>NC_133776.1:53775885-53943305 GCF_003597395.2 Chelonoidis abingdonii
GGGGGACAGGAAGTGCTCCAGACACTGAAATTTCTGGATGGTGGCAGAGTTACCAGATCTAAGCTAGTAATTAAGCTTAGAAGTGTCCATGCAGGTCCCCACATTTGTACCCTAAAGTTCAGAGTGGGGAAGGAACCTTGACAGACTCCTAAATCCTTTTTCCAGGATACAGTCCCGCATTTTGGAGGTGTGGCCGTCCTTCCGTGTTCCTAGATCTATCCCTTTGCATTTGACTGTGTTACTGTGCATTATGTTTGAATGGGCCCATGTTACTAAGTGTTCCGGATTGCTCTGTGTAACAGCCCTGTCCTCATCGTTACTTATTATTCCATCACTCTGTGTCAGCTGCAAGTTTTATTAGCAGTGATTTTATATTGACTTCCAGATCATTGATAAAAATATTGATTAGCATCAGGCTTAGTACCAATTCTTGTGGAACCCCCCTTAGAAACACTCCTATTTGAGAATGATTCTCTGTTGACAATTATTTTTTGAGATGTCACCTAGCCAGTTCTTCATCCATGTGTGCTATCATGAATGGTTTGGAGCAAGTGAATAAGGAAGTGTAATGTACCCCTTCATGTAACACAAGAATAAGGGGTCACCCAATGAAATTAATAGGCAGCAGGTTTAAAACAAACAAAAGGAATTACTTCTTCACACAGTCACCCTCTGGAACTCATTGCCAAGAGATGTGCTGAAGGCCAAAATTATTGCTGGGCTCCAAAAAGGGTTAGCTAAGTTCATGGAGGGTAGGTCCATGGATGGCTATTACCAAGATGATCAGGGACACAGTCCCATGCTCAGGATGTCCCTCAACCTCTGACTGCAAGAATCGGAACTGGAAGACAAGGGATGGATCATTTGACACTGGCCATTGTTGGAAGACAGGATACTGGGCTAGATGGACCATTTGTCTGGCGCAGTATGGCCGTTCTTACGTTCTTATATTGATATTATAGAGTGATAATTTTTTAATCAAAAATCCCATGTGGTACTAAGTCAAATGCCTTACAGAATTCTAAGGATATTACACCCATGCAGCCAACCCTATAATCTCATCAAAGAATGAAATCTGGTTTGACATTGCCTTCAATAGAGCTACATCCATTTAAAACAGCTGAGGATCTGGTCCCAAATATTAAAGTTGTGGTCTGATCAATATACCATACTATCATAAGCATAAATCCCAATTCTGAACCTTAGCGTCCAAAATGTGGGTGCCTAGCATAAACCCTCCAAGCTAAATTACCAGCTTGGATCTGATAGCGCTGCCACCAGACAGGAATTACAGTGCCTATCTCACTCTGATCTCCCCAAACCTTCCCTGGGGGACCCCAAGACTCAGATGCCCTGAGTCTACAACAAAGGGAAATAACCCCCTCCCCTTGTCTCCTCTTTTTTTCTTCCCTGGCTTCTCCTCCCTGGATGGCCCTAGGGGATACCGTTTCAAGTCCTTGAAATGCAAACACAGAGAGATCAAGTGTCTCTCCCCCTCACCCAGAGGCTATGCAGATTCAAACCTAGTCAATCTAACACAAAGAGATTTCCCCCTCCCTTCGTTCCTTAGCCTTAACCAGAGAAAAACTCAAACAGGTTTTAAAAAGAAAGCTTTATATAAAAAAGAAAGAAAAAGACATAAAAATGTTCTCTGTATCAAGGTTGACAATATACAGGGTCAATTGCTTAAAAGAAAAATGAATAAACAGCCTTATTCAAAAAGATATCCAATTTAAACATTCCAGCAACTACACACATGTAAATACAAAAATACAATAGAAGCTTACTGTCTTTCTACTTTTGTACTTACAACTTGGAAACAGAAGATTACAGAAGCTTGAAGAGAGGAAGTTCACTCTCAGAGCTGAGAGCAACAGAACAGAAAGTCAGACAAAAGACACACACCCAAAAATTCCCTCCCTGAGCTTTGAAAAATCCGGTTTCCTGATTGGTCCTCTGGTCAGGTGTGTGGTTCCCTTTGTTAACCCTTTACAGGTAAAAGAAACATTAACCCTTAGCTATCTGTTTATGACACATACCAACAGAAGTCTTCCACTCACTATATTGGGAGCTGGACTGGGCCCTTAGTCACTTATACTGCGGTCCAGGAGCTGCTAAGCAGAGGGAGATTCTTCTCATTGTTTTCCATGTCCCTTTTTTCTACTGCAAGATTTTATGAGCTGCTCCATGGAACTGCCTTCTAAGTATCCCACTTGAAAAATACCTTTGCTTGACTTTGTAGTTGTATCACTGCCATTCCCTCTGCCTTTAAATGTTACCTGCCAACAAAACATCAACGGAGCAGATCCGTTTTATTGGAGCTCTAAGAAAGCAATGAACTCTTTACCTTGTTGTAGGATAGGATTCTTTGGTGGTTTCAAGTTGATGTCACAGTTTTAGGGTAACTGTACCTGCATCCACTCTCACCTCTGCATGAGTGCTTAGTCAGGTCTCCAACTCACCTGTCTCTGGGTAGGAAGCCTTGTCCCACTCCTTTCTGACAGGGGGTTTTAAGACTTCCCAGCTCCCTGCCTTAAGCTGTGATATCCCCAGCAAGCCAGTCAATCTAGTGGCTAGCTCCTGTGCACTGCTTCCTCTCTGAGGGCTATGAACAGTGTGTGGCCAGCAGTTACAAGTGACCACACAGCTCTATCTAAGCAAGCACATTTATTCTTTGGGTAAAAGCATTACAGGGAAAACAAATTTAAACACATACTAAACTTACCAGAAATCACCAGTCTTCCACATGGGGAGGCCGATAGGCCAATGTTCCTGCCCACCCTTTGGCAAGACTTGGGGCTTCCCCTTAGACAAAGAGTCATGTACATTTAAGGCCATGAGTCCGTGGAAGCTCATCTTTTTATACCAAAAGCCCTTTCTTCGTTTTCTCATCTCTGGAAAACCCAGCCAGTACCAGTCCATGCAAACCACCCCAGGGGAACTTTTCTGGAGTTATTTACAATTTGCAGGGTAATCACCCACTGTTGTTTTAGTTCCTGGAGAAGCTGTGGTCACTCCCCCCAATGGAGAAGAACACAAATATACATAAATCATTCATAAATTTAATACAATGGTCCTGCTTAGGGTTGCAATATCTGTCACAGATATTATCCCTGTCTATAGACAATATATAAAACCAGGTTTGGTTCATGGGCCTGACATGGTCTCCATGCATAGTGATATTTTGCAACAGATGTGAATGATGTAACACACAGGTTACTGTAATATACCTCTGTAGAAAGAGTGGTTTCAGATTGCTACTAGCCAGAGCAATATGATGCGGGAAATTGGAGACACGATGAGTGTATGTTGCTTGCCACTATAGCAGATTGCCAGTTTTACAGATCTCCATATCTCAAAGCCATGTAATGAAGAGAAAAGGTTTAAAGATAAAAAATACAGAACAGGTAATAAATGTAAAAAGAGAATTATGTGGAAAATATATTAAAAAGTATGTCTCTTGCTATTGATATTCTGGCAGTTTCCTTCATGAATATTTAGAAACAGAAAGGTTGGCTCTGAACTGCTGCATAGATGTACCCAGCTCTTCCCTTCATAAATATTACATATTCTTCCAAGAGAATGGAGCAAGGGAAAGTAACTGATAAGACCTCTAAAAACCTCTCCTTTTACTCTTCAAAATTGGTTCATTTGGCCTGTAAATTCTTTATATCTATATATAAAAGACTGCATAATAAAGATCCTTTGCTTTCTTTCTCTTACAAGCTTTCCAACCTTGAGTAATATGTAGACCTGGAAAATAAAAGGAGTAATGTTATAAATATTTCACATCCTCTGGTCCTGAAACCAAGACCAAAATTGCTAGCACCTAAGTGAAATGTGAGAAATAGAAGTATCAAAGAGAGAATCCTTGTGTAAAAAGAGTTCATTTTATTGGCATCTTAGTATTTGAACATTTTGTCCCTGGAACCATGTTCTTTAAGAACAAAATGAAGTAATTTTTTAGGAGAATCATAGAGCAGATGGGAAATTGAAAAGCACAGCACGGGTCTTCCCGTACTTCACCTTCAGCGTATATATGGAGACCTCTGTTCTCTGGCGTATCAATGGAAGGGCAAGACATCCAGGGCCAGAACTTCAGCTGCTGTCAACTGAATGCAATGGAGCTATAAACCAGTTGAAAATCTGGCCCTTTGATGTGTGGGGAAAAAATAGATTCCACAGACTTAAACTAAACCATTCCAATATGTTTTAATCAAGACAAACAGGAGTCAGCTGCCTCAACTCAGACAAGGCGGAAGTGATGCTAGAAGAAAGGATAGAATATTGTATCTTTCCTCTCTTGAGAAGGTATGTCTGACTATTGTTTAAAATATTTATGCTCTACCTGAAAGCTTGTCTGTTTCTGGATTCTCATGTAGCACAGTAGCAGACAGAGACGAGCAAATAATTAACAGTGAATCATTTACTTCATGTATTTTGCCACTTTTTTCTATTTGAATTGCCCGTGGACAGTGCACAGTTGTCTCACATTTACTCATTATTCATAAATGCAAACAAATTTCTGGGAATATATCTTGGTGTATAGACTTTATTCATAAATGGTGGTGAGTATTTTCTGTTTCCAGTTCAAGCTCCATTAGCTGGTTTTGGTTGAATATATAGGTCACATGGTATTTTTTCTGTTTCCTGACTGAAATTCCATCAGCGTTTCATAATCTGAAAGTTAAGACCACCTCTATAATTGGTCAAAAAATGGCAATTTTCTCCTACCTCCAATCTAGTCTTTTTTTCCCCCGATTTTTTTTTTACTGAATTTCAAAATTTTGTTGCCAAACATTTATTGAAATTTCAAAATGCAAATATTGCTCATTCTCCAACATTGTTCTGCTGCTGCCAAAACCCTTTAATCCCATCTCATGATAAGTCACCCTTCCCTTGCTTTGCTTTTGTCTTTGACTTTAGAACCATGGCTGGCCCCTGTACAGATCATTGGGGGCTGCCTCTGTCTTGGTTATTATCAAATGGAATGTACATACGCAAATAAGGAAAGCTGTCACAGTCTCGAGTATTTTACTGCCTATTCCTAAGAAAGGTGCAAGATCACTGGCAGCCAGTCAGAAAGGTCCTCTCGTGTCTAGCATTCTAAAGCCATGGATACAAGAATTCGCAAATGTGTCCTTCAGATTTCAGTACCTTGTTTTCTTGGTGCCCAGCGTTTAGATATACAGGGTGAAATCCAGCCCCCTTTGAAGTCAATAACAAAACTCCTATTGACTTCACCCTAGCACCTGATCTTTAGAAGTGCTGAGCAGTGCACCAGTCTTCCTCTGATTACATGTATAATGCCTACAAGCTACTGCTGTCTCACAGTTCCTTCTTCAGTGGCTATGCTCAAGGATTCATGCAAGGATAGAGACAATTGGCCTGCTTCAACTCTCTCACCTCTAGAAGAACATGTTAAGAAAACAAAAGTCACTTTGTAGAAATTACTTACAGGTGGCTTAATGCTTTGTGGTACCTTCTCAGTCTCAAAAAAGGATTGGAAAAAGAGCTTAGCTTTACTATCACTTCAGACACCTGGGAGGAAGTCTGGCTTCATGTGAAACATATTTCAAGTTCTTTATCCTTGTGATTATTCCAGAATAAGATATTAAACAGGTACAACTGGACTCCAGAAGGTTTGTTTAAGACTTGGTTAGCAATGCACAGTGAATATTGGAGATGCAAACAGCAACATGTCAACCTTTCACACATCCTCTCTCCATGTCAAAAAATGCACACATTCTGGAACACCATATTCCATGCTATCTCAAAAATTGTCAATGTCATCATATTTCCTTCCCCAATCTTGTGTATTTTATGGGTGCTGGAGGAGTTGATGTTACTAGTAAGAATGTACTGGCCAGAAGAGTTATTTTGAGAAAATGGAAACCTGTAATTCCTCCCTCATACATGGACTGACTCAGAGAACTCTCTTGTTACTGCATTGATGGAAAAAATGAATATCAAATAGAAACACAGAGAAAATAGGAGGATGTCTGTCTGGTCATACATGGAGCTATTGTACTCTTTTGCAGTTTAATATATATTAGTCCCTGATACTCATAGGTTACATTCTCACTTATTTCTGTATTTAGTCATTTTAATAATTGATGTCCTGCATGGCTTCTAAGCATTCTGGTATTTTTTTGCAGCTAATGAAAAATTGAATGTTGTTATTTATATGCTATTTCCATCTTGTACACACACATATATATATATTCTCTCTCTCACCAGACTTAGCACTTTCCCCTCTGGTGATGGCAGGCCTGGGGTAATCAGCCACACTCAGGTAGGGTTTGCCTTTCCCCTTCTGTGCTCCCCTGGTCATATTTTCAGGGTAGGCCTGAGGGTTAGCCTAAGGGGTGATCCTCCATCAAATAAAAAGGAAACAGTCTCATAAACAAAAACTCAGGAGTGTATCTTTTGCTTCCCCCTTCGCTGGGGCAGGGTGTCATCCTGTTGGTTGCCCTGGGGTGTCAGTCCTTCCCCTAGCTGGCACTAAGGTTTGGCTGTTTCCTCTATGGGAAGGAGCACAGCCTGTTTCCCTACTACAAACAGCCTAGCTAGCTAGCTAGCTTGCGTGCGTGCGTGCGTGCGTGCGTGCATGTCTGTCTCTCTCTCCCTTTGCTCTCCACCAGAGGAGGGGTTTTTAAAGGCCTCAGGCAGCCCTTAATTGGATTCAGGTGTCCCTAATTGACCTGAGGTAACTACTTAGCAGCTGTAGCAAAAAGGGTCTTTAATATTCTAGGGCTAGTACATTGGCCTTCCAGACCACTCTCCTGGGGGTGTGGAGCTGCTGCTTCTTCTACTGGATCCATGACTCTTACTGCCTCAGCTTCCCATCTGGGCTGCTGCTCCTGGGGGAGGCTGCTGACCTGCTTCCCACAGTAGGAATGAGACCCTGCCCCTGCTTCTGCTGCCACCACTTGAGGGGTCCCTCCTGCCTGGTTGCCAGACTGACTAGAGCTGGTGCTGCCTGCTTCTTGGGAGCTTGCTGGTGCCTTGAGGAGGAGGAAGGAGACCTCTATTGCCTGGGGAGCACACAGGAACCCTACAAACACAGTGGAGGGGCCTCCTGAAGGACTGAGTGGCTTTCCAACTTTGCTTTTGTGGTAGGGGTATTGACTGTTGCTGTGGGGAGACGGAGGATGTGGTGTGGAGCCTGCCTCCTGGTTTATTTGTCCCCCCATCCCTATTAGAAACCTGGGTGTTCAACATTTCTGAAATTCAGACCCTAGAGTAAAATGTGCTACAGGTTGAATAGGCGCAAAACAGCTGATAATGTGTTTAGTAAATTCTCCTTCCTTTCTGAGGGCCTGACCCAAAGCCTGTTGCCATCAACGGGAATCTGTCCATTGACACCAGTGGCTTTAGATCAGGCTCTGAATGCTCAAAACCACCTAGCCAAATTCACTACAGAGTACCCAGAGGAGAGCCTTTGACAATCCCTTTGTCCAAAGCTGAGCACCCAAATACTGAAGCACCCCAAATTAGTAGCCATTTTTTGAAAATGTGGCCCATAACTTTTGGTCTAACGACTGTTCCAATCTTTAAAACATTCTTTTGCCTGCAGTTACATAGATGGGAATTTTGTTCCATTTATATTTTTGCAAATCCATAGACAATGTACATGTATTTGAAACACAAAATGGAATGTATTCTCCAGGCAAATGAGAAATAGTTACATTCTTTACATAGAGCCATACACAGTAATCCAGACAAAATATTTCAGAACTAATTACTGAATATCCTCCTAATCCTTACTTGGGGGGGAAGAAACACATATTTTGGGAGTTTATTGGTAACATCTGTTTAAGATATTGTTAATTCCACCTTCTGAAATTGCAGGCTGAATGTTAATGAACCAGTCCTGGTTGGGCTAAATATCTTAAAACTTAAATCTCTGGGTTAAAGCTGATTATTTTGTACACAGGAATGTAATTCAATATGCTTTTTTTCTGAGGGGGGAGCTCTTTATTCCTATTTTGGTTCTGCAGATTGCAGAAGCTCCTGGAAAATTATAGACTTTGCTCTCAAATTCAAAATCCATTTAGCATGAGTACTATTGATTTTACATAAGGGGTTGAATGCTTGGGTCCTCAGCAGCAGATGAGAACATCTGATGTTGCTGGGTCCCCCTCACATAGAATCATTAATGAGCTCCCATTCCCATAAATTTACAGCCCCACAATTATTTTCCCTCCCACTAATGGTATGAATAGTGCATCATCTGCAGTTCATCAGGGTGTCCTAGCACAGAGCACCCATGCAAGCAGGAAAGAGATCAGTCAGCACTCGCCGTAAGTAGCATGTTGTTCCTGACTCTGGAGTCATTGGTTCCTTTCCCTGCCTGTGCCAAAACTGCTCCATAATTGCTGCAGAAATTTATGCCTTTCTACACATCATTCAGGGAAGAGCCTGACACACACTTCCTTGTGACAGGAGCTGGGAGGCAAACGAACACAAAAATCAATTTAGAACAAATGAATAATTACAATCATGTTTCTATGGGCACTGCTGGTAGCAAGGCTGCTAGTTAAGGTTCCCCAATGCTTTCCATTACAAGACCCTGTTTTCAATTGCTCATAATTTTGCTAACCTTTACCTGTGTTAAAATTTACCGTGCAGGATGTCTGCCTTAGGCTGAATCTTTCTGGAAAATTTCAGCATAAATGCTACAGCCATTCCTCAGAACACATTTAGGAGAAAATATAAAGTTTTGCCAATGTTAAAAAATTTCTTAAAACAGTTTCATTGAGAAGTTCTTGTACCCAGGGCTGGTGCAACCCATTAAGCAACCTAGGTGGTCATCTAGGGCACTAGCATTTGGGTGGGCGGCATTTCAGGTCCTTCGGTGGTGACTGCGGCGGTCGGATCTTCGGCCACCCTGGTCGTCGTCGGCATTTAGGCGGAGGGAGCTGGGGCAGGGGGGCACGGGAAGAGCTGCCTGCAGCAAGTAAGGGGGTGGCGGCACGCAGGGGAACCGATCCCTGCCCCAGCTCACCTCTGCTTCGCCTCCTCCCCTGAGCATGCTGCCCTGCTCTGCCTCTCTTCTTCCAAGGCTTGCAGTGCCAAACAGCTGATTTGTGCCACAAGCCTGAGAGGTGGGAGAAGTGGAGCAGTGATGGTGTACTTGGGGAGGAGGCAGAGCAGAGGTGAGCTGGGGCAGGGAGCTGCTGCATGGCTCCCCAGGTCGGGGGGAGTTGCCGTGGGGGGATGCCCTCAGGGAGGAGGGGGGTGGGGAGCTGCCACGAGGGGAGTGCCTTAGGGTGGAGGGGGGGTGCACAGCTGCCGCAGGGCTTGGGGGGGTAAAAGGTGGAAGTTTTGCCTAGGGCGCAAAACATCCTTGCACCCGCCCTGCTTGCACCTTCATGCTTTGAAGCAGGCACTTGTAATTTGATGTGCCTTTTGCCATTTCTGTGAAAGTCTGCCATTAATTCTGATATTTTGTAACTTTTGAGTGCTTCACTTTGCAACATGAAGTCTTTAAACTTAGTTTTTTAAATGTAATTTATAATGATGATAAAAAGACTTGCATTCACTTCCGATGGTATCCACATGGTTTGCAGACCACCTGAGATCACTCTTGCAGAAGGTATGAGTTTTGATCATCGTCCACAGCAAGTAAAAGAGACTCCATACATTTCACTATAAATTTTAGGAATTTCAGACTGATACATATGGAGTTTATACATTTTCTACCATATTAAAGATGATTGAAGAACTGAAAAGAGAGTTTTGATTTTGTAGCACTTGTTGTATCACAGTCCAACATTCTGTCTATTCTTCCAGCCATCAAGAAACTTCTGAATAATTAGAAGGCTATCAAATGCTAATTTTGTCATAAGCAAAGATTAAATGTACCCTTTGATCTGGAAATCATCTCTGATCAGGAACGTAGAGCTGTTGATGAGAAGTGCATCTTTCTCTCCCTGTGTGCATAGTGTTTTCTTTTACAGTTATGTAAACCTACTAACTACATCAGTCAAAGTGCCTTAAAGTGAAGCCATCTATATTACTGGAATTCCTAAGGAGATGCTGAGTAGAACTGAGTGAAAAAACAGACACGTTTCACAAAAATAATCATAAAAATGTGTCCCTTTTTTTCTTCTAAAAAATTTCAAAATTGGAATTCTTTCAACCAGCTCCAGCTTAATAATAAGTTTGAAATCCTGATGGTATGACAAATATTTTTTTGTTTTTGAAATTAACGAGAATGTTAAAGAAGCTAAAAGCTCCTGAGCAGAGAGACATCCCCTCAGAGGCAACTTAAGTCTTTGAGAGAGAGGTCTACAATACTTGCTAGAACAGTTTAGATTTGAAATCTCACCTCTGAAGTTCCTTTCAGTTCCTGGACTGAAAGCTTTTGAAAAAGTGGTGGTGGTGGCAGCAGCAGAAGCAGCCAGAGTAGGAAAGAACAGGTGCAACAGGCCCTGTTTAGTCCTAATAGCAACTCAAGAGTATTTTCGTTCATGGAGAACCTGTGGACTGTTGAAAGGAAGAAGATGTGTGTGTGAAGCTTCTGAATTCAGAACTTTCTTGGACAGTGAATACTCTGTTGTGATTTCTTCTACTTTGAATGTAACAAATCAAACTCTTCAGAGGAGATAATGGGATAACAAATATACATTTTTAAGAAGAAGACAATTTAAGGCTGTTCTTTGATCATTTAAATTTCCTGGATCATGACATTGGATACAGCCTGAAATCCAAAAAAGCTAAAAACTAAGTTATTTCAGTGTTTGAAATGTGTGTTATTAATTATTGACCGTAGATTTAATGATTTCCGTAGCTGGCTTTTGTTCTGATACAAGTATCTTTGAGGATTTATTGATGATCCGCATATTAAAAAAAATTAATTCAGAACTTTATTCTGAATTCATCTCACCATGTATGTAGTTTTCAGGTCTTTGAACTGGAGTTCAATTATATAATTGTTTACAGATAAATATCTTTTTTCTTCTCCTTAGCAAACTTTCAAAACAAACAGAATTTAATACTTGTTCTTGCATTCTTCAGACCTGTTCCCCTTTGCTAGATAGCCAATGATCCTTACTGGCTTTGATAAAGGAATGGCAGGGAGAGAATCACTAGTTTGTCTTATGCAGGAGGTCAAAGTAGATATTCACAATGGTCCTTTCTGATTTTAAAAATCTATGCATCTATAAGAGGCAGCTGAGCCACATCACCATGTTTTGCCTCCTCTCGAATTTATTTAGAATCACAACACTTTAAAGTACTTTATTTTAAAGGAGGTGCAGGTGCTCAGCACCTTGGAAAATTAGGCCCCCGAGTATCTTATGTTAGCCACTCAAAAGGAGGAACAGAAAACTAGTGACCACTTTTCAGAATGTGCTTGAATCTTTTGTATTTCTTTGTAAAGCATCATCCGCACTCAATGCATTTGGATGTCTTTATACACCATTACATGAAAAGAACGTAAAGGTTGCAAAGTCAAGCACTCAGGAATTAGGAAATGCCAGAATCCAGGTTGCCTGTGCAGTCTTAATTCACCCCTCCTCCCTCGTACGTTCATATTGTGATGCAGGCTTTATTTACATGGTCACAGGACTCTTATCTAATTTATTGAACACATAGTTATGCAATATGTGTTTTATCCTCATTCTGTGTGGCCCCAGGCCTTATTTTCTGCATACCATGCAAATCCTACATTGAATACAAAATCATAAATTTCCTTCTGGTCATCCTAGGCTGCGTTACCTTAGTATCTAAGCATAAGACAGACATTAATGAATTTCTCTTCACCACACCTCTGTGAAATTAGATGGTACTATTACCCCATTTGGGTCTGAGAAACTGAGGCACACAGAACTTAAGGCAAAAAAAGTCAAAAGTATCCACTAATTTTGAGTGCCCAACTTGAGACACTTAGGACCTGATTATTCAGGGTATTTATCATTATATCACACTTTGAGATGTTCCAAGAACAGCTTCAGTCGATTTCAGTTGCAATTAGGAGTGCTCAGCACTTCTGCAAATCTATCTGTCTTAGGGTTTTAGCGTGCCTCCCATTACCGAAATAGCTGAGTACCTTCCATGTATTATCAATAGCTTTTATTGATGTCCCCAGGGGACCCAGAAAATGAAGAACACACAGTTAGTGGCTAACTGAAAATGTTTGTTTAAGAGACTTGCCCAGCATCATATAGGAATTCTGTGGCAGATGCAGTAGAATCCAGTTCTCCAGGGAAGCATTCAGTTGCCTTAACCATGAGACCCTCCTTTCTTTTCCTGTAATCTTGTCCCTTGTTCACTACACATCTTCCCAGAAATGAGGCAAGGATTTGCAGACAACAGCCTTCTTCACTGCACATCCCTGCTCCACCCCCATAACAGGTTTCTCCACTATATTGAATGAGGCAGGGTCTCCATCCCACTGCATTCCAGACAGGCTGCTGCTCCCCATTGCTGTCCAGCCCCCAGTCACAGAAGCATTGAAAGCACAAGACAAACAATATCCCAGATCTCAGTTCCAGTGTCTGGTGCTGCAGTGGCCCTGGAAGCTGAAAGGAGGAATTGCAGGAAAAGTCCTGCTCAGGCCCTGCAGCCTTGGGCTGGAGCATGCAGCATGGAATCTCTGTACTGCTGATGTGCAATTTGGAGAGTTTATTTGGCAAACTCTAGCAAGCAGCTGAGTATGGGTGAACTGTGACTCTTTTGGAATCTTATAATGTGGACAAATTTGTATGAATTTTCATGAAGCCAGCAAAAGGCCTCACACCAAGACAACACCCCCACCACATTTCAAGTCCCTTCCATCAAAGCCTGGCAGTCCTAGACCTTCTTGTTAGAGGGCTTTCCCTTCACCCTCTCCCCAGGCTCTGGTCACGCAGACAGAAAAAAGAAGACCAGAAGACCAAAGTGCAACAATGCAATGTTTATTGGGGTTTTAGTGCCAAGCAAACATATTCCAAAGTCCTTTACACCAGTCTGGCATATCTCTATACACTGATAGATTTTAACCATGCTCCAAAGCCCTTCACACCAGTCAGGCTTATCTTTATATGTCGATAGAGTTTTCCCCTTCCCCTTCCGCAACTACAGTTCTATATGCCAATAGACATGCTTCTTCTAACCCTAGCTCCGCACACCGATGGATCTCCCTCTTCCCATTGTTCTGTTTCCAGCTCTGATACTGCAGAGCATTTACCCTGTGAAGGGGGCTTCCCAGCTCTGACACTGCAGAGTCTTGCCTGTGTCCCTGTTCCTCATTCCCCATTCCCAATCTCCCATTCCCCATTCCCAGTCCCCCACTTCTTCTTAGCAGGCCCAAATATACCTGCACTGCATACCCCTAGTCACACCCCTTATAACTTATGGTCATGTTCTGTTCTGGAGGATCCTGAATTGGTGTCTTCATCCCCCCCCCCTTTTGTACCCCATGGGAGGGGTGAGGAGTGAGGTTTTGCTCTGGTCAGAGGCAGGCATTTCTCTGGTCTTTTAGTGTTTTACCTCATCCCCCACAATTCACCTTTGCCCCTCCTGACTGATTGCCTGACCTTGCTTTGAGATAAGGAGTTGAAGCAGTCATCAAGTGTGCACTCATATTACACTCCCACTATACCCTGTAACACTTTAAGCTCCATCCTTTATCTGTCCCATTGTACTAAAAGCCCCATCTGGTTGTGGGAAATGCAACACACAGCATCTTTGCTCTTTGTTCTTCACACATATTAGTAAGGATGCAAGTATTAAAAGTCAAACCCAAAATTCTATCTCAGGCTAACAAACAGGGTTATATGCTAGCACTTCTCACCCAAATGGTTGTACGATTTTGTTTAATATGGGCAAAACAACATATTTTCCTCTAATCCTATTATTGGAAACAGTTGCCGTGTAGTAGCTGAAACTTCTATAAAACTCTGCCTGAAGCAAACACTGTGCAGGGAAAAATACCAGCTCCAATAGTTACAATTTGGCAAAGTTATAAACTATTGAAAGAAGGTCTTATAATAACAAGTGTCACACAATCTTAATTATAGGCAGCATTGCCATCTTCATCTATAATAAATAATATCTGCTTGGCATTACTGTTCTTGTCCACAATAAGTCCTGATCTACAGAGCTACTTTCTGTTCCAGTACTTCTCAGGCAGAGAACCTCAGTCCTGATCCACAATGTCCCCTTCACATATCCTTGCAAATCTCAGGCATTGTAGCTCATTTCTTACTTGAAGGAGCCTCTTTTACAGGTGAAAGTTAAGCTCACTTTATGTGCCCATCCAGTTCTTCACATCTTGTCAGACAATACTGTAACAATTCTATATCATGGATGATGAGTGAAGCTGGAATATGGGACCTTCATCTCCAAAACCACAAACCTCTTCCACTTGAGCTAGAGGAGTACCATTAGCTGGCAGCAATAGAAGGCCCTTATTTTCTATATGGACTGGCCATCGACTAGGAACGTGATGCAATTAGCCAGTTTGGTACAAGGACAGCCCTGTTATGGGTGAGGTGAACATCTGACCATGAGGAAATTGCCATCTCTTCCCAGGAGTGGCAGTGATGGGCTAGATGCCAGCCCAATAGGAAAAAAGGCCTGGTCCTAGCCCCGAGGAGCTCAAAACATAAACTAAAAATGGGACACAACCACCAATGTCTCTGTCATTGTGCTTCAGCCCTGACCTGTCAGGACAAGTAGTTGAGATTCAGTGGCCTGAGTTATGAAAGTGGACAGATTGTATGATCCTGCTAGTTCCTGCTGGTCATAAAAGCTGTGAATCTGTTTGGTCCTTGGAAGTATCCTGAGCCCTCATTTGTACTGAATTTTAGATTGTGTCACTAAGGACACCAGTTTCATTATCTCAATCAGCATTCACACCTAGATCTTCAGGGTGACCAGAAAGGGCCTCCCCCAACTGCATGCACTGACATTGAAGCCCCCCAGTACAATATATTTCTCACAGCAATAGTGTTTTTCTCAGTATGAACCGAAATCAACCTCTACCTTCTAAGAGCTTGTGTTTGCAAACTCTAAGTGGAGTTGTGCTTTATTTCCCAAGAGTCCCCTCCACTTCCCACCCATCCCAATGGTCTAATTCTAACAAATCCAATTTGCATTTCATTAATTTATTGGATTTACCTTCAGCTTGTGGCCAAAGAGCACAAGAATCATCCAGGGAAATATAGAACAGTCAGCCTGACCTCAATCCCTGGAAAAATCATGGACAAGGTCCTCAAAGAGTCCATTTTGAATCACTTAGAGGAGAGGAAGGTGATCAGGAACAGTCAACATGGATTCACCAAGGGCAAGTCATACCTGGCCAACCTGATTACCTTCTATGATGAGATAACTGGCTCTGTGGATATGGGGAAAGCAGTGGATATGATATATCTTGACTTTAGCAAAGCTTTTGATATGGTCTCCCACACTATTCTTGCCAGCAAGTTAAAAAAGTATAGATTGAATGAATGGACAATAAGGTGGTGTGACAGGGTCAGGCCAGATGGCTACAAGAGAGTGGTCGAAGGTAGATACATTAGCTCCAGGTTAAGCAGGTCCCTTTTCCCTGGGTAAGATAACAGGGACTATTCCAGAACACTCAGGAACTTTCTAGAACTAATTAAGGCAGGCAGGCTAATTAGGACACCTGTAGCCAATTGGAAGTTACTATAATTAATTAAGACTAATCAGGCTCTCACTCCAGTTAGTGGTGTGCGTTAGGAGCTGGGAATGAGAGGGCGTATTGCTGGAAGACTGAGAAGTACAAGTCACCAGGAGGGAGTCCTGTGGTGAGGACAAAGAAGGTGTTGGAAGGAGGCCATGGAGAAGTAGCCCAGGGAATTGTAGCTGTCGTGGAGCTGTTCTGGAAGGCACTGTAGACAGCTGCAGTCCACAGGGCCCTGGGCTGGAATCTGGGGTAGAGGGTGGGCCTAGATTTCCCCCAAACCTCCCAACTCCTGATCCAACATAGGAAGATCTCTGAGGCTAGCAAAATCCACCAATAACAGCAGGACCCACCAAGGTAGAGGAGGAACTTTATCACAGTGGATAGAAAGCTGGCTAGATTGTCAAGCTCAATGGGTAGCGATCCATGGCTCAAGGTCTAGTTGGCAGCCAGTATCAAGTGGAGTGCCCTGGGGTTGGTCCTGGTGCCGGTTTAGTTCAACATCTTCATTAATGATCTTGATGATGGGATGGATTGCACCTTCAGCAAGTTCACAGATGACACTAAGCTGAGGGGAAAGGTAGATACATTGGAGGGTAGGGATAGGGTCCAGAGTGACCAAGACAAATTGGAGGATTGGGCAAAAGAAATCTGATGAGGTTCAACAAGGACAAGTGTAGAGTCCTGTACTTAGAATGGAAGAATCCCATGCATCGCTACAGACTGGGGACTGACTGGCTAAGCAGCAGTGCTGCAGAAAAGGACCTGGGGATTACAGTGGACAAGAAGCTGGATATGAGTCAATAGCGTGCCATTGTAGCTAACGGCAACAAGGCTAACGGTGCATTGGACTGCATTAGTAGGAGCATTGCCAGCCGATCAAGGGAAGTGATTATTCCCCTCTATTTGGCACTAGTGAGGCCACACCTGGAGTATTGTGTCCAATTTTAGTCCCCCCACTACAGAAGAGGTGTGGACAAATTGGAGAGTATCCAGTGGAGAGCTACAAAAATGATAAAGGGCTGGGGCACATGACTTATGAGGAGAGGCTGAGGGAACTGGGCTTATTTAGTCTGCAGAAGAGTGAGGGTGGATTTGATAGCAGCCTTCAACTACCTGAAGGGCTTTCCAAAGAGGATGGAGCTAGGCTGTTCTCAGTGGTGGCAGAGGACAGAACAAGGAGCAATGGTCTCAAGTTGCAGTAGGGGAGGTTTAGGTTGGATATTAGGAAAAACTGTTTCACTAGAAGGGTGGTGAAGCACTGGAATGGGTTACCTAGGGAAGTAGTGAAATCTCCGTCCTTAGAAGTTTTTAAGGCCTGGCTTGATAAAGCCCTGACTGGGATGATTTAGTTGGGGTTGATCCTGCTTTGAGCAGGAGGTTGGACTAGATGACCTCCTGAGGCACCCTTCTATGATTCTAAGGCTGCTAATGATAGGACTTCACTCTAGTTCCGTCACAAACCAAGGGCTTATGATTTGTGAGGCTTCTCTGTGGAGAAATTAAAGTTTGCTGGGAAGCACGACTGTGCTGAAAGCTTCATCTACTATACTGTGAATGCTGGAATCCCAAAGGCAAGAAGGCAGAGACAGCAGTTCTCACATCCTCTGCAGTAGGGGTTATCTTTTATTACTACTGACATGATAGCTTTGGGTTTCTGGATCTGATGGAAATGGTGCTCTGAAAATGGCCCAGTTCCTTCTCCATTATGGAGGATGTTTCCTCAATATGAGCTTTTCTGTGGCATAGACAAGCTTGCTTCTGCAAGGAAGGCAATGCACAACAGTGGTGGAGAGGAGATCAAGGGGGAAATGCAAATGTTGCTATCATGCCTTAGAGGTCCCACTTGAGACCACAGCCCCATTGTGCTGGGCAATGTACAAAACGGGTAGTAAGAAACTACGGATCCTACAATGTAAATAGACAAGACTAAGAGTTACTATCCTCATTTTACAAATGAGAAGGTGACGTGCAGAGAAAGATCACACAGGCAGCAGTGGGAATAGAACCTGCATCCCCTGACTCAAGAGTGATGGGCGCCTTCTACTTGAACTGTTCACTAAACCAAGGGCTGGATTTGGGGACAGAGTATGCTGGCAGCTGCAGCCCTAGCTCAGGACCTCTTGTGGTGGCAATCCCACCTTGTGGTAGTTCCCAGTAGCCAGCTCTGCAGGCATTTTGGCCTCTTGGTGGCGCTGTGGAGGTTCAAAAGGACCATAGTGTACTGTGGAGTCTATTTCAAAGCATTTAGAACATTTGTATTGTACAGAGTAGTGAGAAGAGTGGGGTTCTTGCTAAGGCAGTGGAGTCTAGTGAGTACTGGTATATTTATGGAAAAAGGGAAATTTCCCGAGTTCCCAGAGTAGATGTGGGGTTTGTTTGCGTGGGATCGCTTTGTGCCCTCTTCAGCCACAATTTAAACTTTGTTTAACATTTTGAGAAGTTTTCAAAATGCCTGGGGCCAGACTCAGTGGGGTTTATAAATCAATATAGCTCCTTCATTGACCTCAGGGGAGTTGTGCTGATGTGCAATAGCAGAGAATCTGACTCTGGGAATAGAGATGGCAGAGTTGTCAACAAATCAAGCCTGACATTGTTGCTTCTGATCCTGTACTCAGTTAAGTAACTGTACTATGTAGATGCATTCAGCATTATCCACATCTAGGTTTGTTATAGTTAATGCTCTCTTCTTGCTATTTAAAGAACGGAAATCCTCCAGCCTTGGTCAGCAGTATGTCTTCCCAGAGCTGTAGCATTGCATTTTCAGTTAGCTAGGCCTCTGATGTCTTTTTCTGCTCACTTTTACGCTGCTCTTCCTGTATAAATTTAGACAAGGCAGGGCTGTAGAAAAAGACCCATTGGTAAGAAGGAATAGTGAAGCCAATCTGAGGGTTTGGATTTTTTTTTTCCACATCCCCCAGGGGAAAAAAAAAAGTTTTTTTCACAATTACTCTGGAGAGATCAGAGTATATGCTGGGTTAAATTTAAAACCAAAGTCTAGCTTTCCTTATTCTAGTGTGTGGTACATTCCCAGGGCCAGCTCCAGGCACCAGCTAAAGAAGTAGGTGCTTGTGGTGGCCAATACGAAAGGGCGGCACTCTGGCTGCTATTGGGGCTGCACGTCTGGGTCTTCGGTGGTAATTTGTTGGCGGATCCCTCAGTCCCTCTGGGAGTGAAGGACCTGCTGCCGAATTACCACTGAAGAGTGGAACGGCGTGACAGTGCTGCATGGCTTTTTTTTTTTTTTTTTTTTTTGCCACTCTGAGTGGCAGAAAACCTGGAGCCAGCCCTGCACATTCCCAAGTCCTTAATGTTCTCATTACATTCATTAATCTTTGGTCATCATGGGCCAGATCCTGTACTACTGAAATCAGTGGGAGTTTTGCATTGACTTCAGTTGGTGCAGAAACAGATATCATACGCACTATAGGCTTAGCAGGAGTGTCATAAGCAAGATACTCCATTCTACTCAGATTGAAATGATTAAAAGTCTAGAAAACATGGCCTATAAGGAAAGACTGGAAAAATGGGTTTATTTAGTGTGGAAAAAAGAAGGCTGAGGAGGTACATAACAGTCTTCAAGTACATAAAAAGTGGAATTAAAAGGAGGGTGATAAATTGTTCTTATCCACTGAGGACAGGACAAGAAGCAATGGGAGGTTGCAGCAAGGGAGGTTTAGGTTGGACATTAGGAAGAACTTCCTAACTGTCAGGGTGGTTAACCACTGGAACACTTTACCTATGAAGGTTGTGAAATCTCCATCACTGGAGGTTTTAGGAACAGGATGGACAAACTATAGATAATATGTAGTCCTGCCTCCATGCAGGGGACTGGGCTAGATGACGTACCAAGGTCCAGTCTTACGTTTCTATGATTCTATGAGCCAGCTCCCACTGAAGTCAGTGGTAAAACTCCCATTGACTTCAATCTGATGATGGCCTATAATGTGACACTTTCTCAGAAAACATACCTTATTAGAAATCACTTACTCCTTTGGGCCAGGGATGAGGAATGTCAAATACACCGCATGGTACATCAAAGGATCTATAAACTTATTTAAAGGGAGAGTCTCATGCCAAATTTGGTCATTGTATGAACAAGGCTTTATAAAACTGAAGTAAGACCATAGAATTATCACTGTGATTTTTTTTTATTAAATTCCAGAGGAATTAAAAGTGTTTCCCCTTCAGGATTTGCAAGCTAAGATCTTGGTCTTTACTTAGGTTGAAGTCAAAGAGACTTTGTGACTCTGGTAAACCCGGTGCCAGCTCTTGCTCAGTTTGTAGACATCAGCTTGGCACTGACAAATTCAAAGCTGGAAAGCAGACCAGTTCACTTGTATGTTAGTATTGTTCAAGATGGGTGTCAATCTTGAAGGGATGTGTTGAGACTCTATAAAATGCTTGTAAATTGCTGCATGTATTAATCTCACTTGTAATGTCTATATTACAAGGTCAATATAATTTGTTTTATTGCAAAAATGCCTGCTCTGAGTTTGTGAACTCAGACGGGAAAAGTGGCTCTCCCTACCCATTCAGGGGGACTATCAATATTAAGTCGGCCATTGTAGTACAAAAGTTTTGTTAATTGTCCCACCCACTCACGGAGAAGTACGTGTAGAAGGCCTCCCCCCATCGGTTTGTATCTAGAAGAGGGAAATAAAAATAGCTAATATAAAGATTTTTCATCTCTCTGCCATTTGGATTCTCACAAGTGCTGGAGCTAAGAAACAAAAGCAGAGATCCCCAGTGTTAACCTGGGTTAAGCCCTGTAAAGACATTCAGTGCTAACAGATTACTACATCTCAGTCACCTTTTGATTCGCTGACTGAAACTCATTTGTGTGTATATGGTTACTTGCTTTAACCTGTAAATAATCCTCATTTTATCCTCCGAGTTAGTAAACTCTTAGCCAGTTTACTACAGGTGTTATCTTTTGTGTGAGATCTAAGGTACAAGTTGATCTGGAGGAAGTGACTTGTCCCTTGGGACTGGAAGCAACCTGGGTATTTTGTGATTTTTGGTGTACGTGACCATTTATCACTAAATCCAACTTACATGGGTGGCAAGATAGATGGAGAGGCCAAGGAGACTGTGTATCACTCTGTGGTAGGACTGTTACAGTGATCTAGGAGTTCGCATCTGTTACTGGGCTGGTGAAATCCAATTACAGAACATACCAGCAGTTTGGGGTGTCTACCCTGCTTTTGGCAGTCTGCACTGAGGCTGGCACTTTCAGTTGTAAGCCACTCCAGATAAGGTGCCTGATTTGCTCAAGTAGCCAAGGGCTTCCAGCATTGGGCCTAATTTCATAGGATTTTTTTCTAGCACATGAGAAACTCCATGTGAAATTGTCAAGAAATTGACTGCAAACAAAGGTGAAATTGACTAATCTATAGTCATCACCTATTTTGAGAAATGCAATTATCAACCAAATAACATGATAGTGAAAAGAAAATTGCAAGTGTTGCTATTCTTTCAGTTTCAGTAATCTAAGGTGTTATTTGCAGCATAGCTATGGAAATCTGACTTATAAAAATATAACATTTGTAACCTGACAATGTCCCTTTAAGTGGAGTTGGGTTTTTAATGTGCTTAGATATTAACGTAAGTGCTCTGCTGCTAACTCTCTTCTGTCTCTAACATAACAAAAATATTGTTAAATCATTGTTTCCTTTAAAAATATTAATCCTCAGTAATAAAATATTGATTAACACATTTTTGCTGGCATCTGGCCACATAAATTAACAGTCTTCAGCTGATCAAAACTGTTGCTGCTACGGTTCTGTGGCAATGTAAAACATATGCTTATATGTTTTCAGTTCAGGCTCAGTTTATACCAGTCCAATCTCCCTGTTGAAAACTTGATCAGAGTTTTCTTTCTCTCTCTCTGATCTATCCCTTATTCCCCAATTTTCAGATGATTTAATCTAGTGCTAGGACCCAAGTCTCTCCAGTGCTTAAATGTGCCGTAATGGACAGATGTTGCTTCAGCTATTTAGCATTTTCCCTCTGGAATCCTTTTGCCTAGAGATAGCCACAATGCTGCTTCAGTCACTTTCTTAATCAAGTCATAGGAGACCTTTCATCCTCCTCTGCCTCCCCACCAGCTCATTAGAACAGTGCTGCAGACTGCACTGTTAAGATATAATGTATCTGACTGCAGCCAGTTCAGAATGGTAAGGTGCCAGAGGTCATAGGCTGATGTGGTTCTTGCATATATGTGAATATGGCATTTACTGGACATCACACTGTATGTCACTGAGCACTTACGTGCACATCTTGATAGGACATGAATCTATAGGAGCTAGTATCAAGGAAGCCCTAGCATGTATATTTTTAATATTATTTTCTGAGCAAGGTAGTAAGAGCTACAGGGTCCCCAGAAATTATTATAGGACTCTGTAGGGGCAGGCAAAGGGGGGAGGGATAGCTCAGTGGTTTGAGCATTAGCCTGCTAAATGGAGGGTTGTGAGTTCAATCCTTGAGGGGCCCATTTAGGAAGCTTGGGGGAAAAATCTGTCTGGAAATAGCTCCTGCCTTGGCAGGGGTTGGACAAGATGACTTCCTGATGTCCCTTCCAACTCTGATATTCTATGATCATAGACTCTGAAGAGCCAGGGAAGCCTGAGTTCCCAAGACAAGAGTGTTCTCTCTTCCGTCATTGGAAAGTCTGCATAAGAAAGAATATGTAGGCCTAGAGACAGGGCTAAGGGAACTCTACGTTAACTGGAGGCTGGTAGAAGTCCCTGGGATGGGTCTGAATGTGAAGATTAAGGGCCAGGTTGATGTCAATGCAGCTACAGAGATTTTCCCCTTCTGGGTATCTGTTATGCCTCTCCAGAGGCTGAGCCTGTGCTACAAGAGGAGAAGGTGCTCTGTCAAAGCAGTGGTGGCTGGAGACCTCATGACTCTGTAAGGCTCAATGCAGGGGCAGCATAGAGGTCAATGAGATTTTCTAAACTGTTCAACAGGTGAAACCAATGCACAGCCAGCACAGAGCCCTAGTTCCCATCCTACCAAGCATGAGATCTCTGATACAGCCAACAGCAGTATCTGTCCCATCACTTTCTCCCCTACTTTAGCTGTACCCCCTAGCACTGGCACCCAAGTTGTGTCCCCTCCCTCTTCCCCCCCCCCACCACCCATGTGAGTGTGTTTGCTCTAAAGGGGCCTATCCATCCCCCTGCTGGATACACCTTTCTCCCTGCACAGCAGAGAGGAAGAGCTGGCAATTGGGATACTTACTTGCCTTTCCCAGACTGGGAAAGAAAGACACCTGAGAAATGAAGGGTCTGGCCCTGATCCTATTGAAATCAATGGCAAAAACTCCCTTTGAATTCAATGCTGCAGGATTGGGCCCTAAATTGAGGGAAACTATAGTCGAGTGGTGTGGAGAGCTAGATTCCCAAAGGTTAAAGATGGAAAAACCACTAACTAACATATTGATGAGGCAGGCAGTGGTCAGTTTGTCTCCCCACCCCCCAGTTGTATTTATTTGTGCACATTTATTTTCCTTTTTTTTTTAATATGGAATTTTTATGTGCCGAATGTGCTCAGTAAGATGTATAATGGGCCCCAACTGTGCAGAAATGTCATGCATGCAAAATCTATGCAAAGCTCCTGCTATGTTTTTGCCTGAATCAATTTAAAGATGGCGCTCCATAAAACAGAATAAAGCCAGATTAAGTGCATACAAATGAAGCGACCAAGGCAAGATTTTTGGAATTTGTGGAAGGCAGATGGAATACTAGTGGAGAAATAGATTATATTGGCTCTGGGGTAAAACATATTTGAGAAATATATCCAGCAAGGTCAGAGGGAACAGTATAGTACTAGCTGAAGGAGAGCTCCCCACTGCAATGGTCATAGAAAATCTCTACGTCAAAGACAAGGCCCTTCTTCTGGGAAGGGGAATTCTACAGCAAATTGGACTTCAATTGTTCAGTAAGGTCCCTAGATTCCATGGGCTGGTGGGGCTGCCTGGAAATTCGGTGGCAGCTTCTTTGACATTGAAATTAGAAGTGTAAAATGAATTCAATTTACACTGCAATAACCCAGCCTGTGCAGTTATTTACTTTGATATTCAATTTAATTTATGCTGTCCTATCATTTTCTGTTTCCAGCCTGCTGCAGACTTTTGTACTAATAATGCATAACAGCACCATAGCAGCATAGTACTGTACAGGACAGAGGGGTGAAAAATAACATAGGGAACAGAGAAAGTAGATCAGGAACTTCTATTCTTATAATCTAAGAACAAGGGCAGCACATTTAAAGCCGAGGAAAGGAGATGCTTTCTCATTCATGTAGCCTGTGGAATACATTGCCAGTGCTGTCATCAAGGCTGAAGACTTTACAGGCGTCATAAAAGAATTGGACATTTGTGTGAATAACAAGAACACCCAGGAACTAGTACAATTCACAGCAGCTGAGGATCCTTCCCCTAATATTATAATGGTAATGATTTTTAAAAAATGGACAGGCTATAAATCCTCATGTTTCAGGGCATGAACCAGCCTCTAATGAATAGGAATTAGGAAGACATTTTCCCTCCTGCAGGGCTTCTTGCATTTCCTCTGAAGCACATTACTAGAGACACAGGATACTGGACTACACTAATCATTTGACTGAGCCAGTTTGGCAGTTCCCATGATCCAATGCACCACACATACCGCATCAGCCGTTATTTTATGTAAGCCTCATATTTTACAAAAAGTCCCATTTGGAAATGTTTTAGACCATCTTAAATATTTTATTGGTGCTATTTTTCCTTTCCCCCTGTCTGTAAAATCAGACATGATTCTTATTCTACAGGTCTTAGCAAAAATTGAGATTAATAAATATTTTCTACCTCTCACAGTTTATAAAGATCTTCCTGGGGAACAAAAACTTTGATCATGGGCTCTTCAGTCCAATAGACAAAGATATAACAAGAGAAAATGAATGAAGTTTGACAAATTCAGATAGGAAATCAGGAGTATATTTGTAATAGTGAGGCTAATTCACCATTGGAACAACTGACCAAGGGTTTGGATGGATTCTCCACCACTGGCAGTTTTAAAATCAAGATTGGATTTTGTTTTCTAATAGATTTGCTCAAGTTCTTGCTGGAGTTAAAGCAGGAAAGTTCTCTGGCCTGTGCTATGCAGGTGGTCAGGCTAGATGATCATAGTGGTCCCTTCAGGTCTTGGACTCTACAAAGATGATCTAAAGTACCATTTCTAGAAATATGAACGTTGTGATTTGAAACTTTGATGTTTCATAAGGATTGAGTGATCATTGTAACCAATTTCTTGAATTTGGGCCTATTATGGCAAACTGCTTGTTTGGAACAGACTTTGATTTTGTAAAACTGTTGTTCATAATCATTCAATGGATACGTGATTGAAGCCAACAGATGCCTGCCCACAATCTACGTTCAGGATGTGTGTATGCTCTTTGTCTTCCATTGATGTCATCACGTGACAATGTTTTCATTTTGATTAAGAAATTAAAACATTTCCAAAGATGCAAAAGTTTTTGTGAAAATGCTCATTATCATTCGTCTTTTTTTTTTTTTGAGAAAATTTTAGGCAAACAATTTCAACCACTTCTTAATTTTTATCTTCATATATAATCACACAATATGCAGGATCTGTAGGAGGGATCTTTGTGTATACCTTGGAATGGCTGCACTTTGTTGAAGAAAAAGCAGCATATCTCCCTAGTTGAGCATAGCAGATCTATCAGCAAAAATTACACTGGTCTACAGTTTTTGAGAAGTCGTCTGCTTCAGAGATAAAATGTGGTATTTATTATGTATTTTGATGTGCTGAATTCAAATATGACAATTAAAACAACTGATTGGCTACTGTTTCTAAGATATTTAAGTTTTTACATTTTATGTCTATGTATATTGTGTAGATAGTAGAGTTTTAATCATAAATTGTAAACCTAGGTCTTTTCATGTGTTTATGGTTGCTTTACATGATAATATTTCACCTGTCCTGTTTATGTAACACTTTAAAAATCAGCAAAAGGGTTATATAAATAAAATTTATTATGAAACAAAAGGCAAAAAGCTATTATGTACATAGTTTAGTCCTATTCAGTGTCTACTCGGCGCTTCTTGGCTTGTCTCTTGTATTCATTAAATGGAGCATCTCTTGTCACTGTCCAGCAATAGTCTGCAAGCATTGATGGGCTCCATTTGCCCTGATAGCATTTCTCCATTGTTGCAATGTCCTGGTGAAATCGCTCGCCGTGCTCGTCGCTCACTGCTCCGCAGTTCGGTGGAAAAAAAACCAGATGAGAGTGCAAAAAATGTATCTTTAGTGACATGTTGCAACCAAGGCTTTTGTATGCCTTGAGGAGGTTTTCCACCAACAACCTGTAGTTGTCTGCCTTGTTGTTTCCGAGAAAATTTATTGCCACTAACTGGAAGGCTTTCCATGCCGTCTTTTCCTTGCCACGCAGTGCATGGTCAAATGCATCATCTTTAAGAAGTTCACGAACCTGAGGACCAACAAAGACACCTTCCTTTATCTTAGCTTCACTTAACCTTGGAAATTTTCCACGGAGGTACTTGAAAGCTGCTTGTGTTTTGTCAATGGCCATGACAAAGTTCTTCATCAGACCCAGCTTGATGTGTAAGGGTGGTAACAAAATCTTCCTTGATTCAACAAGTGGTGGATGCTGAACACTTTTCCTCCCAGGCTCCAATGACTGTCGGAGTGGCCAATCTTTCTTGATGTAGTGGGAATCTCTTGCACGACTATCCCATTCGCAGAGAAAACAGCAGTACTTTGTGTATCCAGTCTGCAGACCAAGCAAGAGAGCAACAACCTTCAAATCGCCACAAAGCTGCCACTGATGTTGGTCATAGTTTATGCACCTCAAAAGTTGTTTCATGTTGTCATAGGTTTCCTTCATATGGACTGCATGACCAACTGGAATTGATGGCAAAACATTGCCATTATGCAGCAAAACAGCTTTAAGACTCGTCTTCGATGAATCAGTGAACAGTCTCCACTCATCTGGATCGTGAACGATGTTGAGGGCTACCATCACACCATCGATGTTGTTGAAGGCTACAAGATCACCTTCCATGAAGAAGAATGGGACAAGATCCTTTTGACGGTCACGGAACATGGAAACCCTAACATCACCTGCCAGGAGATTCCACTGCTGTAGTCTGGAGCCCAACAGCTAGACTAGAGCCAATCAACAATTTTAAGCATCATTTTCATTCTCAGTGACCCAGAATTAGTAAAGTTTGACTACATTTATTTCAGAAGCATTTTGGCTGTAGAGCAGTGTAATTTGTGATACCCTGTATATTGCATGAGAAGATATTCCACCTCTTCTGTTGCTATTGCTGGTATATGATTCTTTACTTTAAATTATGGGCCTCAATTTAGGTGGCTATTATGCTGACGCTGAAACTAACTTCATTTAATCCCAAAATAGCAGAGTGCACCCTAATTCTGTGCTTCGGTTTTCAGAAATTTAAGTTTGTAATACTTTAATTCTGTATTTTCTGGTTTTCAGAGGTAGGAGTTCTGCTGAACTCAGCGTTCTGGAAGGGCATGAGATACAACCAGGCATCCTTAACTCTGTGCTAATGAAGTTTTTTGTCGGTGAATATGATCTCTAATTTAATGTATGGGCCTTAGTTTAGGCAGCTGTTATGCTGACACGTTCATTTGCATCTGAAACAAATTTCATTTAATCACAAAACTAATTTTGGCTACAGACCAGAATTTGTTTTTTTTTGTGTTTTGAGGAATGTTTATACAATCTAAACTTCACTTGGATGGAAGTTCCTGAAAAACAAATGCAGAGGTGGTGAGAACATGGCAATTTCTAATTCAGTGGCATGTTCACAGATAATTTCCCCCACTGTTTACCCAGCTGTATTCAAGACTTTCCCCTGCTAGAAAAAGTGTTGGAGGGATAAATCTCTGATTACTAGCCAAGCTTATTCATGATCTACTGAGCCTTAAGCCCACTGGTTCAGGACTGAACTTTGCTTATCCTGCACCTTTGGCCAATGTTAACTTTGCCAGGGAGCAAGAGAGTCTCTATGTGGGGGTGGAGGGGAATGGAGAAGGGATATGAGTGGCAGGTTATTTTTGGAAACACGGCTGCTGTTGAAAGGGCTCAGTTCTGAATGGAATCCTGGATGAGTGGGGAAAGGACAAATTAAGAACTCAAGGATTCATGGGGTACAATGTATTGTATCACATGGTGATCATGGCCACACACTGTGACAGAAATAACACACACCCAGTGCCCTGATCCTTCTATGTGGATTATTCTTGTTTCTTTAAGTAGAAGCTCTGCAAATTACAACCCATGGAGGTCTCTCCTCAGTCTTCCATCAGGGAGGCTGTGTTGGCTGCTGGGCCTGTCGGAGAGGCCAAGGGTTCATTCCCACTAGTGTGTGACTCAGAGGGTGTAAGGAAGGCAAAAGCCATCTGCATGGAGCCTCTACACTGTCACCTGCCCCAACTCTAGTCCCCATGAAAGCAAGAGGCATGTGGCCAGGAGCTCCCCTCACTGTGACAGGTCCCAGAATAAGCTAATCAGTGTGTATGAGCCACAGCAGGGAAGGAGGAAACCACAAGCTACCGCAGGCTTGGCCTGGAGTAACCTGCTATGGGTCCCCCTCTGGGCACAATCTCTCCTGGAGCTCCCCCAAGGCAGAGAGTGGCTCTGCAATGCCTGCAAACAGCCACAGCTTAGCCCTACGTGCCGTGACGTGCTCTAAGGGACACGGTTAGTCAGTGACTGAGGCAGAAAGAGAAGAACCCAGAAGTCCTGATTCTTCATCCCTGCTCTAACTAGCCCATGCTCCCGCCCACTGAGCAGTCAAATCATACTCTGTTATTAAACTATTCACAAAGACAAGGTCAAGTCATACAACAGAAAAAAACAAGTCTGAAATTATGCATCAGCATGATTACACAACTTGGTCACGTTTTCTCGTGTTAGGTCATAACCTTGTAAGACAGAAAATTGTTTAAAAGTAATAGTGAAAGTCAGAAGGTTTCTTTCCTCATTAAAAGTCACAAAATCTCTCTTTCTCCTAACTGGGCCTGAGCATCTCTCCTAACAAGGCTGGTGGAGCATGGAGTCACTTTCCTTCATGAGACAGTGCCGGACTCCCTGTATCTCTCTCCAAGTAGAGGCTAAGCTTTTCTTTGAATTTAGGAGGTGCCTCTGGAGTAATTAATCCCCTCACTTATGTATGTCTTTTCCCACCATTCCAGGAAACCTATTGCTCAAGTAAATGTCTCTGTCAGTTATTTACACCAGGGGTTTCTGAACTGTGGTACCTGTTTCACTGTTTGACATGAGCTTAACAGTCCATCAAGTCACAGCATAACAATTTTTTAAGAAGGTGGCCCATGAGCTGCTTTCCGTGATGGTGTGAATGGGTGAGGTATTCAGGATAGATGTGGTTTCTTAGTTTCCAGGCCTTTACTCTTTCCTTCTCTCCAATCTGGCAGCACCGCCTCTCCTCTCCTGCACCCTACCATTAGTGTGGTCATGAGTCCTGCCCTGTGTTCTGAGTGGAGTATTCCTCTTGCCCCTCCTTGCTGCATTGGCAGAAACTGGCCATGTCGGGTGTTTCTCCTTCACAGAGGCCTTCCCATGATCCTCCTGGCTGAATGCTTAGGGACAAGACAGTGTGGCCCAACCCAGCGTGCTTAGGGCACTTACTCTTTGAATTATAACGGAGGGAATATTGTAAGAAATTCGAAACCTGTTAGGGCTTGATCCAAAATCTGCTGAGGTTGATGGGAACGTCTCTGTTGACTTCACAGGAGTTTGGATTTGACATTTAATTGGTATAGATGGGACTCTTAATGCTCTGTGCACCCATTCAGGTTGGTAAGGGGATTCAAGGCAGCCCCTTGCTCCTTTGCCCTGGCTATCTCTCTCTCAGGTAGCAGAATGGGGGAAGAGCAGGTGGGCGGGGAGTGGACAAGCAGCAGTGAAGAAGATCCCCACCTCCTGAATGCACCAGCCAGTGCAGCTCAGCCAGTGTGGAGGAGCAATCTGCACCAGGTAGAAACAAGAGGGGAACCATGACCCTGAGTCCCTGAGTCCCATCTGGGTCCTGGCTACTCAGGGCTTGTGGCAAAGCTCTGTATGATAATTGTTTGTCAATAGCATTCTCAGACTGATGGGACCTGCATGCAAGCAGTAAACTCTGTGCTCAAGGGAAGATTCATCCCAGAAGCAGGGTGAGCAACAACTGTTTACAGCACCCTCCTATCCAGGAAGAGGGCAGCTTAAAAGGGCAACTGAGGAAATGTCCTGCCTGGCACACTCTCTATAGCTACGGGCTTTGTGTGTTACACTGGCAGAGCCCACGGCTAAATTAGGCCCATGTTTGGTGCTAATTCTACAACAGCAGTTAATTAGTAAAGGGTATTCCCAGAGCTGTGCTGACTGCCAGTGCTGTCTGTGCACAGCCAGGGAAAGGAATGAGGAAGGAACAGTTAAGTTAAGGCTCCATCAGACATACAGCATATGCAAAATGGATAATTGAAAATCAGGCAGGAAAGACAAGGGTGCCCCCCCAACCCCGATCCTGAGTGAGCACCACTAAGAGAGGAAGTTAGAACATGTAATTGGAATTTAAGCAGCACAAAAAATCCACCCAGCCTCATCTAGACCTCGCCAAGGTCAAATATCGAATGAAGCAGAACACATGAAGAGAAGGGGCAGACATCCCATACTACAAGTCATCTGTCATCCCTAGGGAGGAATAGTTAAGAATCGCTTTCTTACCACTGCTGTCAACTGATGTGTCACCCAACCATAAGCTCCTGCTTCAAATCCAGAGAACAGCTTCCATTTTAGAGTCCTTATTCTTTCCCTAGGTAACAGTTTCATTTGGTCAATTCTGGTGATGCATGAATCTAAAAAAAGTGAGGAGGGTGGGTTCAGTTAGGATTGGCAACACCTAAAAGATCAGAGACTTCTCCAAAGCTCTCGGTTGTAAAGTTCTTGGAGATATTTGTCAGCCTGAACATCCTGGCATAAGCCTCTTTGTCTGTTTATAATGGCCCCATTCCCATTTTTACTGAAGGGAAATTGAGGCATGGAGTGTTTAGGTGACTTTCTCAAGGTTAAACAATGGATATTTCTTTGTCTTTCTTTATATTACAGAAGGACCTACAGATCCCATAGTGCCACATGCTGGGCAAGAGCACGGTAACAGTCCCTGCCCCAAAGAGCTTACAAGATGAATAAACAGACGAAGTAAGTCTTACTCACCCCCCTGTACAGGTGGGGAGCTGATGTACAGAGAAGTTAACTGATTTGTCCCAGGTCACATAGGAAGCCTGGAGAAGAGCTGGGGTTAAAACCAGATCTTGTGAAGCTACAGCCAGTGCCTTAACCACCAGCTCATCTGTCCACACGTGAATAGCTTTGATTTTCCTGCTCAAGACACAGAATACTAGTGACTTTTCATTAGCCCTAAAATAAAATCATTCTAATGAGGAAAAACCAGTTGTCACTGAGCTGTGCTATGCAGTGAGATGCCAAGTTTCCCTCCTCTTTCAGGCATACAGAATTTTTCTATTTTCCCCCTTTAAATTATCCCTTAAATAGTGGAGTCTAACTGGAGGCCGTCTGGCCTCTCCATTTGGTTAATGGAGAGCATTATATTCCATGCCTTTGAGGGGATCAAAACCTTCACCTTGATGCATCCCTAATTCTAGGAGACCTCAAGGCACCATGTTCGTGTTTAGCTGACGATAGCCCGCAGCCATTGTTTTCAGTGGCTTGACTGACCTTCATGCAAGGAGAGTGACAGTAGGAACATAAACAATTGTAGGAACAGAGTAAAATATCTTAACCTGCTCCTGAAGCAGATGCTCCCCTGAGCTCTGTTGTACTATTCACTTGCAGGGCCAACCCCGGTCATTTACTGAGGAGCAGATGCTTTAGGAAGAGATGTATTGAGCGGAGACATACCCATGCAGCTTCTCTCAGCTCAGTGCAGGCTGCCTTTGGCAATCAGAGAGAGCTGGCCCAATCCACAGTAAAGGCTGAAGGCAAGGGGAGACATTTGGGAGCCCATATTTCTGGCGTGGAGAGTAAACCTGCACAGTGAGTGGTCCCATCATGTTGATGCTACTGGCATCATGATGTAGCTTTTGTAGGCAGCACATCATGGAGTGTGGCTGGAAACTAGGTTAACACACCATGTCGCTTGCTAGTAGCTAGAGCATGTGTAGAGGTTCATAAGTCTGCTATTTCCCTGAAGAGATGTGGTTCTTTAGCTCAGGCAATACATCCTTGTGCGGTATATAGCCATAGGTCCTGAGGTCAGACCTTATGTATCCAAGGAAATTGTTACATATGGAATCTCAGGCTTATGAAAAAGAGGCAGCATGAGGTATCTCTTATAACATATTTGAGGTCTAGAAATTAGATCCCAGCTGTTTCAGGAGGTTGGGGAGGGCAGAGAGAGCAGTTATCTCCACAGGAAAGAAACTTGAGAAAGGAAGAGGTTCAGAAATTCCGATAGAGGGCAGTACTCTTTAGAATGGTTCTAACACCACAGAACCCCATGTCTGTGGGAATGGAGCGTGGCGAATCAGCTGAAGGAATGCAGATTCCAGTGGCAGGTGTCTATGAGGACATGTCACTTGTGAGTTGAGAAGGTGGTGCAGTAGAAATAGAGCCTGTGACATAAGGCCTTGTCTCAGAAGCCTGATGTGAGACTTGAACTAAAGTAGTGGTCAAGTTTTGCTGATATAAAGCAAGAAGCAAAGTTAGCAGAAGTCAGGCTCTGCCTGCTTGCAAGCTCACAGAAACTGGCAAGAACAGTGTTGGTATTGCAAAAACACACACATTCCTAAGAAGTGCTAGGCCCCAATGTAATCAGATATTTGACTGCATGTGTGTGTTCTCTCTGTGTGCCGCTCTAGCTCTGCGCAGGCAGCTGGCACAGAAGACCTTGAGCCAACCACCTAATGACCACAAGATCTGTTAAGATATGAAGGCGCCAGGCCAGGTTTATTGTCAATGAAGCACGGTCCTTGCTCCCCAGATGAATGTCTATAGTTACACTAGCACATGAATGCCCTTGACAATGGATGCAGTGCAGTGAAGGGTGGGCCTTTCCAGACCCTGTGATGTGGGTAGTACTGGTACTTTAGTTCAGGCCTCAGGCCTCACATTGGGCTTCTGAGACAAGGCCTTATGCCTCAGACACTCTTTCTGCTACAGGTAACAAGAGCAATGAGGAGGAGAGCAACTAGCAAAGGTGACCCTAAAGTAGCATGATTGATGGATTTGGGCCGGACAGGACCATTGTGATCATCTAATCCGACCTCCTGCATAACATAAGCCTGGGAATCTCACTTTAGGTCTTCAATCCAGTAAAGCACTTGGGCATGCCCATAAATTTAAGAGCATGAGTAAATCCACATTGACTTTGATGGGACGGGATAACTCACATGGTTAAAGTTACACATGTTACACATGTGCTTCCATGGTGGATTGGTGACCAGATGTACAGGCTGGGTTGGACCTGGGATCAGAGGCAACGGTGATGAGTAGCCGGCTTTCATCGATGGCGGTCAGTGTCTAAAAATATGAACTCCACAGGGCCTGGCTGCTAAAGATGATGAAACAAAAGATAAAGGGGGAGATTTTCAAAGACACCAAAGAAATCCTACTCTCACAACTTTGTGTGCAATGACTGCAGTGGGGGACGTTGGGCAGCCCATCGCTTTGGATACGGGGTGAAGGGCTGTGCAGCTGAAGATCTGAGAAAACAAAGGAATGCTTTTTTTATTCTGAACTTTTGTTCCAAAAACAAAGGCAAGACTGAGGAAAGTCTGTTTAATTTGTGAATTTCACAGATCCAACCCTCAACAGCCATGGAAAGAGCCCCGAGTATTAATGGCAGCTGATCAATAACTAATCCGTAGCGTTCCAGTTACCAACTTGATGGAGAAAATTCACGGCGCTTAAGTAATTCTAACTAATCTTAATGAATGCCGCCATGCGTACATGCCTGCAGAACAGTGTGAAATTTATAGAAAAATGTCATTTCGGCTCTCTGTATTTTTTTTCTCTCCCAGTCATCAAAGGAGCATAAAATATGCTCTTAGAAATCTGCTATCTCTGTCTGCCAGATGAAGGCTTCAAAAGGCGAGTCCTCATTTTTTGTCATAAGCAGAGAAGATTATGAATACATTATTTAGTTAACATTAAAAAAAATCAAAACACCCAGTTTTACATTCTTACTCTACTCATTCCATGGCCATGTCCCCCTTTCCATTCCACACCCTCCACCCTGCTGGAGAAAAAATATAATGCCAACCAAACAAGTCGGCTACTGGTAGAAAATGTTGTGACATAGTGTTACAATGTTTTTATTTGGTGCTGCTTAGAAGATTTCAAAGAAAAAGGTCAATATAGTGTTTTTGAGCCTTCTCTGACTTTTTTTGTAAAAACGGATCCGCGCCTGTTATATTTCCTAGCCGCCTGTAGGAGCAATGCACTGGCAAACGTTGTTGCTAAACAAGCAAGTCGGGAAGGAAAGGGCCAGAGGAAAAACTGACAGTAAGGAGAACGGTTTGCCTTTCAGATGGGAAGCTTGTGTTGCTATGGATAATATTGGGCATCAGGGAGGTGTTATGTCTCTGTTCATTGTCATATTAATTTATGCAGCTGTGCTTTGAAGGTAATCTGTCAGAGGGCAGAACTGGCCAAACCAGAGGGGGGTTGCCACTGGTTTGATTGTACTAAGTGCACATATAAAGTGATGAGTCAATGCACAAGGCCAATGGGCTTGCATTGGGGTAGCAGCATTTGAGAGGGGTTACACCTGAGTCCCTGGGGAGGGTGGTTGCTATGGAAATGAGAGGTATGGGCATGGGCATGGTTTGGAGGAGCAAGGGAGGCATTGCCTCCAAACTGTAAGCCTCAGCAGCCTCCCGCCCCATGCATGGCCCCATTGGCCTGATTGATTTCTATATTTGAGGGGGTGGTTCCAAACTGCGCTTACGGGTGTGGGGTATGTCCTTCTGAAGTTGCAAAGGTGGGGTGTGACTCCTCTGGGAGGGTGGAGGTGCTGAGTAAATGATGCCCCTCTGTAGTGGTTTGTTAGGCCACTTTTCTCTCCCTGGGTCAGCTTGGGCGAGCTTGTTCCAGTTCTTGGCCCTGGTAGCAGGATGTTGAATTGTGGTAGATGGGCTGAGGGTGGGGGATTCAGTGGGGAACAGGATTGCACTGTTGACTGGTCACTAGGAGTGCCCGCTTTGGGTAGGTGACAGAGTGGTGGGAAAAGGTGGTTGAATAGCTTTGCAGATTCCCAGCCTTGGTGCCTGGGGTTGGGAGGAAAGGGGGACAAGGGCTGGCACACTTGGAGGGTAGAGCAACTATGGGGAGGAGTTTACTTTGAGTGGGAAGGGCAGATACTTGCTGTAGAACCCCAACAGTCATGGGAGGCCCAGGGGATAGTTGGGGTTGATGGATGAATGGGAGGAAGGGGGTGTATTTTGGCTGGATCATGGAAATTAGGGAGTTTTATGTGAGTTCTTAGGTCATGAAAGCTGGTTACTGCTCGGGTTGGGCTTTGCAACCTGCCTTGGGCTACTGAAATGATAGCCCTGCTATCGCCACCTTCTGACGCCTGAGAGGGTGGAATGATGCTGTCCTGAGCTGGGGAGATGGCGGCTTGCAGGAAGGAGTGGGGGTGGTTGTGAAGGATCAGGCCTTTGTTTCCTATGCTTCTGGGTAGGGGAAAACAAATCTCATGTGAGGTGGTCACCTGCGGTAGTGTCTGCTTAGCTCTCAGGAGGAAGGGTCTGGTTACAGATCCCAGGCTGCGATTCGGGCTGTTCGATGCACAAAGAGTTATTAAAACATCAGCTAGTCATGAATTGGGAAGTGGGGGGCCACTGGCCTGGCATGGCTGAGGCCTGGTGGGAGGATTTGGCAGGATAGGCTTTGCTGCAGCTGGGTATTCATGCTGTCAGAGCTGGGGAGGCAGCATGGTCATGTTCACATACATCGCATGTCCTGTCCTGTGGACCTGACAGTGTGTTCACTTGGTATGTGAGTCCTGTGCTAGTGAACAGCTTGTCCTGCTGCACTGCAAAGCTGGTGGGAGTGGCTCAGGTTGCTCAACGCAGAGGCTGTGGGGTCACCAAGGGTCCTGGGGAGGGATTTTCAAAGGAGCCTCAGGGAGTTAGGCACCTAAATCCCACTGAAAGCTATTGAAAGGTGGATACCTGGCACTTTAGGTCACTTTGAGAATCCTGGCCGGAGTGCTCAGGGATTTTAACATCCATGTAGAGGACAAGTCGGAGTCAGCTAAGAATTTCATGGCCTCCATGAGGACCAAGGGCTTGTCCGGGGAGGAAGGCCCAACTCATAACACTGGTCACCATTCAGCTTTGGAGCATGGCTTAGAATTGGGGGTTGGCAGGGTGGATGTCGTACCTGTTCCTCTGTCTCCTAAGGTTTGAGGGAGGGCTCCAGCTTTCCTGCTGGGCAGAGAGCCTGATTTGATGACCTGGCCTCAGAAGTTAATGGAACCTGAGGGCTCTGTTGGAGACTAGTACACTGCTGACAAACCATGCTTTCAGAGATTTAGTTGTTTCCCCTAACTCCATCCACTCAAGTCGTCATGGCTCACTAACGATCTGGGCCAGATGGAAGGAATTGCCCAGCCTAATTAATCATTCATTTTCCCCATCCAAGAACCAATTTCAGCTTCCCAGTGTTGCAGCCTTCTCTCACTGGACCATTGTGTCCGTGAAACTCTCTGAGAATGTCTCACTTCAAAAGACTCCCTTTTTCTCCTTACTTGCCTTCAGGGTCCAGCTCTGGATCTGGCATAAATTGATGCACAAAATATGAACAGGATTTTAACAAGTTCAGCAATCATTGTAGTTCATAACTAGGCATCCAGGGTTTTATTAATTTAGCAGTGTTATTCCCCTTATGAAATATTCATCCCACAGGATTTCTGTGCACATGAAGGTTTTGAAGAAATTGATCTGCAATGCAGTTACTCTCTTAAAAGAATGATTTCTTTATTATTTCTGCATTTCAGTGATACCTTATACCCAAACAGGGACTGATTAAATGTGCAATCAATCTTGTGCAACCCAATAGATATGTTTTAAATGTGAGTGAATTTACTGTTTAGGAGAGTGAATTCCAGAGAGCCCAGCTGTGGATGCAGATGCTTTGCATGCTTCCTGCATATAGCTCAGTCAGCCCCTGCTTGACCTCTGATGTACTCTGCAAATCCAGTTATGGAGCCCCTCCCTGCTCTGCTGACACCTACTCAATCCTGACTTGCAGCCCCCCTGTTATCCCTGCCCTGACCCCAGTTCTTCTCTTGCACTTTAAGCCTTTCAGGTCACAGCCTCCAATTCCAGCTTCTGAGAGGGATTCTTACTGGTGCTGACCTGTGCAGTGGTTTGTGGCATGGAATGATAACAGCTCTAGCGACTCGACTGAGACAAATAGACTAATTCACATTAGGCCCTGACCCAGCAAACCAATTAAGCACATAGAATCATAGAGAGAGAGCATCAGAGAGCAGCCTGGAGAGCAGGACTTCCGGATTCCTTCCCTGGCTCTGGGAGAGGAGTGGGGTCTGGTAGATTAGAGTAGGGGGGCTAAGAGCCAGGACTCCTGGGTTCTCTCCCCAGTTTTGGGATGCTTAACACTGAGCATAAACTTAATCCCATTGCCATCAATTCTATTGTGTCTCCTAACATCCCATTCTTGGAGTTAGACATTTAATCTGCAGACAGATTCTGTCATGTCCTTCCTTATAGGCTGGCTCACAGGGGAGATAATTGCAAGTCTTTATCCAGTTTCAACTATAACTCCAGTAGAAGAAATTTTTGCTATGGTTTGGCATACTGTGGGTTTAAACACCACAGAGGACTGGAGCTGGGCAGGAATTATCTGATACTGTTTTTTTGGTACGAAAATGCCAATTTCTTGAAGCCAAAACTTTTCACAGAAATCCCTTGGCTTCATTTAAACTTGAGTCTGGGAGGTATCTGAGGGGCTGGGAAGGAAAGAGATGAGATGAGACAGAAACCCACTCTAGAATAGCCAATAGACAGGCTGTGGGAGACCCACACTCAAATCCCTGCTCTGAATCAGACAGATTCAGCTGGGTCCCAGGTGAGTGCCTGAACCACTGGCCTAGTGGCTGTTCTGAGATAGGGTGGAGGTTCCCCCATGGAGGAAATCATCATATGGGATTATGTGGAGCTTAATCGCCCTACTAGGGGCAGAGACCGAAGCTTGCATGATAGCCTTCATTCCAGCAGGCCCCCGGTTAAGGCCTTGGACTAAGGAGCTAAAGGAAAAGGCAGTGCAGCTGTGACTTCAAAGAACACTGTTAGGAGAAAGGTTTTCGAGGCCTGCCGTCACTCACAATGGTCAGATAGGTTGATGCCTTTCCCCTGCACTAAATCCTCATCAACCTTTTAAAGAGGAAACATAGAGGGGTGTGCATGTTGGTTATGAACTAGCTCTTTAAATGATTTGCATAAAATCTCACCCAGAGTGCACTACATATGCTCTCACACAGCTCTCCCAGTGCCCCTCCATCCTGACCCACAGCCTTGCCCACTCTCCCAGCCCTGGGCTCATCTTCCACAGCTCTGCCCAGGCCCCTCAGTCCCGATGCACAGCTCTCCTGCCATTCCAGCACTGGGCTCCCCCAATTCCACTGTTCTGTTAATGCCCCTCAACCCCTACTCACAGCTCCCTGCTATTTCAGCTGCAGGGTCCCACCCACCACACACACAGCTCTGACAACATCACTCCCTCCCAACATGCTATTCCTTGTGCCTGCCAGCCTGGGTTGCCCCCACACTCCCCTACATAGCACAGCCTCTCACTTCCAATGTGCTTTTCCAGCACTAGGATCCCCATGCACACAACTGTGCTGGTAAACCTCACTCCTGACCCACAGCCACCTGCTATCCCAGCCCTGGGGTCCATCCTTCCTCCCCCAAACAAACATATGGAGCTGCCCCACTTCCTGAGAGTGTGGGCTGCAGCAAGCCAGTGCACCTACACAGATGGGCAGTCAATTAGAGAAGAGTTTATTGGGAGCCAATCGGGGCCCAGGTTGGAGGCAGCCAATCAGGGGCACTCTCAGCCCTATAAAAAGTCTGCTCAGGGCAGGAGTAGGCAGTCTGTTCTAGGCCTTTGATAGGGGAAGGTCTGTCTCCAAAGCTGGGAGACTAGCACCCATGAGAGTGCAGCACAGTACTGGGCAGGTCCAGGGGAGCAGAAGGGAACTCTAGCCTCTGTCTGCCAGGCTGCAGACCCTGAGGGGAAGGGCCTAGCCAGTGTGAGGGGCTGAAGGGGAAGTGGCCCAGGGATGTGGACAGACAGAGGGAGAGAAGGAAGGTAGGAAGGCTGCCACTAGAGAGTCCCTGGGTTGGGACCCAGAGTAATGGGTGGGCCTGGTTCTCTCCCTTGCCTTACACCTGGCTATCTGGGGTTGCACCAATTGCCTGCCAAGAGGAGTGTGACTTTGGGAGTGCAGTTGCCCACATTGGCCGGGGTGCAGAGAGACAGCTGATTGACACACATACACCCCAGAAGGGGGTGAAGATGGACTATGGGGCACTGCCAGAGGGCAGTGGCTTGAAGAGGACACTGCAGGTTGGGAGCAATGTGGGTCCACATACCAATCAAGGGTGAGACAAAGGATGAGACACCACCAGGAGGTGATGTGCCACTGGACTGAGCTAATTCCTGGAGTCACCAGCGGGAGGTGCTGTGGTGGTGAGTCCCAACACTGTTTCAGGCTTCTAAACCATGGCACCCTGTAGTGGGGTGGTTACTCACTCCTGCCCCTTGGGGCTGAAAACATCCCAGGAGAGGGCTGTGACTGGGGCAAAAAGGGCTTAAAAGCTGCAGTGCTAAGAACTAGGCTGATTGGGGAATCAGCTGCAGCTGGGCCACACCCTAATCAGGCGACAGCTGGCTGGTATAAAAAGGCCAGAGAAGCCAGGAGCAAACAGTCCCTCTCTCTGCCTGTAGAGGGAGAAGGGCCTGGCTGCTGGGGAGTGTACCTGAGTGCCCAAGATGGAGCAGGGCTGGGAGAAGGCAAGAGAAGCTGGGGAGCTCTGGCCTGGAAACCCCCCCAGGCTGCAGGCCTAGGGTAAGGCCAGCTGGGTACTGAAGTTGCAAAGGGGAAACCCATGGGTAGGGAGAGGCAGCAGGTCCAAACCCCTTTGCATATGATGAGTGGCTGATACTGCAGTCTGCCCCAGGGAATAGGGGCTAGATAGAGACTGGGCAGTAGCCAAAACTGAGGCAAAGTGGGGTTAGTGGGTTGGGAGTTCCTTATGGAGGGGAGACCCAGATTGGTGGAGTACTACCAGGGGGCAGCACCCTAGTTAAAAGGGCACTAGGATCCAGGAGAGACACAGGGGCCAAGAGGACAAGCGGATCACCGGCCTGCAGAGGGCGCTTCTGGCTGGAAAAGGTCATTTCCTGAGGATGACCAGCAGGAGGCATCACAAGGGTGAGTCTGAACCTCTACAGGGCCATCGTAGTAGGTATAAGTTAGGCAGCCTGGGACTAACCCTATTCTAAGTAGGGGGCTTGTCCATCTCCACAAATCACTTATAAGATAAGAACAGAGCATTCCTTGGCAAGCCCAAGAAAACTGCACCACAAATACAGCTCTTTATTTCAGGCATATTGAATCCCGATTCTCAAAGGCTCAGTCTGCCACCTCCCTGGGAGATTTAGCCAGTCCAGCTCAATTGCCACAGCTCACAGACCTGTCTCCCCCTCTTTCTAGCTGGTCTTAAGGAAAGGACCCTGAAGTGAGGCTGTTCTGTTTGCCTGCAGGGCACAGATGATCCTTAGGTGACCTGAACCACCACCTTCATCCAGCTCAATTAGGTTCCATAAACTCACTTATCAAAGTGGGCTGAACTATCCCCCAAGTTTCTCTGGCTCACCTATGGCTCCTCTGTCACACAAGCCATCAATGATGTAGCCAGTTGACTTTCTTCACTCAGAATTGTGCCCCAAAGGCCAGGGTTGATGATACTAATTACATGAGAGCCACAATTCCCTGTTTTTGTGTTGGTCTTTATCTAGCTCTCCATTAATCCCACACTTCTCCTGTAATGCTAATATCAGGCTGTCTACAGAGAACAGAAGAAGTGTTTAGCATGAAAGAGCCCTGCACAGAGAATTACACAATCTGATGTATGCAGTATTGTTGTAGCCATGTTGATCCTAGGATATTAGACAGACACAGTGGAGAGGTAATACTTCTGTTGGTGAGAGACAAGCTTTCAAGCTACCTAAGACCTGAAGAAGAGCTTTGTGTAGCTTGAAAGCTTGTGTCTTTCTCCCCAGCAGGAGCTGGTCCAATAAAAGGCATTACCTCACCCACCTTGTGTCTCTATGATCTGAGGAGGATGAATTGCACAGAGTGCCATAGTGTCTGTTGGGGTGGGGTTAAGTTTAACTGAAATCTGCATGCATGGTTGGATACTTGCCCCACTTGAGTTTTCAGATATGACGTTTCAGCATCACCAAGGCTTCAGGTGGTGTCTCCAGGGAAAAGTGGGAGTTGGGAGTGCTTTGTTCCAGGTGGGTCTTGAGTGGGCCTGATTGATATAAAAAGGCAGCCAGTTGCAAACCAGCTGAGCAGTGAACAGAGGGAGTTTGACTGGGAGTTCACCTGAGGAGAGCCCACTGAGGCGTTCATCTTGCAGGCTTCTCTGAGTTGTAACTGCAACAGCTGAGTAAGCTCTTAGAAGGAAGGTAATATGGACGGTGAGCGATCAGCTGTTATGACCTGCATAGAATGTCATGTTTGCCTTTCTTCCACAGGACAGATGCGGCTTTGTACAAAGTACAAGCTGGTCTCCATATTGGAAGAAAAGGTTCCAGGTCTGGACAAACAAGTATCAACCCTGTGTTGCATAAGAGAAAAGGAAGATTACCTGACAGACGTCAGGATATGCTTCTACAGGCACAACATTCTGAGGAATCAGAGCAGGCTGCGCAGTGGGGACAAAAGGACGGTGAAGAAAATTGGCAGCATGTCACCTCCAGAAGGAGGAGGGGCATCCATGTGCCAGCAATGCAGATACAGATGAGCAACCGTTTTCATGTTCTCTCCACAGGTACTAATGCAGAGAGTGGACTAGATGATACATCTGAGGGAAATGAGCAGAAGGAGACTGCACCGATTGGAAGGCAAGAAATGCACTGTCCTAGGGATGGGGGTTCCATGACCCCACTCTCAAAGGAAGGAGGTGGGTGGTGGTGGTCAGGGACTCCCTCCTAAGGGGGACTGAGTCATCTATCTGCCGTTCCAACCGGGAAAACTGAGAAGTGTGCTGCTTGCCAGGAGCTAGGATTCACGATGTGATGGAGAGGCTGCCAAGACTCATCAAGCCCTCGGATTGCTACCCTTTCCTGCTTCTCCATGTGGACACCAATGATACTGCCAAGAATGACCTTGAGTAGATCACTGCAGACTGTGGCGCTGGGAAAAAGGATAAAGAAGTTTGAGGCACAAGTGGTATTCTCGTCCAGCCTCCCTGTGGAAGGAAAAGGCCCAGGTAGAGACCATTGAATCATGGAAGTCAATGAATGGCTACACAGGTGGTTTTGGAGAGAAGACTTTGGATTCTTTGACCATGGGATGGTCTTCCAAGAAGGAGAGCTAGTCAGAAACGGGCTCCACCTAACGAAGAGAGGGAAGAGCATCTTCCCAAGTAGGCTGGCTAACCTAGTGAGGAGGGCTTTAAACTAGGTTCACCAGAGGAAGGAGACCAAAGCCCTGAGGTAACTGGGGAAGTGGGATATCAGAAGGAAGCACGAGCAGGAGAGCACGAGAGGGGAAGACTCATGCCTCATACTGAGAAAGCAGTATGATCAGCAAGTTATTTTAAGTGCCTATATATAAATCCAAGAAGCCTGGGAAACAAGCAGGGAGAACTGGAAGTCCTGGCAGTCAAGGAATTATGATGTGATTGGAATAATAGAGTCTTGGTGGGATAACTCACATGACTGGAGTACTGTCATGGATGGATATAAACTGTCCAGACAGGGCAGAAAAGATGGGGGGAGTTGCATTGTATGTAAGAGAGCAGTATGACTGCTCAGAGCTCCAGTATGAAACTGGAGAAAAACCTGAGTCTCTGGATTAAGTTTAGAAGTGTGAGCAACAAGGGTGATGTCATGGTGGGAGTCTGCTATAGACCACAAGACCAGGGGGATGAGGTGGACGAGCTTTCTTCAGGCAACTAACAGAAGTTACTAGATTGCAGGCCCTGGTTCTCATGGGGGACTTCAGTCACCTGAGAGAACAATACAGCAATGCACAGACAATCCAGAAAGTTTTTGAAAAGTGTAAGGGACAATTTCCTGGTGCAAGTGCTGGAAGAACCAACTAGGGACAGAGCTCTTCTTGACCTGCTGCTCACAAACAGGGAAGAATTAGTAGGGGAAGCAAAAGTGGATTGGAATCTGGGAGGCAGTGACCATGAGATGGTCAAGGTCAAGGATCCTGACACAAGGAAGAAAGGAGAGCAGCAGAATATGGACCCTGGACTTCAGAAAAGCAGACTTTGACTCCCTCGGGGAACTGATAGGCAGGATCCCCTGGAAGAATAACATGAGGGAGAAAGGAGTCCAGGAGAGCTTGCTGTATTTTAAAGAATCCTTGTTGAGGCTGCAGGAACAAACCATCCTGATATGTAGAAAGAATAGTAAATATGGCAGGCAACCAGCTTGGCTTAACAGTGAAATCCTTGCTTATCTTAAACACAAAAAAAGGCTTACAAGAAGTGGAAGACTGGACAAATAGCCAGGGAGGAGTATAGAAATAGTGCTCAGGCATGCAGGAGTGAAATCAGGAAGGCCAAATCACACTTGGAGTTGCAGCTAACCAGGGATGTTAAGAGTAACCAGAAGGGTTTCTACAAGAAGGTGGTCAGGGAAAGTGTGGGCCCCTTACTGAATGGGGGAGACAACCTAGTGACAGAGGATGTGGAAAAAGCTAATGTAGTCAATGATTTTTTTTTGCCTCTGTCTTCCCAAACAAGGTCACTCTCAGATAGGGTGACTAGATAGCAACTGTGGAAAAAACAGGACAGGGGTAATAGATGCCTATATAAGAAAAAGTACCAAAAAATGGGACTGTCACTTTAAAAAGGAACATCTGGTCACCCTACTCCCAGACTACTGCACTGGGCAGCACAATATGGGGAGGAGGTGACCAGCCGTCTGTGGAGAAAGAAGTGGTTCAGGACTGTTTAGAAAAGCTGGATGAGCACAAGTCCATGGGGCCAGATGCACTGCATCCGAGGGTGATAAAGGAATTGGCAGCTGTGATTGCAGAGCCATTGGCCATTATCTTCGAAAACTCATGGCAATCGGGAGGTCCCAGATGACTGGAAAAAGGCTAATGTGGTGCCCATCTTTAAAAAAGGGAAGAACAAGGATCCAAGGAACTACAGGCCAGTCAGCCCCACCTCAGTCCCTGGAAAAATCATGGAGCAGGTCCTCAAGGAATCAATTTTGAAGCACTTAGAGTCGAGGAAAGTGATCAGGAACAGTCAGCATGGATTCACCGAGAGGAAGTCATGCCTGACTAACCTAATTGCCTTCTATTATGAGAACTGGCTCTGTGGACGAGGGGAAAGCAGTAGATATGTTATTTCTTGACTTTAGCAAAGCTTTTGATACAGTCTCCCATAATATTCTTGCCAGCAAGTTAAAGTGTGGACTGGATGAATGGACTATAAGGTGGATAGAAAGCTGGCTAGATCATCGGGCTCAACAGGTAGTGATCAATGGCTCCATGTCTAGTTGGCAGCTGGTATCAAGCGGAGTGCCTCAAGGGTTGGTCCTGGAGCTGGTTTTGTTCAATATCTTCATTAATGATCTGAAGGATGGCATGGATTGCACCCTCAGCAAGTTTGCAGATGACACTAAACTGGGAGGAGTGGTAGATACATTGGAGGGAAGGAATAGGATACAGAAGGACCTAGACAAATTAGAGGATTGGGCCAAAAGAAATCTGAGGTTCAACAAGGACAAGTGCAGAGTTCTGCACTTAGGATGGAAGAATCCCATGCACTGCTACAGACTAGGGACTAAATAGCTAGGCAGCAATTCTGCAGAAAAGGACCTAGGGGTTACAGTGGACAAGAAGCTGGATATGAGTGTGTCCCTTGGTGCCAAGAAGGCTAACAGCATTTTGGGCTGTATAAGTAGAAGCATTGCCAGCAGATCAAAGGACGTGATTATTCGACATTGGTGAGGCACCATCTAGAGTACTGTGTCTATTTTTGGGCCCCATGCTACAAGAAGGATATGGAAAAATTGGAAAGAATCCAGCAGAGGGCAACAAAAATGATTAGAGGGCTGGAGCACATGACTTATGAGAAGAGGCTGAGGGAACTGGGATTATTTAGTCTGCAGAAGAGAAGAATGAGGGGTGATTTGATAGCTGCTTTCAACTACTTGAAAGAAGATGGATCTAGACGGTTCTCAGTGGTAACAGATGACAGAACAAGGAGTAGTGGCCTCAAGTTTGAGTGGGGGAGGTTTAGGTTGGACATTAAGAAACTTTTTCATTAGGAGGGTGGTGAAGCACTGGAATGGGTTACCTAGGGAAGTGGTGGAATCTCCTTCCTTAGAGGTTTTTAAGGTCAGGCTTGACAAAGCCCTGACTGGGATGATTTAGGTGGGGAATAGTCCTGCTTTGAGCAGGGGGTTGGACTAGATGACCTCCTCAGGTCCCTCCCAACCCTGATATTCTATGAAACATGCTAGTGTGAGGCTGAATTTCCACTGTTGGAATGACATTGTGAAACTCCTGATGTGGCAGGGCAGGATTCCCTGTTGGCAGTTTGCAGGAGGTCTGCTGCATGATGGGGTGGCTGCAAGGGCAAGATTAGTTTTGCAGGGCTCAGATGATGTCATCCTCAAGGCTCCCAACAGCTCAAGCTTTCTGTGAAGCTGCCTCAACAGCAACCCAACCCCTACAATCCTTAAAAGTCTGTCTGTCTCTCTCTCTCTCACACACACAAAAAATCTGCTGTAAGATAAACAACCACCAGTGATAGAGGCCAGCAATAGGAAGACCCCTTACATCAACATCCTGAAGTTACTTGGCTGCTCATGGGGCAGGACAGCTGGAGTGGCCCCAAAAGCCATCATTTAATCTAATAATACTTAGTCCTGCCATAAGTGCAGGGGACAGGACTAGATGACCTCTCGAGGTCCCTTCCAGTCCTACCATTCTATGATTTTACAACTTGGCTGCCTGGAAGTAGGCCTGTGACGTGTTGCTGAGAGCTAACACGCCAATTAGTTCCCCCCAAAGACTTGACCAAGCACTGGAATATGTATTTCCCTAATCAGACTGTGGCCTGGTGGCACTGAGGAGCTAGTTGTCTCTTCAGCATGGAGGGGTAGTTAAAAAGCGCAAGAAGGAAAAGCTAGCAAAGCTGGGGAGAAAGGACCTCAGGTTAGAGTGAAATCTTGCTCTTTCTCTGGAGAAATGGCTGACTTTTGAAAAGGGTGGCTCCAAGAGCCAGTTGGGACAGAGGAATTTGGGCCCTCTGGCTACCACCTGACTTGTCAGGGGGAGCTCAAGTAGCCTACATGGCCCTGAGTGATGAACAAGGCAGGGAATAAGATATTGTGAAGGTGACGATACTGCTCCAAATGGGCCTGTTCACTGAGAAAAATAGGCAGATGTTTGGGGCCTCTAAATGGACTGGAAGGGCATTGCCACAAAATTAAAAGACTAGATGTCCTGCTGGTTATGCAAAGCAGAGGTGAAATTATGAATACTGTAATTTTGGAGCAATTCCTTCAAAGCATCCCTGAGAAAACCCTAGTGTGGGTCAGGAGGAAGCACTCAATAACACTGGAAGCAGTGGTCAAACTAACAGATCAGTTTGTGAAAGCAAACTTCCTCCGAAAGGGCAGCTGTGATTGCAGAGCCATTGGCCATTATCCGAAAAGGGTGTTTGTCCATTTCAGGGACTGGAGCCGGGGCGGAGGGGGGGAATCTGGGATGAGCCCAGTGACAAAGCCCACAAAGATGAAAAAGAAGGAGACCAAAGGAACTCTCTGATGGCATTAGGAAATTGTATGCTATCAAGGTGGGAGACAGGGACACGTGAAAAGAGATTGCCCTATATTGACTAAATTTTGTGGTTGGGCTGGGACAGGAGGGTGGGGTAGTGGCAAAAAAGAAAAATGCCAACCATCTCTGAACATGGGGAGGAGACAGGAGTGAGGCCTGTGGATGCTGCCTCAGGATGTTCACTGGCCAGCAAAGATGTGATAAAACCAAACTGGATTCTGTTGGGGAGAGGCTGAGGTTGGAATGCATTCATGGGGAGAGAAAATTCTGCCCAATGGCCAACATACCCTCTGAAGATCCAGAAGTTCAGGTGGAATTGGGCTGGGGTAGCAGATAGGTTGTAATGCTAAAGATCAACTGGAGCCCCTTCCCATTTGGGAAGTGACCAGGCATCCAGAGTTCATGGCAGAGAGGAACAGAGCTATCTATCATGGAAGATGAATGGACACAAAGAAGAGGAGTCAGAGAACCCTAGAAAACAGAACGCAAACCAATGGGGCAGGGGAAAGGAGAAGAAAAAATGGAAAAATTCTGACACTTCTTTAGATTTCTCCCTTGTGTGCAGGGAAGCAATTATATATAGTACATCTTGTGCTTGTGTTAAAATCCAGTTTTTTTATTTCTTAAATTGGGACAAATAGTGAGAAAGAAAAGAGCGAAGACAAGAAAATGCAGCTTCTCTCTCAGATCTTTGCAATCTAACTGCTAGAAAAACATCCTCAGCACAGTACAAGCTGTGCATGCGTTTATTAGCCACTCCCAAGCCTTGCAAACTTTTGCAAGAGTCTTAAGGCATTCTAAGAGTTTGCCTTTGTGGTCCCAGCAGTGTTGCAAGGGTAGATTTGGCCTGGCAGGACAAGCTGGACTCTCACTGGAGAAAAAGCAAAGAAGAAAGAGGAAAAAGTAATAAATTAGGGAAGAAAAAAATAACACTGGGCAGGGAGTGATATAAGGATCTTTAGGTGCCAGGTGTTGATGAGGAATCAGATGAACTGATGAAGCTGGTGATGCCATCAGGTACCTTCTCCTCGGCCAGGAAAACAGAAGCCCAGCATTGTGATGGTAAATTGATGGGGACATCTCATTGACACACAATGGGTCCCTCCTTGGTCTCATTGCTCCCTAGATAAGAAGTGTCCTAAAAGTTATGGCAACTTTGTCCCATTGGAATGAACCAATCAAAACCCATATCCGGGTCTATTGCATATGGACATTTCCTCTCAACCAAGCAACATCTTGATTGATTGAGAAAACAACCAAAACCACTGAAAATCCTTAGTCAGTTATTTTAGGTTAATGACACTGATTGCACCAATCTTTCTGACTCCAGCTAACAATTTTTAATGTCTACAGATCCCAACAAACCTCTGCCACCTTTTCCCTACTTAAGGCCCAGAGTCTTCATCACAGCAATACCTCTCTAGATGAACCAAATCTGCACGGTAAATATCCGACATTTGATTAATCAATTACAATAATAAAAGTCTCACAGACAAACATTCATAATTTTATTGTAATTGCCAATATTTAACCGATAAATATCTAATGTGTGTTACTGTGGGCTGCACAGTATCAGATAGGAAAGGTGACAGCTGGGGATAGTCCTCCTGCAGATTCCTCCACTCACAGCCTCCTGCAGCAGCAGTTTTCATCTGGGGTGGGGATGGCTGAAGGGACAGCACTAGAGGCTGCATTAGAGTGGGCCAGTAGCTCTGATATAATTAACGCTCAGACTAGCTTAATGTCTAACAGCTGAGTTTTCTAGATGCTCTAAAATCCACATGCTTACTGGGACTGTCTTGAAAATTGCTGTGCCTCATGGGGATCTGGGTCAGTGGTTTAATTTTGAGTCATTTACCAAGAAGTTCCCTAGATACAGACCCACTGACTATCACATGCCCTCAACATTTTTCAGGTTTTATAACTTTCCTTGTGCACACCTGACACTCAAACTATGGCTCTGATCCTGCCAAGACTGATCCCAGTCACTTGGACAGATCGCAGCTAGTGCATGGCCCCCACTGGGGAAGCAATACTGAAAAGCATATTCAGGATAAAAGTTGGAGTCAAGCTGGCAAGCCAGAGTAAGCCATTTGTACATGTTCAGACGGAGGGGTGCTCTGTTGCAGATAATCTGCTGTCAGGTTAATGAATGGCTCCAAGGGATGTGTTGTGGCCATTGAATTTGAACAGTACCTAGATCCTGGAAGTTTGAGTCCTTCCCTTCAAAGCTTGCAGAGGATGGGTGTTTTGCACTTTAGGAGCTTTCAGCCGGGGCTCCTTTGGGGATTTTTGCTGTGCGAGTGACATTTCTGTTTCAAGAACCAGTAGTTCAAAGTGCTCTAAATTCTATATGCAGACTCTGATTTCACTCTAGAAGTATTGTCAAGGAACACAGAATCAATTAATAGTGGGAACATGAAAACCTCTAATGAGCAGTAATATCCGGGTAATGTAATCATGCCTTATGCTCTTCTCTTGGGGCTGGTGTGTATCTTCTGTATTTCATGGTTTAAAGAGGTTTGAGTACAGGGGTACTTAATGTTCTGGAAGGATATAAGTCACTACTGTGCCACCATAACTCTGCCTTAACCAAAAGTGTTGGCCAGGTCTGGTGGTGGTGGTGGGGGAGAGCAGGAAGGGGGCCTTGGCCCCAGGACAGGGGATCTGACCCCAGATTGTGTTAGACTGATGGGCTGAGCCCAGTACTCACATCTGATGTGGAAGTCTGGAGTGAATAAACCCCAGCTAAAGTGTGGGCTATACAGTGTGGCTGGGCTTCTACAGCCTCATGGGTGACCTGGACAAGTATCAATATGACCCTTAAAAACAGCACCATAATCACCAGCTTCCACTCCCTCTTTCCTCACAAACTGTTTGTTCTGGATCCTCTACCTCCCACTCTAAAACTATACTGTAGGCCCCAGTGTCAGGCCATTCATATTTTATCTGCTTCTAGCAAATCCACTGTTGTACTAGGAAGATGAGAGGAAAGAAAAAAATTCTCTCCTCCTTTCTTTGTAATTCCCTCTTTGCCTCCCTCCCTCAGCCAGGGGAGTTCAGGCTGAGTACAGACCTACCCTTTTTTGATGGATTCTTGCTTTTGCCCCAATTTCCCCATTATTAATGAACCATGACAAAAGTCACATGGTGAATGAGATACTGGATGATGTGGATTAGAACTCGGTACTCTTGGTAGCTTATCATTCTTCTTGTATTAGATCCAAAGCCCACAGTGACTTGTTCAATCATCATAACAAGTGATATCCTTCCCAAAAGTATCTCAGTGTCATCTACGGATCTCAAACACACTTTACCAAGAGTGGTAAGTATCACTATCCACAATTAATGGGAAAACCAAGCTGTGGTGAGGTTATATGGCTTGCCCAAGTACACAGCTAGTTGCTGGTAGAACTACGATTAGATGGTAGAAGTTTCTATGGCTATTGACCAGATGTGGATTTGATCCAGCAACAAAGAGAAGCTCCAGGTTCCATTATCAGTTTCCCTGAACCATCCAACCCCCTTGTTATATTTTAGCCAAATGTGGAGATTATAGACATGACATAAAAAATATATCATATATTCTATGGGAAAAATCCTTTTTATAAAACCTACAGCATAACAAATACTGAAAACTATAGAACAGCTCATAGCTAGTATAAATAGCACTGCTCCAGTGAAACCATTATCTTGCCCTTGAATTTGACAGTACCGCAGTCAGCAATTTTGTATATTCAACCCCTGATAGCTGAAAACCAAACATTACATAGGTAGGAATATCTTAGGCCCTGAAAGGTAAGGAGAAATAATCCTTTGAAGTTATTGCTATCAGAATGGGAGGATGGGATAAGAGAGGAATGAATTGTGAGAAAGAAGGAATGTTTGGACGGCTGACTTTAGTCTCGAGCATTTCTGATGCCTATGACGTGTAAGTTTTATTGTTATGACTAGAAATGTTTTAATGATAAGAGATAATGATAGTTTTGCTGAAAGTAGGAGAATTGGTGACCCATTAAATGTTACTATGGTGACCCACTAGGAGTCACTATAGGTTATGTGCTTTGTTTGAAGTTAACTATAAAAGATTGGGGGAAAGAATTTGCTTTGGAGCTGTCCAAGGGAGCTTTCTTCTGGGCAAGGATCTGTCAGCTAAATTCCTGAGCAGCTAGACAGAAGGCGGGCCCCCCTGAAGTCTGGCGGCTGATCCCTCAGAACCATTTCAGACTTTCTAGATAACTATAAATGTTTGGAATGCTCTAAACCTATTGCAATGGCATATGTGCATGTAAGTATGCTTGAGATCTAACAGAAAAGTAGTTTTAGGTGACAGCACTCTTGTTTGTATCAATTATTTATCAGATGGATCAGCTGTGCCCCTGTTGATTTATTCCTGACACTGCCTGGAGAGAAACAGTAAAGTTACCCTTGCTTTGGGTTCTGAAAACCCTGAGAAATAATTGGAACAATCTCAATTTGCATCAGCTGAGAATTTGGCCCTCTAGATTTCCCTATGGCAAAATCAAACACTACACAGTTACGGTGTCTTCCCATCCACCTTGGGCACCATGTATCTAGTCTCTTGCAGAAAGTCAGTACAACCACCTTTGAAGGAGACCAGTGTATGATGAGAAACACATCAAGTACCAGCCTTGTCACTGGACTGACTTTGGCCATCCATCCTCCAATGCACCCATGGGTCAGGTGTCAGTTCTAAGAGGGTGCTGGAGAAACCATCCAACCAGAAAACCAGCAGCCCTGGAAAGAAGCATTGCACTCTTATTGAGTCTGGAAAAGCTGTGGTTAGCAGAGAAGTCATAGCTAACTCATCAGAGTGCTTAGCAGACACAACGGCTCAGATATAATATCTACCCAGTTAAAGGAGAACATGAACTTGCTCCATATCTTTGTGACAACTGTCAGGTATCAGAGCCAATTTCTGGGCAACCTAATGAGTGCAGCTGGCCAGCAGCAGGCTACCTGACTGACTACTCTACCTAATAGGTTGCAAGAGACAGCAGACCAGCTTTTATGCCCTGCAGCAGCATTCATAGAATATCAAGGTTGGAAGGGACCTTAGGAGGTCATCTAGTCCAACCCCCTGCTCAAAGCAGGACTAATCCCCAGACAGATTTTTGCCACAGATCCTTAAATGACCCCCTCAAGGATTGAGCTCATAACCCAGGGTTTAGCAGGCCAATGCTCAAACCACTGAACTATCCCTCTCCGATTTGCCTATGGCTGTGACATCTCCTGTCATGGACCCTGCCCTGAGCCTGCCTTGCCTCACTCCAGGTAACCCTTGGTGCCAATTCCTGACCCTGGCTGTGACCCTTGGCTGTGGCATGTGGCCAGACACCTGCTCTAACCACTAGGGATGACCATCCACATCCCAGTTATTGACACAAACAATCCAACACTAAAGTGTACCGTACGGACAGAAATCCCCTAGTCATTCTTTTTGTTCCTATTTTTGTTGGTAGAAAGAGAAAAGCCAGATGTACCAGTGTGTATAATGCCCATGTCTTCATTCCACAATGCAGGGCAATGCCCATTACACCAGCCCACAATCCCAGACAATACCCTCTCCTTTATTCTCTCACCAGCTCTTATTCTGTCCCAGTGAGCAATGACTCCTCCCCCCTATTTTATTCTAGTTATTAACACCATACACAAAATCATTCCCGCAGCCTGTCCCTTTGACCACATCACCCCTCTCTTTGCATCCCTTCATTGGCTGCCTCTCCTGTAGCTCAGCAAATATAAGCTACTTGGATTCACTTTCATGGCCTTTCACAGCCTACCACCTACCCACCATCTCTCATTACATATTGAGATGTTGACTCCCACCTCTGATTGGCCCATGGCCCCAGCATCCATCACCCCCTTAATAAATTTTCAAACTAGCTCCTTTGTGCTTTCTCCCCTGCTGCCTCTCACAATTTGAGAGTAACTCCACACAAACAGCTGTAAAAGTTACCTTGTCACCTTCCTTCAAAACTCTCCTTTTCTATGGTGCCTGCAAAAACCTTGACAGCAGCTAGAGGCTGCTAGTGTGCAGAGACCACACTCTATCATGCTGACCAATATCATCTCATTGTTTCCTTGTACTCCCTTATTTATCTGTCTGTTGTCTCTTGTGTTAGATTGTAAGCTCTTCGGGCAGAGACAAACTTTTGTTCTGAGGTTGTATGGTGCCCAGCATATTGGGGTGGGGCTCCAACGTGCTACCGTAATTCAAATAAATACTACTACTCCTGCACTCATCACCACAACATCTGTCTCTCTCAAAACAGTTTCATCCCAGTATTTGGAATCACTCAGCAATTCTCCTCCCTTCATGTCGCATCCCATTCGAGAGATCACAGTAGCTCGGGTGCCCTTCTCTTTCTACTTAAAAGATTCCTCTTTCTGAAATGCTTTCTGCATTGCGAGGTGCAGAGCTCCAGAGTGCACAGCATGTGATCTGAATGTGCAGTTGAGTTAGTAGAGAGACAAGATAGGTGACACTCTTCTGAAGAAAAGTTCTGTGTAGCTCGAAAGCTTGTCTCTTTCACCAACAGAAGTTGGTCTAATAAAAAATGCTACCTCACCCACCATATCTCTCTCATATCCTGAGGCCACCAAGGCTACAGCAACACTGCAAACAGCAATTGTCATCTCATTCATGTCTTTATTAATAGACCTAAAGGGCCAGATTCTTAGTTGGTGTAAATCAGCATATGCCAGTTAACGCCAGAGGGTCCCAAAAGTTCGACTAATTAAATATTTTATAGATTGGCGAAATCCTACAATTATTACTCCTGGGAGCATTCTGCGCCAAACAATTAATAGTTATGTGCCAAAAAAATAAAAATTCTGCACACAATAGCAGCTATTATTGGTCAAAATAACACTACATAAACACACCAGGTTCAATTATTTTGGTAATTTATTTCAAAATACCTATCAGCAAGTATGTCTGTAACAACACAGACACACACAGAAATTCCCTGAGGAGCAGAGAGTTAAAGAAACCCCTATGACAGCCCTTTTCCTGTTTCTTTGCCATTTTCTCCCCCTACCCTCCAGAACCTAGTTGGGGGGCCAGACACGCACAACTCTTCCCCCCAGATCCCACCAGAATCCCCCTGGCCAATACACCTCTTCCCCAGGGTCCAGCGCCCCACCCCCCCGCAGATACCGCACAGCCTCCCCAGCTTGATGCTCAGTCCCAGGCTTGCATGGAGTTTCCTGCATGCTGCCTTCTCCTTCCCTCAGGGCATGCTGGGAACTGCAGCTGCCAGGAACCCTTTAGCTCCCTCCCCTCCCACCAGCAGTGTCTTCAATGGGTGAGCTGGGCTCTGGTGCATCCAGTGGTCCCAAGTGACAGCTAGAAGCACTGCAGCCTATTTCTGTGGAGGAAAGGAAATTCTGTGTGCATGTTAATTTCTGCAAAATTCTGCATTGTGCAGTGGTGCAGAATTCCCCCAGGAGTAAATTATGATTGAGGCAAAAACCCCATTGATTCTGTAACTAAAGCCTAGCTCATGAGTTTATTAGACTTTTCTTATGCCCACCTGATCTACAGTCTTTTCCATTTATTTTGGAGGTGGGATCCTGTGCCACTCTTTTTTAAATCAAGGGCTCAGCATAGAACCTCTGTCCCTGATCAGTCCCCTTTGATGTCAGAGTTTCAATTCCTTTTTCTCAAGAAAGCCCATCAGTGATTGCTCACTAAATTAATCATTCCAACTGGCTTAAATAATGACAGGTTTCTCTCACATGGTAAAGAAAGGGTAAATCAAAAGGAAATGAGAGTTCACTAGAATAAAACATTTCCAGTTTAGAGACTGAGACACAGCCTGACTCATTAGGTTCAAGCTTGTAGTGGCAATCTATTGATTAAGCAGCAACAAAAGTCTTACATCTCAGCAAGGTTTTTCTTGCTTGGCTGGCAGCATGCTGGTTCCATCAACTCTGACATCCTTCTTCCAGGTTCACCGTGCTTTCTTCTGTGTCTCATGTGCTTGCTGTTTATTATGAGCTTGCTGTTTATTTTGGGGGCTTTGGATACATGGAAAGTCCTCATTAACATACTAGATGGGGCTGGATTTGTTTCTTTCATGCACTAATTCATAGATGAGACATGCAGTTGTATGTTTGTTTATATTCACTTTCCCTCAGTAGGGAATATCATCCAGTTCTTTTCTTCTACATCTGCATCACTGAATATTTGGGCATTAAAGGGTCGTCTGGCTGTTGAGGATTAATACCCGTGGTACTGCTTTAAAAAAAGTCCCTAGTGTTTATCTGAATAAACATCCTGCCTTTAGGAACAGTCTTTCTTAATATCAATTTTGATTCACAGCAGATACGTGTCTCATTTTCTGAGTCTGAATTGGGAGACAGCCTGAATTTTTATGCATGAAAAATATCAAGGGTGAAATGGGTGGTGGGAAAAGAGCTCTACTCTTCCAGGGCCCGCCCCCAAAACCAAACTGCACCCACAAACTAAGTTCCACCCACTTGACACTCTAAAATGAGAGGTCACTCACAGAAGATTGTGCAGATGTTCAGAACATGATGATGGATCTTCTCATGGACTCTGCTGGAATTCTTGTGTTAGGTCTCTCCATCTTTGGCATTCAGCCTTGCTGATTTCTGGTTCTCCACTCTGGGTTGTTATCTCTATGCATTATATGCTGAAAAAGTGTCAGTTTCCTCCCTAGCCCCATCCAAGCATTGTATCAAAGTGAGACATCCCTCACCATAAACTCATGGTATAATTCTGCCTCTCCTTTTTTAACTTGTTTTGAACAGTAGTGTTGTCATTTAGATGAGCATTAGTGGGCATCGGAGTTAGCACTACAGTGAGATGAATGAGGCAGTTCACATCTCCCAGAGCCCTTGTTTTAGGATCTCAGAAAACTCAGGCAGATAGAACTGCATTGTTTATGTTTGCCTCACGTTTTAAAGTATAATCTTCCAACCATAACTTGATTTTTAAATGAAAGCTGATGCTCTGTAGGATAAGATAGCTTTAATCCATCTTTCTATTCTCCTCATATTAGCTTTGCTCTAAACTGTACCCCAGGTGCAAGTTACAGCAACCTGAAAACTGCTCTAACTTGCACTGGCTGCCACAGCCCCAAGTACCCATGACAGCTGTTCAGAGCACAGGGCAGCCATGTCCATGCCTCTTTTTTTCTTGACCACACCCCCTGAATGGCCACTGAGGGAATCACTGCAGCATTGCTATACCACTTATGAATCCTGCTATGGCCAGTTTAGCTACCCAATGTATCAGAAGATTGAGGCCACATATTGCTCTGATTATTTCATGGAACAACTTATTCTCCTGTAGTCCAGGACAAATCCATATTAAAGTGAGTGGGGTGTCTGTTCACTGATTTTATTAGAAATAGGATCAGGTCTCAAATAACTGGGATTAAGCATTGTGCTGGTAGAATACAACCACCTCTTCTTCTAAAACGTAGTGTGTAAAGATTGTTACAGGCAAAGCTGCTGCTATGAGAAAGCTCTGAAAGATCATCATCTACTATTTGCCTGGCTGATTAACTTTGTGGGTGTGTATGTATGTTGGGAAAAGGCAATAATGTTTACTGGAATTGCACTATAAATGGTTGCTATTTTCTAGTTCACTGCATGACAAATATTATAAATAATACTACAAAATGTTAACGTACACAGGCTGATCTAATCCTAGTGAATCTATTTTCAAGTCTACAAGATTTTACATACCTACTTTAGAAAATCTCATTTGGCTAAAAATTACCCTAGTTGGAGAACAAAGAAATGTATGCAGATTATTATGCTCATGTATATCGAACAATAGTCATGAAACAATTTATTAGACAAATTTTGCAACATTTTTTCAATAAATTATTCAATGAGATTTTGTTTTCACTTAGAGCTAGGCCTAATCATTCACAAATATATTAAATTATAAATCTGACAAATTTTTCTAAATGTTTCAAATAAAATATTCAGCAAATATTTTATTTCATGTCTGTGTAGATAACTGACAGAATATACTGTCACAGGGATGAAATGCAGACAATAATGCAATTCTTTAGGCTGTAACACAATCCATGGTGGATGAACCGACACATGAAATTAAAGGCCAAATACAGAATGGGGGATTATGAGACTGTTATACTTCTTTTAGGGAACATCTAGCTTTTCCTGTATATGTAAATGTTGCCTTGAAGTATATTTTATACTTACCTCATAACTCTTTGGGGTATGGGCTGTCTTTGTTCTGTGTTTATACAGCTCCTAACACAATGGAGTCCTGGTCTGTGACTGGGGCTCCTAGGTGCTATTACAATACAAATAACCAGTAAACAAAATATTATTGATTACTAAATATGTTGGGGTTTATGTTTTGGGTAATTGTGATGCTTCCTGGGGATCCCCAAGGTTGGGAGGCACCTTGCTACCATCTGCCCTTAGCATAAGAGAACCTTGTCTATACCTGCCGGGAGTCAGTTCTTCAACTCCACCAAGCCACAGGCTACGCAAGCGCCCCCCTCTAGCTGTTGGAGGCCCCACTGTCTCTGTACAGATTAGCGATAGACATGCTCCAATGCTTGAGCCCCCCAAGCATTTCTGCGGAGTGTCTAGACCCTGGTCCACTAGACATGCACAGTGTTCACCAGTCCACTGCTTCCAGAGAAGCAGGACATCCCAGCTTTCCAGTTCCACCTCAGATCACCACTCCCCTTAGCTCACAGCACTTAGATACATTCATAGTGCAATTAAGTATTTGTTCATTTTAAAAAACCCAGACATCCAAGTAATAGAAATATTGGAAACAAATGAAATAAAATTTCATACATATGAAATAAAATCATAACGAACATTCTAGAGCCCAGATTTAATTAACTAGATATTTTCATGTCTTGTAGAGTTATGTTCATCCAAAATCATTGCAGTGCCTTATAGCCAGGTTGGTTGTGACCCTGAGACAATCCGGCTGTCAGTTTCCTTCTTAGGTGAAGCACCTAGTGTGTCGTTTGGCACTCCAAGATATGCCAAATCATTTGTCTTTATATGTAAACAGACCTGCCCTTATTGTTTGTTTATTCCTGTAAATTTTCTTTCCTGTAGATTTTGCAATCTCTTCTTTTGCCAGTAGCTCAAGATGTAAACAAGCCCTCAGTGTGAGGCAGGCAATACACAAATGGCCAGATAGGGTGATAGGTGTCTCTCTCCCTCCTGCCTGAAAGGAATGTTTCTGAGGTCTGTCACCTCCTGGTGACCTGCCTAAACTCCAAGACCTTAAGGACATAATTTTCAGTATAGATACGTAACTCCTTAAATATTATCTGAACATACATTCCACAATGATTATGACAACCAGTGGGCTACTGGCTCTTGGGAGAGACCTCACATGCCACCCTTTGGTCAACTATTATGGAGATATCTGCTTCAGTGCATCCCTGTAAAATGCTTTGCAGGTGCCATCTGCCAGTTGGCTTCCCAGGGTCCCAGTTACAGTAATTTGATTTAGTTTCCCATTTCTTCTTTAGTCTGATTTTGACTTAAAGTGTACGCTAGTGGAAGGGGGGTTAACAAATATTTAAACTTATTTTAAGTCGTTTTAATTAGTGATTGGGCTTCAATCCCGAGCTCATTTCTTTTTGCCTCTGTTCCCCTCATACATGGAACAGAAAGGTCTTTTGCAGCCTCTGTTGTCATCAGAGTAGGACAAGCTGTTAGGCTGCTGCCGCTCTGAAATGGTTTCTTTTCCATCTGAGTTTCCTTGCGCTTTGTTTATGTGTGTGTTTGTAGGTCTGCAGCCTTTTAATAGGTATTTCTTTAAAAGACTGAACTGTTTTTTATATTTATTTTTGTCTGGGCTCAATTTCCTGTTGAGAGGGGATGGTTGTCTTAGCAGTAAAATAAGATTAGGCAGTGTGTCAGGTAGATAGAGTTCCTTTTCATGTCCTGGCCTTTTGCCAGCATAGACCGTGAAAGTTTAAGATCCATTGATACGCAGTACTCTTTTATAGACATGTACAGTTATATATGTATAAAGTTCCCTATGGCTTTGATAGGGTTATCTGGTTGCCATACAGCCAGTCTGTACTTGTTTCAGACTCTGACGACTCCTTTCCACGCAAACCAGATGTGGCCTTCCTGTTTCACTATTGAAAAATGATGATAAATACAGACTTTGTGGAAAGGTTACATTCATTTAAAAAAAAACGAAAACCTTTATAGAACCTAAAGGAATCCCACATCATTTTCAGCTTCCCAGTCTTATTGTATTTTCTTGTCTTTTTCTTTTGGTCTTCGTTACTCATTTAGAATAGCTTTGCATTGAATTTCCATCGGGTCTAAAGTGTGTGCATACCATTGGCCAAAGCATTCTATGTTGTTCATCATCAGATGAGGGAACCCACTATGAAACAGGCAGGATCTTGGCTAGTAAGTCTTCATTTTGCAGGGATGGGATTTACCCAGGCTTTGCAAATTCCACCAGCTTCACCCAGCCCTTTTCAATTTTCACTCTCTCTCCTTGCCAGATTAAACAGTAGGTGGCAGCATTGAACTTTCCTCCTGAAACTTGCAAGCCTGGCAGCATCCTACATTGATCCGTGTGCATAATTTAGCTCCTTACAAAACCAGCTTGGTGGTAAAACAGAACATTGTAAGCAGAGAGTGGAAAGGTTATTCTTATAACAACTGAGATGTGGGAACACTCTCAATTCCCCCCTCCTCTCTCTTAGCCTGCAGATCATTGTGAAAAATCCCTTGCTGCATTGTATCATACCAGCCACAAAATCACAATTATGAACAATACAATGATGGATCAGTCCTACAGGGCTTGTCCAAGTCCTCTTCTCTGCTGTTTTTGGCCATCATACTATGCTTCATTGTGATAGCACAAAGCCATTATTTGCATTGGCAACAATGATAAATAAAAGTGACATCTGACTTTTCTGCATTGGTACTCTGAGCAGCCCCACTGAACCCTAAAACTTTTTGGATTGAGTGTTTGGGCCGTGGGAATTTCAAACTGCAAGCTGTGAGGTGGTGCAACTCCCTGAAACTCTTGACAGTAGCTGTTTGCACCTGTTTACTGACAGTGTGATTCATGCCACAATCTGCATCAAATGCTTTGATGGGTTTTGTTTAATATTCGTTTGTTGGTTACTAAAGTGCCTGAATTGTTCCGCACTCAGGAAAGCCAGGCACTGAGAAAAGAAACCAGTTTAATATTGCAAAGGGCTCCACAAACTTTCCTTGGGCTCAGCCTTATAAGCCCTGAGCTGCAGCACCTCTGCTATTCCATGCCAGGGCTTTCACACTACTCTGCCAACCACCTCAGTCATGACCCACAGCCCCCTTTCCTGATCCAGCACTGAGCCTGTCCTCAGCAGAGACCAGCAGCCTTGGCTTGATGATCAAGAAATCCAGCAGACTTCTGGAGCAATCCGTTAGCTATTGAATTAGCTTTAGGCATGGCACTCTGGATTCCTCCATGCATATACACACACTGGTGAGTATGTGTGTTGGGGGTAGAACTGGGCTAAATTTTTGGCACAAATATTGTATTCTCCAAAAATGCAGTTCTGCACTACCCAAAACTATCTGAAATTTTGACACAAATTCGCTGACTAGTTTTTGACCAGAAAAAAAGCAGGGGCTATTGTCAGGGGTTCACTCACTGCTAGGGCGCTGCCTCCTGGCTGCTCCGGGGATTAACTCCTTCCAAGCCCAAAGCCCTCTTCCATTGCTTGGTTGCAAGCCCTGCAACCTGTCTCTGTGACTCAGAATGGTCCCTCTTCCTTGCTTAGCTTCTCCCTCTTTGTGGCTTGGCCATCTGGTTCAGTCTCTATGGGTATGTCTATACTGCAATTAGACACCTGCAGATGGCGTGTTCCAGCTGACTCAGGATTGCAGTGTTTGGGCTAAGGGGCTGTTTAATTGTGGTGTAGATGCTTGGGCTTGGGCTCCAGCCTGAGCTCTCAAAATCCTCCCTCCTTTCAGCCTACAGTCCAGGGTCTACACCACAGTTAAGCAGCCCCTTTGTCCGAGCCTCATGAGTCTGAGTCAGCTGGCACGAGCCAGAAGTGATTTCAAATTGCAGTGTAGACAGACTTTATGTGTTTTTCCATTCTGGGGGTTCTTTAGGCCACCTAATTCCACTCAGGTATGGCCTATCTGGTTAATCATCCCCTTTGCAACCTCATTAAACCTTTCCAGGTTTGTGCGGAGTGAACAGATGATCACAGCTAGATTCACAAAACAGCTGGAGGAGGAGCCCAACATATTAACTTTAGCCCAGATTCGGCAGTAGGAAAGGCAAGCATGACTATTTATTTATATAAATGAGACAGCTTCAACAGGAGACAGAGTCCCACTAGCCTAACCTGCAGCTTGGTGGATATGACACTCTACAAGAACGAGAAGTGCCAGTTCCAAATTTTGCTCCAAAGCAGGAATTAGAACCCAGGGGAGGGCCGTAACCACTGGGGTAAAAGCTATAAGGTCACCATGTTAAATGCCATGCCTTGTTCAGCATGAAATGGACCTTTCTGATTTGCTGGAAACTTTCAGTATTTTCCAATTTGGTTCTACTTGAACCGAAATTACAATATAAATTTTATATATATGGCGAGAGATAGAGCAAGAGAGAGAGATCAATGAATCAAAAATTCTGCCATTTGACCAGATCCAGTTATAGGTTCCTCTTTGGTACCCCATCTCCAGGAGACATGAGTCTGTTACAACTCTGTTATACAGCCTGTCCCTTCATCTCAAGTTCTGCATTAACATTAAACCTACATTTAATAAAGGGGAAAATGACCTCTCTTTCTTCACTGTCACCCTCTTCTAGAAAACACCAAGACTTCTTTCTGGACTATCAGTGTTGCCTTTGGGTTTCAGCATGCTGAGGAAGTCCAGTCAGATATTGATGCCATCAGGCTGCTGTGTCTTTTGTGAACCCTAAATCTAGGTTGAATACCTTAGATTAGTTTGTCTTCGGCCAATGTCGATGGAGTTCATGGAGTTCATTTGGGTCTCACAAGGAAAGTTTAGTTCCTAATGCAGTTAGTGGGGTGAGATTCAGAGCTTGCCTATCTGAAAGTTAAGCTTAGTGTTGTTGTAGCCATGTTGGTCCCAGGATACCAGAGAGACAAGGTGAGTGAGGTAATATCTGTTACTGGGCCAACTTCTGCTGATGAGAGACACAAGCTTTCAAGCTTACACACAACTCTTCTTCACCTTCGGAGATGCTCAGAGCTATGGTAATGCAGGCCACATAAGTTCCATGGATACTCAGAAGCTCAGTTGATGTACAGGGCATCTCTTGAGAACTAATGCCCTGTACCTTAGTTAATTAAATTTTATGAATAATAGTATCATTCTTGATCTCCTTTCTGCCTGAGGGAGTTTGCCTGGGGAGAAAGGTCCACAGAGGAAGACGTGACTCATAGACCTAAGGCAGAACACCTAGCTCTTGCATAGTGCTTTTCATTGGCAGATCTCAAAAGGCTGCACCATCTTTAATGGACTGAGCCTCACAGCACTCTGAGGTAGGGCAGGACTATAAATTCTCTACCTGTCACAAGAGGGGTGAAGCACAGAGAGGCTGTGACCTGCCCAGGGTCAGACAGATTACATGGAGGGCTGTTGAAGTACAAAGGGTTCATTTAAAGGTTTGGGCAACAAAACCTTCATGCCCTTACACCACACTATGTATTCTGAATTCTTCACCTGTTTCACAGAGACAGCCATTCTCCTACCTCCCCCAATTTCAGCCAGGATTCAGAGTGTTTTTGCACAGGCACAGGATTGGCACTATTCTTCATATCCCTCCACCACCTACAGGGTTCCCTGCCTCAGTTACAGAGAACCCAAATGTGCACAGCTCCAAAAGTCATTTCCTGGCCTGACCCCCCCCCCCCCGAACCTGAATCATTGTGCCCGTGAGGTGGGCACAGCACCTGTCAGCCACTGCCCCCTGCTGTGAAGTGAGAGGCAATGTGACTCCTCTGCACTGTCACTCTGTGGCACATGTAGCACAGTGAGGTGGCAGCAGCTGGCAGGAGTGGGGCACACAGCTGCGACCATGTCAACCCCATGGGCAGGAGAAGGTCATAAGAGGTGACCTGGGAGGGTTGAATTGTTTTCCTACCAGACCTGAACCAAACTCAACACTTGTATTCATGTCCCATCGGGTTACAGAGCTCTACACTGCACAGCTGGAAGTGTCCTTTTTCAGGGGTTCAAAGAAGCAATTTTCAACTGATTCTATACTGGGATTCTCTTCTCCATACACAGACCACGCTGGGGCTCCTCTTCTATTTAGCAATATGGGAAGGGAAGGCTGCTAAGGTTTGTGAAAACTCCTGCTCTGAAGACCCCGTTTCTAGTGGCAGGTGGGAAGAATCACAAGACATTGGCTCTCAGATTTGTTGCTGGCTCAGGTCCGAATGCTGCTGTCATGCACTTTAGGACATTTTTCTGGCAGCTATCCACCGTCTTGACAGTTGTTTGAAGCTGCCCAGCAGTCTGGAATCTTAGCAGAGATGGATTAGGGAGCAGAGTGCAGGTGAAATGATCAGAAGTGCATGATCAATAGATCGCAGCTCCAGATAGAGAGTATTTTATGATGTATCGCTCAAGGTAATGTTGAGTTTTATCTGATAGATCTGGTAGCAATTCACTGTAATTTCTGTCTGTCCCAGGGTTTTATCCTATTACTCTCACCATAGTATATGAGACTGCATCTACATTGCAATAAAAACCCATAGCCCCGAGTCTCAGAACCCAGGTCGATTGGCTCGGCCTGTGGGGCTAGACATTTCAGCAGATATGTTCAGGGCTTGATCTGGTGCCCAGGCTCTGAGACCCATCCCCCGTGTGGGGTTTCAGAGCCCAGGCTCCAGTCCTAGCATCTACCCTGCAATTCTTAGCCTCTCAGCCTTACTCCTGCAAGTAAGCTGACCAGAACTAACCATGGCCATGGCATGGATCTTTTATTGCTGTCTATTTGTATTCTGAAAGCCTTTCACATAAAATCAATAGCAATAGTGAAGTGCCCAGGTCGCTTCATGGAGTATCTGGTTCTCCTTTTGCGGGGTCAAAATCCTGCTTGGGGTAGTTTTTTGGTATCTGATTGTTTTAGATTTTGTTAATTTCCTTTTATTATTTTTAGTTGATGGGTTTATTGTGTAGGGCCTGGCTCAGTGCTAGGGTTTATAGGCTAGCGGTTTGGGAGGTCACTTTTGCGTCAGTGTTGTGTCATTCTTATGGTGGAAAAGCCTTTTGAAGCAGAAGGTTTTGCAGTGTTTTCCCTAAAAAGGATCAATTTCTTCTCCCTCTTTTTGTGATGGTTGTTACAGGGATCATGCAGCGCTGTGCCGTGTCTGCAGTTAGAATCTATGATTTTTCTTTTTAACAGCAGGTAAAGATCCTGATTCTTCGCTGCAGTTTTATGCCAGTATCACCTCATTAATATCAAATACTTTGGAGTAATGCAGTGCTGAACCAGACCAGGAGTTAAAAGAGTAAGACCAATGGGCCTTTTGGGCTTCCTGAGATTAGCCAAAGTGATGACACAGTTAGGCAATGCAATCAGTGAGTGATAATTCAGTTAAGCACCAGGCTTCTTTCTTTCTTGACCATTTTAGTTTAAAATTTGAACATTTTCTCTGGAATATGGTTAACGTAGAGCATGGGAAAGCCTTGATTCTGCAAATCATGGCACAGCAGTCAATTGTAGGATGAAAGCCAAGTGCGCGCAAACAAATATCCAAATTGCTAGTGTCGCCTCTTCTTGGAAATAAACATGGCAAATTAGACTTGAAAAAAAAACAAATGCTGAAATAGCTAATGCCATCAAATTGTCAAAATAGAGAACCGCAAATATCCTTGGTAATTTACATATCACCAAAGAAGGAAATAATGGGAAAATAATGAGCAATTATTGTTCCAGTCTCTCCCTATTCATTATTTCCTGTTAAGACATTTCTAAATATGCAATTAAAGTGGCAAAATGTGCAGATGACACAAAATAATTTTGGTCAGTCACAATGGGAGAATACAGTGAAGAAGTTCAGGAGGACCTAGCAAGGGTAGGTGAATGGAAAACACAATGTCCAATGACATTCATTGTTGCAAACACAAGGGAATGTGTATTGGAAGGAGTCAATTGAACTATTCAGACGTATAATTGAGCTCTAAATTAATTGCACATAAGACACGGGCATTGCTGCATGCAGTTCTGTGCAAATGTCAGCTCAACATGCAGTGATGAACAGAAACGGAAAGCAAAATGTAAAAATGCATAAAGAATATGATAGAAAATCAGGGCTGTGTTTGGGCTGGTATATGATGGTATGGAGGATTGGCATTGTGACAGGATCCCCCAGGGTGCAGCCTGGGACTGGGATGCAGCCTGGGGCTGTGACCCCTAAACTCTTTCCAGCCTGTGCTGTCTCCCAGAGTGCCTTGCTAGTGACCAGTAGCAACCCCTCCAGGAGCTCTCAATCCTATTAGACTGGGCAACATCTAGATTAAGCAGTTTTTCTCACCCCACTGGATACTGCAGTCCTTAATATACAGGTTGGCCCAGGTTTAAGGAACAATCTCCTCTGTCGGAGTCTTGTCTTATTCTTAGTGCCTTAGTTTTTTGCAGCGAAGATGGGGGCAGGAGAAGGGCCCAGAGTGTGTCCACTCTGTCTGTTTTATACGCTCAGTCCATGTGCTTGGAAAACACAAGTCCGGGTATGTCTGGGGGCATTGCTAAGTCTCTCCAAGCAAGGTTGAGCAGTTCCCCTGGTGTGGCCTTATGCAGGCGTCATTGCATTGTAGCTCCCTTGCTGAACAATGGCTTGCTGAACAGGGTTTTTTGACACCCTGCCTGGGCATTGGTTATTTTCCTTGCTGTTTCCTCTGGGGAGCTAATATCTGGTTGATTTCCCAACTCACAGCATGTTTTAGTGACCACCATACAACACAATTCTCATATCTTCATATGCACTAATGATATACATATATATGGAGAGAAAAGTGACTTTCCGCAGATCATAACCTTTCCCCTGATACCTTACAAGGCACGCTTTATATGTAAGATCACAATTATATGAAAATGAGGTATATGGGGGTTACAGTACACTTCTCCAAGGTATAGAATGTCACAGACATCACTCATAAACTTGCTCCTGTTTTTCCAGAATCTGAGTAGGGGGAAAAAAGACTCTAGCTATTATGGTTGCAAAGAAAAGCTTGAAAAAGTGAACTGAGTGCAACTGACAAAGTGAAGCTCTCCTCAGCTTGCAGAGTAACTGAAACAAAAACTTGGAGAGGTGTGTCCTCTCAGAACAATAGTACTGAGAAGTGTGGATGGTGCCTTAAAGATTGCCACTACTTCCCCACCACTACCACCACAATCACCAATTTGACCCCTGTAGAAAACAATACACATTAGACTAGAGATCACTGATGTTTTTTGCAAGAGATGGCAGAGCAGGCTCCAAATATGTTTACAAGTGTTGATGCTGCTGCATGGGAGAAGTCTGAGGACACCTTCCTGTCCCGGTTCTTGGAGCTAGCCAACAACAGCTCACTTTTATGAACTTTGACCCCACTCAACTGAAAACACCAACAGGGCTGCTGATGAATGATCTTCCGTGTTGCTGTGGAGAGATGCAATATGCAGGTCCCAGCACAGTCTGACTAGCAGAATTCCAAGCCCTGCAATGATCTCTGACAGATGCTGTCAGAGTATCTCTCTGTAAATAAATATGCAATTGGGTTACGTGCTCTACTTTCACATCCTAAGGAAAGAAATTCTGACACTCCCATCCTTTTATTTCTCACTTTGCTTGGCAGCTGTGGAAAGCTTCTGACCTCAAATGTTCATTGCAATCGTTTCTGTGCAGCAAAGGTGGGTGCCTGCAGTATCGGGTTACTCCATGTTAAGAAGGAGAGGGAAGATGGGGGAGAGCAGCAGGAATTTTGTTTTCATTCTTAATTGCAAGTGCAGCCATCTTTGGGAAATGTCAGGACGAAAGCTATGGGGAAGACCAGACAAATGCTAGGTGGGGTGTGGTCAATGCACCAGCTTCTTGTCTCTATGAACTTGTATTGGAATTGTGGTTAGGCCACAAGTGAAGTGAGCATGACAGTCTCAGCCTGGCCCCCAGCTGATATATGTGTTCTCTGCACCATACACACACCATTTGACATGCTCTAATCAGGAGAGACTTGGGAATAGCAGGAGGTGCTGCAGGCTTGACATGCATCGGCAGAGCTTGGCGTGGGGGCCGGGTGAGAACAGCAGGAGACTACAGCTTAGTAGTAATACACATTGACAGAGCCGTGGGGGGGCGGGGGGGGCAGTGCTTGCAGCACTATGCCTGGTGCTGTGTAAGCTCTTCATTCCCTCACTTTCACAGCTCAGGGTCCCACTGCTGGAAGCGTGGAGGAAAGCCTGCAATGAGGGTAATTCAAGCAGGTTTCACAAGACCCAGAGACCAGTGCGAATCACAATGGGTTCAGGTTGTACTGGTTTCTAGACATCGCACAGCACCACAAACTTTGGCTGAGGCCGTGCACACAGCTCTCTCACGGACTCCTATCTGCCCCCTCCCTACAGACCTTGGCACACCGCCTTACCTTTTCTGCTGGGCCTGCTTCCCTCCTGCTGGACTACTGGAGCCAGGTGGCCCCTTTCCCCATTACCTCAGTCAGCAGCATGCAGTGGTAGCTGTTTTCCTCCCACCAAGATTTTCAGGGAACAGTCTGGCATAGACTACTGCATCCTCCTGTCCTTGTGAGAAGGAAGGTCACACCTTCTGCATTCCATTCCACAGCAGGAGCAGGGGGACACTTCCACTCCACAGCCTCAGCTCCCAGCTGCCAAGCTCTAGCATGATGGCGGGACAGCGAGGGGCACACCTGGGAACAGCATGCAGCGTTTACTGGGGCTTTTCTGCAACCCAGATCTCCAAGCCAACCCCAGTAGCTGGGTTCCTGCCACTCCCTGAGAACACAGCCATCAGGGTTCACAGACAGACACATGCTGCCTAAGGCAGGATGCCCATGAAAAATCATTTTCCCTTTCCCATCCCAGGGAGACGAGAGGCCTCCAGATTTGTGGGTGGTTTGTAAACCAGCATGACCATAGAGGCCAAAATGTCTCGGAATGCGTGGTCCCATTTGGCCTGAGCTAGCACCACCCTGAGGAACATGGCTGAGATATCTAGCACTCTCCAGGCCTGGAGGCAAGAGTTCCTTTTGACCAAAATCTCCTTTCATACCAGAAAAAGTAATTGGGTGAGTGGAAAGTGAAGGGGGTGGGTGTGAGAGAGAGAGAAAAGGCACAGTTCCTTCACCCACAATGCACTGGACCAAAACAAGAAAGAAAAGGTTAACTAAAGCTTTGGTTGACACAGTGTCACCCCCCTATAATTATAGAATGTCAGGGTTGGAAGGGACCTCAGGAGGTCATCTAGTTCAATCCCCTGCTCAAAGCAGGAACAACCCCAGCTAAATCATCCCAGTTAGGGTTTTGTCAAGCTGGGCCTTAAAAACCTCTAAGGATGGAGATGCCCCTCACATACACTCGCTGTTCACCAGCCCTGCTTCCATTCTGTCCAGGAGAAGAGCAATTAAGTGAGTTCCAAGCTTGAATGCAGAAAACTAAGCAACAGTTAGGTGCCTTGGTTTCTTCTGTGTGTGCATCCCCCCAGTCAGGTGCGGCACAGATGGCTGACAGCCATCACCGTGTTTAATTTGATAGGAGATGTCAAGCTTGACTAATACATCATCACAGAGTTGTAACCTTCCCTCCTGGGAATACCAGGCAGGCAGGGACTGACAAGCTAGTGGAGAGCCCCATAAGAGGTACTTGTGCTGGACACTACTTGGATTCTGTGCAGCTTGCCAGCACTGGGCAGGGGCTGACTACAGGAGAAGTGAGGGGTGGCAGGAAAAACTGGGAGCCTGAATGTCCCCATATGTGCTCTTGGAGTCTGATGCAGCCCCCGTTAAAGTCAGCAGGAGTCTTTCTGTTGATATTAATGCATACAGGATCAGGAGCCAACCTGACACCCATATTTACACTTGGGGTGGTGTGAGCTGCTGGTCATCATGTGAGCATGTGTTATGTGTCCCCGCTGTGCCTGATCCATAGAGGACATGAATCTGTTATAGCCCCAAGCCACCAAGCAAGCCCCTTTAGCTGAAAGTGTAGAGATTTAAGCCCTTCCCTCCGAGGAACCCTGGTTCAGTCACCCGTGTGGTAAATGGTGGCCATCATGATATACATTGAGATGGGCATGGACATAACTTACTATCATGTCTCCTGATGGTGCCTGCTGGCATGGCATTCAGCAGGGCCCCTCAACTTGCTGGTGGGAGACCAATATCTTTGTTGCAAAAGATATTCTTGAGGGGCACTAGCAAGGGGCAGTGGGCCATTGCCATGCAGGGAAGGGGGGTGGCAAGAGGCAGCCACAACCAGCAGCATGTGAGGAACCAAGGGCCGAGAGCTGTTTACAGGAGCCAGCCAGGCAGAGGGAAAAAAGTGTGGGTGCCACAAAGAGATGGGAGCAGCACAGGAATGAGGCACTCAAGCAGCCCTGCTAGGGAGAGCACGAGGATAAGTGTCTCTGGGAAGATGCTCAGATCTGCTGTTTTCAAACGCAGAGAACTGCCTTGTTCTCATCACAGCTGCTGCACTGCACACAGGGGACAGGATAACAAGTGCGATTGGGTTGGGTGCATGGATCTTTCCATGTCAGAACTCCTAGCTGGCATGCAGAGATCACTGTCTATCACATTGAGCAATACTGTTTTATTGTTTCCTGGTACCTGTCTATCTGTTTCCATCTGTAGTGCAGGAACTGTTGTTTTGTTCAGTTTGTACAGTGAACAAAGTACACAAGGGGACCCTGGTCTATGACTGGAGCTCCTAGGTCCTACAGTAATACTACTAATATATTCCTGTCCCCTTTTCTGTCCCTACTGCAGCCACCACTAGCCTCATCTTTCCTTGTCCAGACTGCATTTTGCAGGCTAGTCAGAAGACGTAGATCCCCCAAGCCAAAAATAATTCTGGTTCCACATAGCTCAGCACATGCACCTGGCGCAATTGTGTGGCTGAGACCGCACTTAATGCTCATTACTTGTCTGTATTCTGGGGCCTCAGAGCAGCCATCTACTTGTGCCTCAGGAGCTGGCAAATATGGGGAAATATGCAGCATGGACAGCCCGGTGCTGGCAAAGCATACTGGAAGCTGCATTGCATTCTGGGAAGGTGTTTAGCCCTCTCGGAACTCCTGGGGGCATCTGCACTAGGAATTTTGTACTTGTTTGCCAACAGTGGCATAGCTGCATCCTCCAGGCATGTGATGTCAGCTGTAGGGCAGACAGGGCAGAAGTATTATTGGCAATGTGAACTTTAACCCTGATTGGACCATAGGGACAGGTACCTGTAAAGTATTAGCGATTAAAGTAAAGAATCATGTAGGACACGCTTAAGCAGAAATAGCCTGTTCATGTGACATCTCCCTGATTTAAGCCCAGTGTTCTTAAATGGAATAGTTGCTTTTTAAAGGATCTGGTAATTCCACTGACTAGGGACTCACCGCTATGGTTGTGTGGTCCTTAGGTTTTTCTGTATGTCGGTCTCAAGCTACACAGTTCCCAGCGATGCACACGGCCGGGGTGTGATGAGCTGATCCACCACTGCCTCTTCCAGACTGACAATTTGTTCCTGCCCTGCCAGCCTCCCCTGCTCGGTGGCCATAGCAGGCGCCATGCAGCTGATCTGTGGATGGTGCTGGGCAGGCAGCAGGCTCTGTCTCTATCCAGATACAGACAGTGCTTCCTTGTGGCAGCAGGATGGGCTCAACAGTGGCCTAGACAGCAGCATGGCTTCCACGTTGGTGTCACCTCTTAATTGGGAATTCCACTGAATGTGGGACAGGGCCACCCAGGTGGTGTGGTGATTAAGGACCTGATCCTAGCCAAGGATTGAAGTCAGCTGAAAGCTTTGCAAAGTGGCTTGGGCCTGGCCTTGAGAGCATTTGATTCCACTGCTTGCAATCATTATTTCTGCTCATTGTAACTGTTGCTTTTAGGCTGCCTGCTGCCTTGTGACAGGCTAGAAATTGTTTTTTTTTCTGATTAGATTATTGGAACTGTGACTGTGCAAATCTGAGCAACAAATGAAACACGCCATGTTCTGGGTTAGATTGCACCATTTAGCTACAGCCCTGTGCTTTAGGAGGGTGCAGCCTGCTCCCCATGAGATCTACTCCAATAAGTGGTGAGGAAGGTGCCCCTTGAGTTCAGATGTGCACACAGGGTGTTCAGGCTGTGTCAGGGTAGTGCCTCAGGGTCCTCCTCACTGCTTTGCCTCCTCCTCTGCCCCCTCCTGTGTGAATGGTGCTGGAAATTGTGTGTTGGGTGCAGGATTGGAGAAGGTTTTTCCACCCTCTGAACAAGGGCCAGTGGCAGTCTATCCCTGTATGGGTAGTACCAAAAGCAATCTCTGGCACCCCAGCATCTTAGCCCATTGGAGAAGATGCAGAACAGAGTGGTTGGATGAATACAATGGCCATAAGCAGTAAAACTGCAGATATTGAATAATCACTTTACTGTGTCCTTCGGCTTCACAAAACACACAGGAGCAAATTCTGATACCCTTACTCATACTGGGCCTGATCCAGGGCCCACTGAAACCAGGAGGAGTCTTTCTGTTACCTAGAGCTAGTTACAGAAACTTTGATGGTGTTGCAACCTCTGGGTCTCAAACCTAGGACTATAGAGCAGGGATTTCACACTCCAACCCTCTACCTGATGGTTTACTAGCATCTGCTATAACCAGAGAACCTTAAAGTCTAGCTCAACAGGAAGGCTCCACTCTAGGCCCTGATTGGTAGAATGCCGGAGCTCTGATTGAGCTGCTCTCCCTACTTAAGCTAGAAGGAGGAACAGTACATCTAGGCTCCACCCTGCTTTGAACTGCTCACCCAGTGCTACAAGCTCTTGTGTCCTGACCATGACCTCTTGGCTTCCTGACTTGGCCTGGTTCTTGGTATCTGACTCTTGGTTTGTCTCTGGCTCATCTCCAAATTATCTGACTCAGCCTGGTTCCGGATGTCAGCTTTTGGTTCTGACCTTCTGCTGGTGTGGGGACCTGGCTAACCACTAGACCCAGCTGTCTCTGTCTCAGCACTGACAGATCGAACCCTATTCGATTGGAATATACAGTTTCATTGAAGTTAAAGCTCTTCACAAAATTGAGTTGGCTTTGCCAGAATAAAAGAGTTCTGCACAACTGGTTTGACTTTAAGAATCAGTAAGTGATATATTTCTATTTCCTTGGACGGGAATAATGCAATAGTACAGTCTGGCTTAGTTTTGACTGTTCAGCTGAAAAGGAAAAGATTGGAATTTTTTTTGTGTTTGCTTTTCTCAAGGGAAAATGACAGAGCATGGGAAACCAGATTTCACAGAAGGACAAGATTTGGGAAAATATGGACGGAAAAGTTAAACTACTTTCTTGAAGAAAGGGACATAAACCAAATGCTCTCGGTGTCCCTAAACTACTGACTGCCAGAAGCTGGAACTGGGTGACAGAGAATGGATCATTTGATAATTGCCCTCTGAAGCAACTGGGATTGGCCTGTCAGAAGACAGGACACTGGGTGAGATGGATCGTCAATCTGACCCAGTATGGCCGTTCTTATGTTCTTACAGGAATTTGGCAAGAAAAAAGCCACTCTTCAGATTGCTTTGAGATGGAAAATGGTGGCAGCTATATTCAGTGAACCTAACTCCATTGTAGTCAATACAGTTGAGTCTGTGTATTCCAGCAGTCAGTTGGACTAAGAGTCCAATTAAATATCCCCAAATCATAGAATATCAGGAGGCCATCTAGTCCAACCCCCTGCTCAAAGCAGGACCCATTCCCAGCACTGATCCCTAAATGGCCTCTTCCAGAATTGAACTCATAATCCTTAGTTTAGGAGGTCAATGCTCAAACCACTGAGCTATCCTGCCCCCTAAAAGGGCTTCCTAAAAGAAGTTATAAAGTAACTTGTGCTTTGATTAAAGAGCACCCAATGACAAAGTAGCTTATACCAGCTGAAAGGACTAAACAACATCAGAGTTGAGAAAGAGGGCATAGTCAAAATAATTAAAGGCAATTTCCCAAGATCAGTGTGTGGGTTAAGTCCATAAGAATGCAAAATATAAGGGTGCAAAACAAAATGATTTCATGACATTAACTGTTCCACATTTTTCCATTATTATTTTGATTACAGTGGTGCCTACAGACCACATATGAGATCAGCAGTGTGTTGTTCTAACCCACAGTGAGAGACAATACCTGTCACAAAGAGTTTACAATCTAAGTAGTTACAATAGGCACTTGGTGGAAAGGGATTTGGCCAAGTTTGCACATCAAGTCTGTGCTGGAGCCAGGAACAGAACGCAGGTCTCCTGAGTTTTAAGCCAGTACGCTAGCCATGAGACAATGTGGTCTTCCAGAGCTGTAGTAAAGCCACCTCTCTGAGAAGCAGTAACTAGGTTGGTGGAAGAATTCTTTTGTCAGACTAGAAGTGTCCTCACCAGGACTTAGTTCAGCTTAATTACATTGCAGAAGACGTGAAATTTTTCGTGGCCCTGAGCCATGTAGTCACCCTACTTTGTACTGTAGATCAGCCCTATGGAAGCAGGCTTCAGACATCTTCCAAATGTACGGTTTTATTAACCAGAACAAAATTAAAAAATAACCATTTTACAGCAAGTAAAATAAAGATTGTTATATGATATGTAAGAAGAATTGAATATATGAAGTTTTAATTTGGGCACTTTACAATTTATGAGACTAATCAAATTCCAGATGAAACACAGTTATTAAAGTTTTATTACAGTGAGGTAATGTAACTTATTTCTTTTGTGTGTTATGATTCTGGGAAGACAATTTTGGTCCAAATATGGATATGTACTGCAGATACTTTTAAGGCCAATCAAGCTTTCCAATTAGTTGGAATGATTATCTGTGACAATTATCAGTGAACCTAAACATTAGAAATTCAAAAGAACTTGAATAATTCCTTGTATTGATTTAAATGTCAAGATGATTTCCCCAAGCATTAAAATACCTACCAGTGCTACAAAGTGAACCCCCTAATACACACGCTTTATCATTTCAAAATTATTTTTTAATTCTTTTGCAATAAAGCCATGAGATATAAACACAGTAAACTTATTATTAACCTTACCCTTTCAGCTTACCTTGCTCTTATTATTAATCAAAGCCAGCAGTAACCGAATTCTCTAGAATGCTGATTCTTATATCACTGAGTCAAGTTATTGTTTCTGGCTTTTTGAGGGTTGCTGTCAGCTTTATGTGGCATCAAACCAGTCATTTTGAGCCTCATGCATACTTCCTTGTCTTTCACTTTGCATGGACTCAAGCCATTGCTTTCACCATAGTATCTGAGCACCTCAGAAGCACCAGAGGGTTTTAGCCTTACTGAACCCCTTTGTGGTAGTGAACAGCTAGCCCCAAATTGCAGCTAGGGCACTACAGCACAGGGTGGATTAAGTGACTTGCCTAAGATGACTGAGGAAACCTGTTGTTGAGCCAGAAAAAGAACCAGCCCTCCTGACCGCAAGTCCAGTGCCCTGTTCACCAGACCATCCTTTCTCTCTGGGGTAAGGAATGGACCAGCAGTCATTTATCTCACCCTCGGAGTAACGGGGAGAGGGACAGGAAGGAAGGATCACACCAATACATCCTAGGTTAATGGCCTGGTGGATGTGGGGTGGGTGGCGCAGAAGCTGTAGATGTGATATCTCTTGAAGGCTTGTGACACAGTCCGACATGGCTTTCTCATACACAGACTGGGGAAATATGTTCTAGATGAAATTACTGTAAGGTGGGTGCACAACTGGTTGAAAGAATATACTCAAAGACTAGTTACCCATGGTTCACTGTCAAGCTAAGAGAGCACATCTAATTACGTTCTGTAGGGATCAGTCCTGGGTTTGGTACTATTCAATATTTTCATTAATGATTTGGATAATGAGTGGGGAGTATGCTTATAAAATTTGCATATGATACTGTCCTAGTATCTGGAGTGGCTTATGACCAAGAGTTCCAAACTCAGGACAGACTGTCAAAAGCAGGGAAGACACCCCAAGCTGGTGGTGTGTTCTATAATTAGATTTCACCAAGCCAGTAACAAATGTGAACTCCTAGATCACTGTAACAGTCTCACCATGCAGTCACACACCGTCCCCTTGGGCTCTCCGCTGTATCTTGTCAAACAGGCTAGCTGGACTTAGTGATAAATGATCACTTGCACCAAAGATCACAAAATATTCAGGTTACACTAATCCCAAGAGACTGTCACTTATCCCAGATCAACTGGTACCTCAGATCTCACACCAAAGACAACGCCTGTAGCCAATCCTGTAATAAACTAACTAAAGATTTATTAATTAGGAAAAAATAGGAGAGTTATTTTCAGGTTAAAGCTAGCAGGCATATATATGCAAATAAGTTTTAATCTGCGATTCAAAAGGTGATAGAGATGTAGTAATTTGTTAGCACCGATTGTCTTAATATAGGGCTTAACCCTGCTCAACACTGGGGATCTCTGCTTTTTGTTTCTTAGCTTCAGCCCTTGTGAGAGTCCAAAGAGCAAGGAGATGAAAAATCTCATTGTCAGCTATTTTTATTTCACTTTGAACATTCAAACTGATGGGGCAAGCCCTTCTGCACATACTTCTCCGCAGGTAGACGGGGGCAATTAACAAAGCTTTTGTCCTACAAGGGCCCAATTAATTTTTGATAGTCCTCCCGGATGTACAGGAGAAGCTGCTCATCCCATTGGATTTCACTAGTTGAGAGCAGGCTTTTTCACAGTTATAAAACAAACTTATATTTACCTTGTAGCATAGAATATGGATTTACAAGTGAGATTAATGCATGCAGCCACAAGCATTTCATAGAGTCTAAACACGAAATACATTTTTATAAGACTAATATCTGTTTTGAACAAAACTAACATACAAGTGAATTGGTTTGGTTTCCAGCCATGCATTTGTCCATTCTTAGCTAACGCCTATGGCCTTGGCCAGAGCTGGCACTTGGTTTATCAGCATCACAGACACTAAGCTGGAAGGGGTTGCCAGCACGTTGGATGACAAAAAACAGAATTGGTATAAATTCAGGAAGATGATACTTAGTAAAGATAACTGCAAAGAACTACACTTATGAAGGAAAAATCAACCCCCAAAACTACAAAATGGGGAATAACTGGTGGGAGTAAGGTGGCAGTACTGCTGAAGAGAATCAGGGGGTTATACTCAGGGCCAGTGCAACCATTTAGGTGGACTAGGCGGTTGCCTAGGGCACTGAGATTTGGGGGCGCCAAAAAGCACCCCCCAATTTTTTTTTAAATGGTTGAGCAGCCCTGCTGCTAGGACAGAGAGGGAATCTGAGCTGCTAGCAGGAGCCGGCAGCCCAGGGTGTCCCCTGGGTCAGGGCGCCGCCATGGTAGCTGGCAGCTCAGGTGCCCCCTGGGTCAGGGCGCCGCTGCGGCCCAGGGAAACCCCAGGCTGCCGGCTGCCACGGATGCACTCTGACCCTGGGTCAGGGCGCTGCCGCGGCAGCCGGCAGCCCAGGGTATCCCCTGGGTCAGGGCGCCGCCGCGGCAGCTGGCAGCCCAGGAACCCCCTGGCTCAGGGCGCTGCCGCAGCAGCTGGCAGCCCAGGGTGTCCCCTGGGTCAGGGCGCCGCCGAAGGGGGCGGTAGGCAGCTCCCGTGGAGCTGCCGCAGTGGTGCCTGCGGGCGGTCCGCTGGTCCACACCTCGGATGGAGCTGCCACATTTGTGTCTGCGGACGGTCGGCTGCTCGCTCGGCTCTGGCGGACCGCCCGCAGGCACCAGTGCGGCAGCTCCACCAGAGCCGCGGGACCAGCGCGCAGGGCGGCGAAATTGCCATCCGCCTAGGGCGCTGAAAACCCTAGTGCCAGTCCTGGTTATACTGGATCACAAATTGAATATATGTCAGTAGTGTGATGCAGTTGTGAAAAAAGCTAATATTCTAGGGTGTATTATCAGGAGTGTCATATGTAAAACACAGGAAGTATTTATCCCACTTTACTTGGCACTGGTGAGGCCTCAGCTGGAGTACGTCACACTTTAGGAAAGATGTCGGCAAATTAGAGAGAGTCTGGAGGAGAGCAACAAAGATAATAAGTTTTAGAAAACCTGATTTATGAGGAAAAGTAAAAACAAACAAACAAACAAACAAACCTTGCTGTATATAGTCTTGAGAAAAAAAGACTGAGGTGGGACCTGATAACAGTCTTCCAATATGTGAAGAGCTGTTATAAAGAGGCAGCAATCAATTGTTCTCTGTGTCCACTGAAGGCAGGACAAGAAATAAAGTGTTTAATCTGCAGCAAGGGAGATTAAGGTTAGAGATTAGGACAGGGGTACTCAATTATTTTTTGTCAAGGTCCAAATTTCTTGGTCAAGGTATAGTCAAGTTCCAGACACTAGAGAAACATATTAAAACGCAATTACAATAATGATGATAAGTAATAAAAAGATTTTGCAGTCCATTCAAAAGTGTCTGGTGGTCTGGATTTGGCCCTTGGTTCGCCAGTTGACTGCCCCTGGGTTAGGAAGAGCTTTCTAACACTCAGGGTAGTTAACATTAGAACAGGCTTCCAAGGAAGGTTGTGGAATCCCTGTCACTGGAGGTTTTTAAGAACAGGTTGGACAAACACCTGCCAAGGACAGTCTAGGGTAACCTGATTTGTTCTCAGTGCAGAGGGCTGGACTTGGTGGCCTCTCGAGGTCCTTCCAGCTCGACATTTCTGTGATTCTATAAACCCAACAGCAGCATCTGGAGAGCCTGGGAACAATCCTTCCCACATCAATCCAACCTCATTGATTTCATTACACTTGACTAGCTCAGCCTCAGGAACTTGCCTCCTGATGCACTCCGCCTTCCCCAGCAAGCCTTGTGACCTCAGTAGGAATGAGAGGAAGTTGTGACTCCAGAAGGTGTCCTACAATATATGTAAGAACAACACTAACTCTCATAAAGACTCCACTCTCTGTTATTCCTGCCATAAAGCTTCTGTGCTGTGGCACCCAGCTTCACAAACATATATGATAAACACCCTTAGAATGACACATACGTTTGACTACCCAGCCCTAAAGGCAGGTCCAGATTCTGTCCCCTGCTGTAATCCCTCTTCATAGCTGGGGAAAGCTGGAATGCTTTGTGCTCTGGCTGAATCATCAGCAACAAACACTGAGCAGGGGGGCAAACCTCAGATGCTGCTAAAATCATAGCTTCTCATTTAATGGTTGCTGAAGATTATCCAGAGCTTTGTGATTCCTAGCTCAATACTTCTGATGCAAGCAGATTACAGCGATGGAAAGTGGAGCAGCAGCAGGTGACTGCAGACTGGGAGGAAATAATTGCAAATATTTTAGGGATTGTCTTAAATGGAAAGAGAGACAAGGGTCAGTTCTTGACTGGGCTAACTTCCTGTTTAGAAATTGAACCTGTAGGTGTAAAGGTAGCTTGCTGATTTTCAGCTCTCTATCACGGTATGAATTTCCATGGCTGGATATCAGGCGGATGCGGATGGAAGTGGAATATTTTTATCTGGTCTAAATAAATCTATGGGGTACCATAGTGGGTGGGAAGCACACACACAGCTGGCTGTGTGTAGGTAAAGTGGGGAGCACTGCGTCCTGCTGCCTGACCCAAATTCCACATACAGACAGCTATTGCCAAGGATGTAGAGAAAGGCTATTCAAAAAAGTCTAAAATCTCAATCTGGGATTTACCAACAGCAGTTTGCATTAATGTTGGTGGGTTTGAAAACTCCCTCAAGTCAGTTGTTAATTTATTTCAAAGGCCAGATTCTACCACCCTCACATGGAATCAAATCTTTTGCTGCAGTTTGTCCCATTGGGTCAGATTTTGTCACCCTTCCTCATGCTGGGTGGCACTTGGCTCCACTGGACTCAGTGAAATTGCTTCTGAAATAAAGTGATATTCACCGTGACATAGGGTGTTCGAATTTTGAAATCAATGGGATTACACCCATGGGGAATTATTACTCCATCTAAGTAAGGCTAGCAGGATGTAGGGGAAGGGGACGTTTGGTGTAGTTCTGAGTTCCTCCGGCACTGCATTGAAATTGGGAATTGCCAAATGCCAAGGTCCTCCAGAAAGATTTATTTTAAAACAGTGCTCTTCCCCCACCTTCCCCTGCTACGCCAGCCAATTCATGAACACGAAGTCTGTCACAGCTCTCCGCTCAATATTGACTCAGCTCTGCTTGGAACTGCCGACCTCCAACATTGCCACTTTGATTGTGACTGTTATTTGTTCATGAATGTTGCTTCCACGAGGAGATCAGACTCCTGCGGAAAGTTGGTGGATGAGCAGTTTGCAGGAAAGAAGCAGCCAAAAACACACTAGGATTTGGGATTTGGATCTAATGCCCTGCAGGATATGTGTGTGTGTGTGTCTGTATGTATGTGTGTCATCTACATTCGAATGCCCCTCACAGTGGATTCAAATGCATCCCAGTGAGCGTGTCTCCTGAGTCACTGCTTGTCAGTTGAATGGCCACAAGGGGATGGAAAAGAGGAACTTGTAAAAATAAACTGTATTTAATGTGAGGACTTGCTGGTGCAGTGTGGGGATACACTTGTCTTTGAGCCTTTGGGTGCTAGTCCTGCTGAATTTAGGAGGCTCAGCCTTGAACATAATCAATGTTTGTCCCTAACAATAAATAAATAAACTGGCTGGGCTCCTGGAACAGCAGGTGTGGCACAGATCAACCTCAAGGTGCACTGGGAGTTGGTGAGGCTGCCCAGCTCTGGCTGCTGCAGGGCAGTTAACAGGTCTACCCCTCTCTGTTTCCTCAGGGAATGGCCTGAGGCAATATTGGAGGCTGGATTCCTCTCTGCTCTTTGGAATGTGTGAGCCCTGACTCTCAATTTCCAAGAGGGTGGTAACGGATCTGGAAATTCACTGCTGCAGAGAAGAAGGATGGTCCAGCGATTAGGGGACTAGCCTATGACCCTGGTTCAATTCTTGGCTTGACCACAAACTTCCTGTGGCACCTCAAGCAAGTCTCTCAGAGTCTCTGCTTCCCATCTGTCAAATGAGATTGAGAACACCTATCTCACAGAGGTGCCATGAAGATAAATCCATTAAGGATGATGAAGTATTCCAGTACTATGGTAATGGGGCCATGTAAAGTAGCTAGATAAACTGTTAATATTGTGAGAGTGGGAAACCCTTGTCAACTCAAGCAATTTTCACTCAGGAGACAAAACATTGATAAAAAGCTCTGTACTTCAGTCTGCTGCTAAATTCTATCAGTTGCCCAGTCACTAACAAAACAAGCCACCATGTTTCAGCTCTCCCTGCCACATATGCAATCAGAGCAGAGTTAAGGCAGATAAGTGTTGATCTCTCTCCAGTTGTTTTCTGTCTCCATTTGTAATACTCAATTTCTAAGACAGCTGCCCTCTGCTCAAGTTCCTTTGGTAAGGAGCTTGGGAAGGTGCAAGAAGTGCCTCAGTTCTGCATTTCTATTTGTATGGCAGGAAGGAAGCAGGATCAAGTCTTCACCCCTTCGTGGTACCAATCCACAGAGCAAGACTGGAGTACGGCTGTACTCCAGGGAGGGGTGTTGCACCCTGTGCTGGGGAGCTGTAGCAGACGTTCCACAATTTGATGTATAGTGATGCCCAGAGCTCCACTGCCCCTTACTGCAGCCCCAAATTGCAACAAAGGGCCTTTTTATTACTATGCATCACCAGCAAAGTCATCATTACTTGCCACAGGACAAAGTTCTCAGCTGTGATAGTCCCTTGACACAGTTCAAGATCAAATTTATTTGTGTGGCCTTAGACTCAGGCATAAATCTCATCCTGAGCATGAGTAGGAGTGCCGATATATGTAGTGGGATGATTCTAAGAGCCAGCAATAAATATAGTATGTGCCAGAGTATAAACTGGCACAAATATAGACTGGGAACTAATGTGGCATTTGCCATGCGAGTTCCTGTATGATGCGTACAACAGCCAAGAGTGAATGGAAGACACTCTCTTAATAGAGAAAAATATTTCCAGAGTTCTTCAACCAATTGTTTTGGACAGAAAATTGTTTTGGACAGAAATGTGTTTGTGAAGTGTCTGCTTTGTGCAGAAAATGTTGACTTTTTTTCATCGAAAAACCAAACACCTGAAACTGAAACTGATCGCAGTACCTCATGGGAGATGTAGTTTGGTTTCCTATTTATCCATTCTTCTGTGTGGGCTGGATTCCCCAGCCAGATGTGTCTCCCATGATGCACTCTGGCCATGAAATTCACCAAGAGGGGAGACCACAGTGCATTATGGGAGATGTAGTCCATTCCAGGAGTCTGACATACAGAGAAGAATGGGATCTTGATGTCCAAACTACATCTCCCATGAAGCCCTATGGCAGCAATTTGGTTTTCGGTGGAAATATTTCAGAGTTTTTAATGAAAACCTGAAATTTTCAATGGAAAGTTTCAATGGAAATAATTTTTTAAATTATTTTCCTCAACATTTTCCGTGGGAAAATAACATTTTTCTGCCCAGGTCTGCAAGTTACACAAGGAAGCTCATGCCTCACAGCTCATCATGTCACAGCTGCACAGACACAGGGAACTATGTAACAAAATAATGTTTTTTGTTTCCTTTCCCCCACACCTTAGTCCTCTGCAAATGCAATAGGATTGTGAACTGAGGGACCCATGGAAGTAATGATGCATCCACCATCGCTCAGCAGTGCTTTGTTGAGAGAGAACAAAGAGCAGCTTTGGAGCCCCTCAGCAGCCAACAGATGAAGAAGAGGGCATGACATTTAGACTTGGAACTTTATACTGAGGTTTGGAGAATGCAGATGGAGCTGGAGGAGAAAAGGTTATGTGAGTGTCTGGCTCTCAGAAAGGAAATACACAGAATGGAAGTTGAAAAGTATGTCTTGGTGTTTCCAAATGTGATGAACAAATTCACTGGAAACTTCAGAATAAGTAGCAGCAAGAGGGAACAACCTATCACTCAATCCAGCCAAATGCATCAAGGGCCTAATGAAAACCCACTGCAGTCCCCAAGTGACTCCCAAAGACTTTGATGGGCTTTGAATCAGGTCGTAAGTACTTACCAGCCCAGTAACTGGAGTTTCTGACCTCCTATTCACTGCCGTACTACACTCTTCACTTGCCTCTTCTCACCCCACAGCAAAACTTATCTTTCCCACTCTCCCCTGCAGAATAATTGTTCCTGCACTACTTCACTGACCTGGACAGCATGGCTGCCAGTGAGAGCTGGGTGAAATTTTTTGACTGATTTTTTTTTTTCAAAATAATGCAGGTTCAGTGACACCCAAAACTTTTAATGAATTTGTGTTGGTTTTTTAAATTAAATTGGTTTCAACTAGTTGTTTCATCAAAAATAAAAATCCAAAAAATCCAAATGTTTTGTTTTAACATTTTTGAAAAGAGACATTTTGATTTTTTGATTTGAAACAACTTTTCATTCAAAAGTCCGTTTAATTTAATTTAAGTTTTTTTTAAATTGAAGACCCAAAACAACCCTAAACTATTTTTTTTCCTAGCTTTTTGATTTTCTGAAACATTTGGTTTGGAGTTCGACCCAAAGTGAGATATTTTAGAATTATTTTTCAAAATTGCCAGTGGACCAAAAAAATCTATTTGCACAGACTTTCTGCTAACAGCACCCATTTCATGAGTTTACACCAGCAACTACAGTGGTCACCAAACATATGAATGAACATGATAAAAATGTCCACAGATTAGACATTAGTTCCAGCACACCTCTATCCATACTTGCTTTGAGATCATTCCTTCTCCAACCACTACAGCTGCATTTGAAAACGGCATCCTGAATTAAGGTGGCAGTTACCTTCCTTTCACAAATACACCACCCTCTCCCTCCTTCAGATCCCAAAGACTCACTTCATCTGAGAGATCTACAAAAATCTTCTGAGTTCTCATACCTTCGAGTCTGATACATATACATCTTTCTATTAGTTGTTAGGCAAGTACACCTTTTGTAGAATTATGTGCTGTTCAATAAGATAGCAGGAAGGAAGCTATTTTCTGATTTAAAGATAGCTTATCTCCCTTAACAGTTGTCAAGGTAGTTTTAAAAGACTTAACAATACGTTAGGCTTTTCCTATTAGAGCTCTGATGTCAAGGCACTGATAAAACGTGTCAGTATTATTAACCTAAAAATATTGTGGAGTTCTCAAGATGTAAACTGAAGCCCATCATAAATTTTCCTGGTAACCAGGGCCAGCTCTAGGCCACAGCACACCAAGTGCGTGCTTGGGGCAGCAAGCCACAGGGGGCGCTCTGCCGGTTGCCAAGAGGGCAGCAGGTGGCTCCGGTGGACCTCCCGCAGGCGACTCTGCGGAGGGTCCGCTGGTCTGGCGGCTCCGGTGGAGCATTTGCAGGCACGCCTGTGGGAGGTCCACCAGAGCCGCGGGACCAGCGAGTGGCAGAGCGCCCCCCGCGGCGTGCCGCCGTGCTTGGGGAGGCGAAATGGCTAGAGCCTGCTCTGCTGGTAACCCATGGTTCACTATGATGGGATGATCTGTCCCCTTTAGGACAGTGTGCTTAGGGGTCAACCAACCCCCTCAGTCAAGCTGCGTGGCTCCTTAACATTTTGGGACATTTAATATACAAAGACCAAGGAGATATTGGCAGAGAGAAAATGGTCCCAGGTGTGTTTGGGAGGAATCCTGCTACCTTGCAAAGTGGGCGGGGCAAGGTTGCTTTCTCCCCCAGCCAATTGGGATGAACTTTAAGAAGGGGATGAGTACAAATGCTGCCTCTTCTCTCACAGCAGGGCATATGCTGGGCTGGCAGGAGAAGGATGCCTGCTGAACAGTCTGAACCTGAGGACTCATTGGGAAAAAGGGCCCAGTTGAAAGTGAAGCTTGCTCAAGCTGTGCAGCTGACCTGAATGACAACCCCAGCTCCAGGAGGAGGGCAGGCTTGGGTTCTCCTATCAAACCAAGGAGTGGTTACTAAAGACTTGAGCAAGCAGGCCACACTCAAAGAAGTCAGAGACTGTACACCCCCCACACAAGCTGACTTGCTTCCTGAAGCATTGGGCTCTTTAGCACACTAGAAGAGAAAGGGACTGGTAACAACCCAGACAGAGAGATGAAGTCAGAGCAAAGGACCAACGAGCAGGCTAGACAGTGAGGAATCTATCAAGAATGTGGAAAAATTGTGGAAAAATTGGAAAAAGTCCAGCGGAGGGCAACAAAAATGATTAGGGGGCTGGAGCACATGACTTATGAGGAGAGGCTGAGGGAACAGGGATTATTTAGTCTGCGGAAGAGAAGAATGAGAAGGGAATTGATAGCTACTTTCAACTACCTGAAAGGGGGTTCCAAAGAGGATGGATCTAGACTGTTCTCAGTGGTAGTAGGTGACAGAACAAGGACTAATGGTCTCAAGTTGCAGTGGGGGAGGTTTAGGTTGTATATTAGGAAAAACTTTTTCAGTAGGAGGGTGGTGAAGCACTGGAATGGGTTACCTAGGGAGGTGGTGGTATTTCCTTCCTTAGAAGTTTTTAAGGTCAGGCTTGACAAAGCCCTGGCTGGGATGATTTAGTTGGGAATTGGTCCTGCTTTGAGTAGGGGGTTGCACTAGATGACCTCCTGAGGTCCCTTCCAACCCTGATATTCTATGATTCTAAGAAGACAGGAAACTGAGTCTGGTTTGCTGTGTCACCTGGTTTTGCCACAAGAGGGCACTGAAGACCACATGTGATGGCTAACAGTCACTGAAATAAAGTGTAAAGCAGGGGTTGCCAACCTGTGGCTCCAGAGCTGCATGTGGCTTTTCAGAGGTTAATATGCGGCTAGGCGCTGACACCAAGGCTGGAGCTACAGATGCTAACTTTCCAATGTGTTGTGGGGTGCTCACTGCTCAGCCCCCTGTTCTGCCCCAGATCCGCCCCCACTCCACCCCTTGCCCCAAGGCCTCTGCCCCTTCCCCCCAGCCTGCCATGCCCTCGCTCCTCCTCTCTCCCCACCAGAGCCTCCTGCACACTGCAAAAGAGGTGATTGTGTCAGGCAGGAGGAGTGGGGAGGGAGGCGTGGGGAGAGAGGGGGAGGCGCTGATTGGCGGGGTCTCTGGTGGTGGGAGGCTCTGGGATCTGGAGTAGGGTAACGGATGGGGGATTTCTAAGATATTACTGTGGCTCTTTGACAATATTCATTGGTAAAATCTGGCTCCTTCTCAGGCTCAGGTTGGCCACTCCTGGTGTAAAGCGTTAATGATGCAGTTTGCTTTCACTGAGGACATGCAGCACAGATTCACTCATTTCTGGCCATATTGATTGTGCATCTACTCATCCCAGAACATTTTCATCTCAAAACAATCAAAATGAATTTGCTGCCATGGGAGTGACGGTATTTTCCACAGTTCTGTTGGTGCAAACAAGCCTTTGATTGTTCAAACTCTCACAGGTTACAGTTATGAACTCATTCTTCACTATCCTTGTCCATGTCTGGCTAGCGTACTTGCTCTTTAGCTAAGGTTTTTGTGCAAACCATGCATGAATGGTTCTTTTAACCTATGGAACTTGATGACAATACTTGTCTGGAACTGTGCTGCTTACATCCCAGCAGAGATATTCATCCTTACTAGAAAAATAAGACCTTATTTCCTGAGTAACTCCATATTCAGTTGGCCATGTATTTAACACTGAACTTTGTTATAACAGTTTATCGGCATGTGTAGTCTGGGAAATCTTCTTGACAGTAATGGATAATTGGTTTATTTGGACATTGTTCAGTGTAGTGGCCTCTAATCTCCAATATCTCTTTGGAATATACTGTGCATCCCTCTAGCAGCAACTTGGAGTGTCCATCCTCATTAGGCCATTCTGCAGAGGCATGATGATTGATACTATGCTGATAGTTGAACCCACTAGTTGAACAGATTCAGCTAAAAATGGAATTCCTTTTTCTGCTCACCAAATCAATGCAGAAGGCTTATGATTACTGTACATTTTCACTCAGATTTTTTTTCATAGTGTTTGACATTAGATCAGTGATGATCTAAGCTTCACACTTACCTGTGCATAATTGTATCAGCTGGTATTAAGGAAATTAACATGCAAACAATAGGGTGCTATCTAAACTAGTCAGAATGAGAAACAACTGCTTTCATGTATAAGGAAAAGAATTGGCAGGAATTGTTACTACTTTATCAGTATCCCAAGTATCTGTATGCCATAGACCTGAAGAAGAACTCCGTGTAGCTCAAAAGCTTTCTCTTTCACCAACAGAAGTTGGTCTATAGCGAGGCGGTGTGGCTCCCCTCCTCCCCACGGAGGGTTGAGCCCCATCAGACACCTAAGGGGGCGTGGCCACAGAGCAGTGAGCCTGCCCCTCAGAGGGTTAGGAGGCGACCCGGAGGTATAAAAGCCAGCCATCAGCGCTCAGTTGAAGCCCAGCCACCATCAGGAGCAGACCTGCCAGAGGGTGCTCGTGACTGGGAAGCTGCTGAGGCCCAGGGCCATTGCCCTGACTGTCCGGAGCTTCCCCGTGCCCGCTACGACAAGGAGCTGCCGGAGCTTCCCCGCGCCCGCTACGATGAGGAGCTGCTGGAGCCACCCCGTCCCTGCTGTTACCCCGAGGAACCCCCGGAGCAGGCCTGGCCGGACTTCCCAGAGGTACTGCCGGACCTACCGCCCAGCCCCGGCTAGGAGGGGCCCATGCTACTGGACTTCCCAGGGGCTGACGCCACTGATCAGGTAGACCCAGAGGGGGAGATTGGAAGTAGCCCAGGGGCAGCCGACTCCAGTCAGGCTGCAAGTATACCTGAACCCATGTCAGTGTGTTGCGGTCAGGAACCCCACTGACCGTTAGCAGTGATAGCCGCTACTAGGGCCCCGGGCTGGAACGCAGTGGAGTGGGTGGGCCTGCGTTCCCCCTGCCACCTGTACTTGGATGGCAGAGTCCCCCTCTCCCTGGCCTGAGGAGGCCACTAAGCCGAGTGATTGTTTGCTCAGCCCTGAACCAAGAGGATCTGAGCCTCTGTGATGTGGTGTTTGCTGCCCCGCCTGAACCAAGGGCTGGGCCCTTGAACTGTGCCACTGCTTGGCCCTGCACCAAAGGGCTTGAGCTGCCTGAACTATTGTTTGCTCAGCCCTGAGCCAAGAGGGCCTGAGCCTCAATAACTTTGTGTTTGTTGCCCTGCCCTATAGCAGAAGGCCAGAGCCCCAAGTGACTGCACAGTGTCACTCAGCCCTGAAGAAAGGAGCTGATTTAGACAACACTTATCGAGGCCGGTGTGGCTCCCCTCCTCCCCAGGGAGAGTCGAGCTCCGGCCATATACTTTTACATGGTCCAATAAAATATATTACCTCAGCTACCTTATCTCGATAATATACTAAGATAGAAGTGCATACTAACCTGCTTTCATTGTCTTCCTTAGTGTTTGGGAGGTTGCATTTGTAGCATTCTTTGACAATGGCCTATGCAAGAACCTCACTAGCGTAGTTTCCAGTAGCCGTGTGTATCACAGAATCATAGCAATGTAGGGCTAAAAAGGATTTCAAAAGGTCATCAAGTCCAACCCTCAGTGCAGTGGCAGGACCAAGTAAACCTAGACCATCGCTGGCAGGTGTTTGTCCAATCTCTTCTTCAAAACCACCAGTGATAGGGATTCCACAACCTCCCTTGGAAGCCTGTTCCAGAGCTTAAATACCCTAAGAGTTAGAAAGTTTTTCCTAATATCTAATGTATATCTCCCTCACTGATGATTAATATCATTACTTCTTGTCCTATCTTCAAGGGAGATGGAGAACAGTTGATCACCATCCTCTTAATAGCAGCCCTTAATGTATTTGAATACTGTTATCAGGTCCCCTCTCAGTCTTCTCTTCTTAAGACTAAACATGCCCATTTTTTAAAATCTTTCATCCGTCAGGCTTGCTAAAACTTTTATCGTTTTTTGTTGCTTTCCTCTGGACTCTCTCCAATTTCTCCACGTCTTTCTTAAAGTGCAGTACCCAGAATTGAACACAGTATTCAGCTAAGGCCTCACCAATGCCAAGTAGAGAGGGATGGTTACCTTCAGTGCCTTACATATGATTCTGCAGGTAACTCCAGAATTATATTAACCTTTTTTGCAACTGCATCCCACTGTTGACTCATATTTAATTTATGATCCACTGTAACCACCAGATCTTTTTCAGCAGAACTACTACATAGCCAGTTATTCCCCATTTTGAAGTTGTGCATTTGATTTTTCCTCCCTACATGTAGTACTTTGCACTCAACTTGATTGAATTTCATCTTGTTGATTTCAAATCAATTCTTTAATTTGGCAAGATCATTGTGAATTCTAATCCTGTCCTCCAAAGTGCTGGCAAGCCCTCTCAGCTTGGTGTCATCCACAAATTTTGTAAGCCTACTCTCCACTCCATTATTCAAGTTATTAATGCAAATATTGAACAGTACCAGATCCAGGACTGACCCTATGGTACCCCACTATATATGCCCTCCCAGTTTGATAGCAAACCACTGATAACTACTCTTTGAGTACCATCTTTCAACCAACTGAAGTAATTTCATTGAGACGGCATGTCCCTAGTTTGCTCATGAGAATGTCATTAGTGGCTCACATGAAGGAATTCTCTTCCATGGGCTGATGTAGAGGTCAGGGAGAAGGGGAAAGGTCAGTGGGGCTGCAGTGGAAATAGAAAGACTTTATACTGTAAATCCCTTCTATTGCATCCTCCAAATGGCAAGTATAAGCATGTTTTCCATCTTCTGGGCTCAACACTTCACCCTGCTTCCCTCTTAAAACTACAAGAGATGTAAATTTGCATACCCACTAATTCCATTCCTAAACAAATTCTCTTAAGAAAACCCAGGGCAGTTTAAATGGCTTTCCGGTGACAACCAAATAGAGTATTGTGAAGTAAGGAGCCTGGAAGTTGCGGGCTTTAATACCACTCTTCCCCTCTCCCTGTAATCGAGGACAGGAGAAACACTCCTGTGAACAGCTTCCTAGTGTAATTGGCCAGAATATGGGTTTCTCCTCACAAAAAAAAATGTCTGAAATATTTGGATTTTTATTACAAAACAAAAAATCTTTAAAATGTTTGGTTTTTTTGGTAACTGGAAACTAAACATTTTTTGCTTAAATCTGTAACTTTGGGGTTGTCAGTTGCTGAAAACAGGTTGGCTTTCAAATTTTTAATCAAAACCCAAATGTTTCTGATGGCAAATGAAATTGTTTTGGTGAACATCTCCATTCAGTTGAAAATCTATTTGTTACTAGGGGTGGGGGGAGGAGGGGGAGGAAACATTACCAAAAAGCTCTCTGACCAGTTCTAGTTTAGAGATGGGGAGGTCTGACAGTCAGACATTTTTTGCGAAAGCACGTGGTAGACTTTGATTGTATTGAGTGTATTTTAAATGTCTTGCTAGCCCCTAGGACTCAAGGACAAGCACCACTTTTTTTTAATTGGAAATAAAACATAAAATACAAATAAATAAACCTCGCTTTTGTTAATGTCTATGTAGCATGCCTATGTGCTTCAACAGAGCTTCATGGGAATAACTAGGAGTAGCATTTAGCCTTCAGACTTGTACAGGATGCTTCAAGTCAGTGTAAAAGTCCTGCGGATCTGTGTGCGTAGTGTCAGTTGGGAGTAGAGTAGCTCCCAGAACTGGATTAGAGTAGCTAGCACTGCATGGAGTGTTTGACCTGGTTGTGCTGAAAGACTCTAGTTGTGTTTATGTTTGGACAGGCTAGAGCTCAGTGCATGCCGCACAGACTCATCTGTGAATATTCATCTGCATGTCTGAAGTCACATGATTTCTGCCCCCCTTTTTTGATCACTTTCTGAGAATAGCCTACCAAGTGAGCATACTGGCAGTAGTGTTTGTGGAAACAGTATCATTTAAGTAACTATACTAGAGCTCAAACAAAAGTTCTAAGCTTGACACCAGAGTTTCTGGGTGAAGTTCTCTGCTCTATGTTATGCAGGTGGTCAGACTAGACGATCATTAACAGTTCCTGTCTGGCCTTCACATCTATGACTGTGATGGTGCTATGGAAGGGTTAGAAACATTGAGGAGATTCGTACTAACTAGATGCCGATATGCAAGGGACATTTCTTCAGCCAAGTCTGGGGTGGAAAGAAGCCCAGGCCAACACACCCAGCTGCTAGAGAGGCTGGAGTGGGATCCATATTGTGAATCAATTTCTGCTAGAAGGAGGCTGACTTTCCTATAACTTTATGTGGCCCCATTTCTGTAAGATCTGAGTGCTGCTTTGGCTTCCCCCGCATGCTGTTCTTCCAGCTGCAGCCTTAAAGCTGGCCTAAGTGGCCATCTCAGGATACCCCCGGCAGAAGAGAATCCCTGAATGGCACAGCCCTCCCCCTCTCACAGCCCCTGGGGTAGCAGAAATGCTCGGGCCAGTGGGAGGAGAGGAAATTAGGGGGCAATTCAGTGGCACTGGAACAATTTTTAAAGTGGGGATGCTGAGAGCCAGTTGTCCCCAAACTTTTTACCTGGCACCCACCTTATCCCTGTCCATGCCCCTTCTCCCCAGAGCTGGGGCCAAGACTGGGCCATGGCTTTGGGAGTGGGGGTGGGATGCAGATGGGGTAAGGGGGATGAAGCTGGGACCATAGCTGGGGCAGGAGCAGAACCCCGGGACTGGGTCTGGTGGCAGAGCACCTGGTGGGGCCTCGGCAGCAGCAGGACTTTGGGTGCAGGGGTCGGTGGCCAGAATTACATGCAAAATCTAGGGGTGCTGCAGCACCCACCGCACCCCTAGTTCCTGTGCCTCTGGGGCAATTCCCAGCTGCTCCAGCGGCCTCTGGGGAGCTTTCACAGGCAGCCATTTATCCAAGCACCCTTGAGGCTGCAGTAATATGTGACAGGGGCCAAACTGGGCCCAGCAACCCCAGAGATTAGGGGAGCACAAAGTGGTGTAACGTCACCTTTCCTCACTGCCACAGTCTTGCACTGAGCCAAAGATCAGAATCCATGACTTGAAGCGCCTGTGGGGTGCATACAGGTATTGCTGGCCCATATTGAATACATATTACACCTTCAGTTAAAGTAACATTAAGGCAGCCAAGACAATCATATATTAGGAAATGCTACAATTAAGGATACTTGTGCATCCTTATTTTGGAATTATGATACAGTCTTTAATGACATGGTCGCCTAGTATTTTTACTACAAAATCCTTTTGTCATTCAGCATCCAGGATGGATGAACCGTGATAACTCAATGCACTGCTGTGATGGGGTGTCTACCCCACACAGGCGGTGAAAGGGTTAATGTGAGCCTGGGAGGCCAAGTAACCCATCTGGTTGCAGCTGGAGGGTTGGCCAAGCCTCCTTAAAAATGAAGCCCAGCTGCGGAGGAGCTGAGTGATGGTAGGATTAGAAGAAGTCTGGAGTAGAAGGGATCTGCAGGGAGACAGGGAATGAACTCTGCAGTTACTCTTTTGGTGTTAAAGAGGGGAGAGACCAACAGGTCATAGAGGAAGCCCAGGGGAGAGTTAGCCCTCAAATCCTTGACTGAGTAGAGAAGCCTGGCAGGAGGCCAGGAGAGAAACAGCGCAAACTTTGAGGTGCAGCAAGCTCTGGTAGTGAACTCTAATAAAAGGGCACGATCTGGATTTTCATGAGAGCCCTGGGAGATGTTCAACAGAGGAACAGAATGGGTGACTTATGAAAGATGCCAGGTCAGGACTAGGGAGGGCAGAAGTTAGTTTAAATTCATACGTTTGGTTGGGGATTTGTTGGGAGATTCCCAGGGAGCTCCCTGTGTGTCTCAGCACTGGAGGAGGGTGGACTTAGAGAGACTTAGCTTTACTTTTGTGAGTAGAACCATAGGCTTCCATGTAACTTGATGCACATGAGCCTGGTCCACAGGGTTAGTCACCTGAGTAAAGCTAAGCATGTGCAGGATTGAAGTTTCAGAGACATCCTCTACAGTATGTTCTTTGGAGCAGCAGGGGCTGTCTTTTTGTTCTGTGTTTGTACAGCACCTAGCGCAATGGGGTGCTGGTCCATAACTGGGCATAAGGTCACACCCATGTGATTTCAGGAGTCAGTCAGAACAGCTCAAATCTCAAATATTAGCAATGAACAAACTACAGACTGGAAATTATTTGCTGCAATTAAGGGCCAATAAAAAAGACACTTCAGAAAATCAAGATTTATCTATTTGTGGATAGAAAAAGAGGTGCAATTGATCAAATCAGTTACTCTTGGCTAGTTTTTTGTCCAGCTTCGTTAGAGATGGAAAATATGTGGTGACTGTGAGATGTGCAGAAGCAGCATATGTGACGGAGAGGGCACTCCTTTGCTGCTGATGCCAGGTTTTAGTGATCTTAAAGGTGTTATTAAAGACACAGCCTCAAGTGAATGACAGAAAGTAATGACTGAGGAGTCCAACTGTGGTTGTCTTTATGTGGCATTTGAGACACTATGGGCCATGTAGTGAGGCGGTGTGGCTCCCCTCCTCCCCAGAGAGAGTCGAGCCCTGTCAGACACCAAAAGGGGCGGGGCCACAGAGCAGTGAGCCCGCCCCTCAGAGGGTCAGGAGGCGACCCGGAAGTATAAAAGCCAGCCATCAGCGCTCAGTTGAAGCCCAGCCGCCATCGGGAGCAGACCTGATGGAGGGTGCTCGTGACTGGGAAGCTGCTGAGGCCCAGGGCCGTTGCCCTGACTGGCCGGAGCTTCCCCGCGCCTGCTACGAGGAGGAGCTGCCGGAGCTTCCCCGGGCCCGCTACGACAAGGGGCTGCCGGAGCTTCCCCACGCCCACTACGACGAGAGGCTGCCAGAGCTTCCCCGCGCCTGCTATGAGGAGGAGCTGCTGGAGCCGCCCCGTCCCTGCTGTTACCCCGAGGAACCCCCGGAGCAGGCCTGGCCGGACTTCCCAGAGGTACTGCCGGACCTACCGCCCAGCCCTGGCCGTGAGTGGCCTATGCTACTGGACTCCCTGGGGGCTGACGCCACAGATCAGGTAGACCCAGGGGGTGGAATTGGAAGTAGCCCGGGGGCAGTCGACTCCAGTCAGGCTGCAAATATACCTGAACCCATATCAGTGTGTTGCGGTCAGGAATCCCACTGACCGTTAGCGGTGATAACCACTACTAGGGCCCCGGGCTGGAACGCAGTGGAGTGGGTGGGCCTGCGTTCCCCCTGCCACCCATACTTGGATGGCAGAGTCCCCCTCTCCCTGGCCTGAGGAGGCCATTAAGCCAAGTGGTTGTTTGCTCAGCCCTGAACCAAGAGGGTCTGAGCCTCTGTGATGTGGTTTTGCTGCCCTGCCCGAACCAAGGGCTGGGCTCCTTTAACCATGCCACTGCTCGGTCCTGCACCAAAGGGCTTGAGCTGCCTGGACTATTCTTTGCTCAGCCCTGAGCCAAGAGGACCTGAGCCTCGATAACTTTGTGTTTGTTGCCCCGCCCTATAGCAGCAGGCCGGAGCCCCAAGCGACTGCACAGCGCCGCCTAGCCCTGAAGAAATGGGCTGACTTAGACGACGCATATCGAGGCCAGTGTGGCTCCCCTCCTCCCCACGGAGGGTCAAGCCCCGGCCGTACACGTTTACAGGCCATTTTCTCAGTTTCTCTCTATAGACCCTGGTTTTTTTGGAAGGTTGTCTGCACATGTCAATGGTGATGGATTGGTTTGGCTGACATTCTGTCAAATCAATGATTACATAAAAAAATCTCTTTTGTTAGTTTATTGTAGGAAGTTTTATGTCATCTATCTCTGCCACAGCTTGGCTAGCCGGATTCAATGAGGGGTGCCAGCTAGAGTTATCACTGGTTTTATTGCACAAGTTGCTTTCTAGGCAGCGCATTGGTTTCCTGTCTCTGTTTTACCTTTGGGAAGATTTTGGCTCTTTTGTTCTGGTAGTAAACCCGATCAGACTAGATGGTCAGACTCGTCTCTAATGGCCTTCTAATTTAAGGGCTAATTAGACCTCTCATTCCCAGAGACAAAGTGGGTGAAGGAATATATATTATTGAATCTGCGTCTGTGGGTGAAAGAGACAAGACTTTGATTCACATGGGAAGCCCACCAGCTGAAATGGGCTCGTAGCAGCTCCCAATGGAAGACGTTGCTTTGCTCATGCAGACATGTACTTCAGTTGGTGTGTTTTGTCACTACATGCTGGGAGGATGAAAGATGCCACGTGGAACAGGGATCTGTCCAGACAACATGTACAGCTGAGGAATCTGCAGAGCAAGCTCCCCAGCACCGATGTATGTGACTGTAGGCTAGGCACCACATTATGAAGGCTGCACTCCGCTCTGAACTGCAGCCCTTTCCCTCAGCCAGCCTGCAAAGCTGACTGCCTTTGCCTCACAGCAGCCCCAGGAACACAGCTTCTTCCCAGCCAGGCTGGCTAGCCTATAAAAATGGGCAACATCATCTCACTGGGTTTCAAGGAGGGCAGCTGGAGCGTAGCTTCTTTGGGTATGTCTAGATGGGGCAAAAGGTGGCTTTGTTTGTGTGTTTGAATATTTTTGCTAACACGTTAACTAATAGGGCCAGAAACAAGAATTCCATTTTGTGAAAATGCTCATTCTGGTATCGTTAAGTTATATTTTAAAATGTATTAGCTAGTCAAGGTGGACTCTAGGCCAAGCTTGGGTTGTGTTCTAAAACTAGTAAGATAAGGGATTATATGGCAGTAGGGAAGTGGATGTGTCTCTTAACTGATTATTTCCTTCTTCAGAACTCTGTGCAAGATTGTTTATAGATTTAGATTTTTTTATTAGTTGTAGTTTTTTTATAGAAAAAGCATAAATTGTTTGGAAGGATGGGGGTGTTAATGGGACTCCATTGAAACTCACTTTCAGCCTTTAACTACATATTTGTTTAGCAATAGACTGTTAAATCTTGGGAGAAATGCTTATTATTAGCTGTGGTACAGTTCTTCATAGGAAGAAGTAGTGCAGACACCCTGCATGGAAATGTTCTTGCCTGGAATTGGTCTTAGATTATGCTGCTCCCTACCGGTCTCACTCAATGACACCAAGCCATTGCAGTAGTGGTGATCTCAGAAGTGGTGACATACTGGCCCATTCTACACAAAGGATCATGAATTGCTCTGTGAAGGCCAGCCCTCCATCTGGCCACTGGGCAAGCTACCATGTGTAGCTGGGCCACGTACTGCTCCAATCCAAAGCAACAGGAAATCACTCCCAGCAACACATTGTCCTTTAACTTCCTATTTTAGAGTCTTGCATGACCCTCATTGTCTTAGCACTGCACAGTTGTTAACACATTTATCCTCACAACCCCCTGCAATGTAGGACAGTGCTATTAACCCCACTATACACATGGGGAACTGAGGCACAGGGAGACTGACTCTCTCAGGGCCACACAGGAAATCTGTAGCAGAGCAGGGAATTGTACCCTGGCCTCCTGAGTACCAGGCTAGCACTCTCACCACTGGGCCACCCCATATTGCTCTCCACTGCTGCCATGGCTATTGTACCAAAATGCACACATAGCTCCGCTCCCCAGCATGGGTCTTGAGCTCCCTTTAGTGGCTAAAACATCGGTAGAGGTTTACGAGTCTGTTACTGCCTCCAAGTTAACAGAGATGGCCTGTTAGGGTATGTCTACTCAGCAAAGAAAAACTCACAGCTGGGCTATTCGAGCCGACTCAGGCTGCCAGGCTGTTTCATTGCAGTTTAGATTTCCCAGCTCAGGCTGGAGCCTGAGCTGTGAAACCCTCTCACTCCACCAAGTCCTAGAGCCCAGGGTTCAGCCCAAGCCCAGAAGTCTACATAACAATGAAACATCCCTGCAGCCCAAGCCCTGCGAGCCCAAGTCATCTGGCTTGGTCCAGCTGTGGGTGTCTAGTTGCTGTGTAGACATACCTACAGTAGACTGGGGAGCTCATTAGATAAGAGCAGGGTTTCACTCTTTTCCTGCACCCAGATAATTTCAATTACTACTGAAGTGAAACTGCAGGGGGAATTGAGCGAGGTCCAACATAGTTGTACAACATTGCTGCTTGTGTGTGTGTGTGTTGCTGAGTCTGGAGTAGTCTGTCCTGGGCTTAAAGACTTCTGCATGCATGGGCATAGCGAATGCCTTGGTACTCAGGAAACTGTTTGATGCACCCTCACTGTTACAGTCCAGAATTTCATCTTACATTGGGTGTGAAATGTACATCAGTCTCTGGGGCGCCAGACTTCCTAAATCTGGACTGGGAGTGGGAGAACATGCATATACCAAAACAGATATGGATGTATATCATGTGTCACTGCGCTAGTCATGCTTGGGATAATTGAAGGTGTTGGACATGGGAGGGTGTCACTTGAGTCTTTAATGCGAAGATAAAATACTTTCTTCCAGCTCTGAGGCAGTGTGGGAGAGGTGCAGATTCCCTGCAAGAAAAGCTTTGCAGGCTCCATAGATATCTCAGGGAAATCGTGCATTGAACAGCTAAGCTACGCATTAGGGCTTGGATTTATCTCCCACACCTAAATGATAGCACAGCATATCTCTCCATCAGCAGCTCAATGCTTGCTCCTAACAACTTCCCAGTAATAGAAAGTGATTGCCTCTCCCCTGATGGGTTGCTAGAACAGTGCATGGAAAGAGCAAAGAAAGCAAGGTCCCCTCCTCTGTGCTGATGGGAGAATCTTTTCGTGGGCCACAGGAACTAATATTAGAAAGAAAGAGAAATCAATCTGTGCTGCTGACGTATTCTCTCAACCCCTTTACCACCCAGCAACTAGGGTGCATTAGGTCTATGCTTTCAACAGGGAATTAAAATCAAAGTATTGAGAAGGCCGGCCATAACTGGCAGGATGGAGCAGAGTGCACAGGAAGGCAGAGAGGATGTAGGCTCCAAAAACTCCTCCAGATGGATGGACAGCATTTCCAAGATCAACAGGGCCCATTAGCATTGACAGCACACACTGCAGCGTAGAATGCAGATGAGTGTTTCAAACAGAAACGATTTAACCTTGAAGGATAGAAAACCAACCAATCTGTAACAATGGAATAATAAAGAAACTCCATCCGAGAGCCCCTGTAACCTGAGTTCCCCTTTAATGGTTCGGATGTCTCTGATATGCTATTTTCATGAGTGACTGTAACTACATTATGTATGAGTGTACAGGCACAGGTGAATAAACCAGGGATTCTTCAAGGGAATGTGTTCGACTGCACAGGACTAGACTGTGCTCTGTTTTTTTGAAGGACCATTTCTGCTGAACCAAAGTGTGTGTGCATGCATGCACACATCCATATCTGTGCATGTTGACGTGTGTGTGCATATATGTCCCGAAGAGCATAATGGATGTTGGTGACATCTGCAAATCCAACGAGGGGTGTGGAAAGAGCAGTAGACCAGATCTAACAAGTGTGCTAGATTATGCAAAGCATCCCATGTTGGTGAATCAGGCTACCTGTTCTGATGCCCCGCTGAGCTGAGTAAGGGGGAGGGTTTCAGTAAATACTCTGAATTATGGGAAAGCTGAGCCGAGAGTTGTACATACGTGGGTTCAAATCTCACCCCGATGTTTGCGTTTCCATGCAAGTCATAGCTGTTATTACTGACCAAGTCCTCTGTCTCTTCCCCATAAGGTAACCTAATATTATATACCATCCACCCTCTTCTTACAAATACCTTAACAGAGAGGTTACATAAGATCAGTTCAGGCAGAGCTGGAAGAACTATGGGCAGACCCATTACTTATCCATTCAGCCACACTGCTTAGGTATTTTTTTCCAGGACTTAACTACCCTGACAGTTAGGACGTTTTTCCTAATGTCCATCCTAGACTAAAAATGACTCTAGTAGTTCTAACTGCACCAACAGTGATGGGGATCTGAGGATCCACCCTGTTGATGGGGCAAATGTCATACAGCTTGTCTTTCCAGGGTTTTTTAACTCTTTTCTTTAATTCACGCAGAGAGAAAACTGCCTTTAAAAACAGGTGTTATACTGAAAAATTAGAATCTGCCAGTTACGGTGCAACACACTACAAATGGAAGTGTTGCACGTTTTGCTCATTTGTCACACATTTCCACTGCTGGTGCCACACACTGTTGAGTGTGAGGGTTGAAAGGTATGGATGAGACACACAGTGCTGGCTGGAGAGGGGACATGGTGCCCTGATGAGTAGCTGTGGTGATCCGCCACCAACTCTGTTGGGTTTGTCATGTTCTTTGAGTGCCAGAAAGTAGACTCTTGAAGCAAATCATATTCTCACAACTGAGCCATGGCCAACGGCCAAGGAGCAGGAAAAAAAAGTGCTTCAAAGGCACCCTCAAAGCACACATGAAGAAGTGCAATATTGACATAAACTCATGGGAAACCCAAGTCCTAGACAGATCAAAATGGAAAAGGACTTTGTGGCAAGGATACCAGTATTCTGAGATCCAATGGAGACAACAGGAAATGGAGAAAGAGGAAAGGAGTAAAGAATGTTCCACAGACCAACTCAACAATTCAGATTCACCCCTTCAATTGGGAAATGTCTGCCCCAACTGTGATAAGATGTGTGGATCCTAGATAGGTTTCATTAGGTACCTGCAGATCCACCAGTGATAACCGGCTATCATTTTATTGGAAGACCACCACTCTCAAACTCCAAGGGATTGCCGACGACACAGATTGTTAGCTTTCTGAATTAGGTCTCCTTTATTCTTCTGCTGTGATTCAAAATTGCTCTTGATTTGCAGCCCCCCCCCCCCACCTTTACTGTGTTGTTTTCAGTGGCAGCTGCACATAACATCCTCTTTATTTTATTGGTTACATTTAAGAACCAGTTATTGCTTTGTCAGAGTTGCAGGGCTGCACCTCTGCTTCCTTTCTGCGCTCTCTGAGTGCACTCCCTCAGACATCTAGCTGCGTGCCTGTACATCTCTTGGAACAGAACCTTGCCACTCTTCCACATTCATACCTGGCCTGGGTTCACGTCCCCATGTACCAAGCGCTTATCGTTGGCTTCTGGGCACCAGTGATAGTGACCAACAGTTTCTTTAGGAGTTGTGACAAACCACCAGAGAAAAGGAGATTTAAACAAAGAAAACCAACCCTACAGTCTCCTATTGAGTCTTAGCTAATCTTACCTTCATGACAAGCTATGACTTTTTGTTTTGAATTTTACTTAATTTTATTTAAAGAAAGGTTAAAAAAAAAACCTTCAATAATGAAACGAAGCATTGAACTGATTTTTTTTTTTACTTTTTTGTTTTGCAGAAAAAGTAAATAAAATGTAATTTTGGGTCAGCGTGAAACATTTTTTTGCTTTTGTTCAGCCACTGAACCGAAAAATCAGTTGTTCGCACAGCTCTACTGTTAGGTGACTATTAGGAAATGCCACAGTTGGACAGACCACCCCCAGGGTGAAATACTTCCCCCGCCCCATTTATAGTACAAATAGAAACATCTCAATAGTGCCTGACCCAGGTACACTATTAGTAATTTCTGGAGAACACTGATAAATTTGTCATATGGCCTCCCACGCCTATATTTAAAGACAATGAAGGCAAATATTTACCCACTACTCCCTTCCATGCCAACATTTTCCTTTTCGCCTCCTCATGCCATCAGTTTAAATGCTAAAGCAAATGCTGCATAAATTGCCATGTATAAAAACCACAAAAGTGCCATTTTGAGTCTATCAGAAATGATTCAAAGTCAAAGGCTGCCCTTGATATATAGCCACAAGGGAAAGCATATTCAAATTTATATTTAACAGAAGCCACAGCGCTTAAACAAAGCTATTCTGTATACAGGGCCAGATTCTTAGCAGGGGCAAATCAGTGCAACTCCATCAATTTCAGTGGAGATTGTCTATGTCACTTTGGTGTCAATTTACAGCAACTGGGGATCTGGACCCACAATGTTTTCATAAGAGGTTCAGGTTCTATTTGAACATAATAGCAAAATTGAGCTGTCAGGGACACTTTTGAAATTCACCATTGATGTTTGGCAGCTCTCTGGGTGCACGCAGAGATGTGAACCTTGTGACACATCTTTTCGTATCACAAACACTCGTCCCTTAGGACTTTGGGTATGGCTTGTACATCAGCACTTCTGAAACAAATGGGCAGGGACTGCCCAATAGCCGACCTCATACTAGGAGCTACATTTAAAAATGTGACTTTGGGGGTGGGTGGGAAATCAGTGATTTTTCTTCTGTGTTCTAATGCCTAGATGAAGTGAGCTGGATTTTCCACTTAGGGCCTGTTCCCCCTATTCTCCTAGTCAGCATTGGTTTCCTCCAGATTAAGGCGAAGGAGCAAGAAGAGTTGGTCTGTGGGGGTCATATTGTTTAAGGCACACCAAGTGGCACTAACACCTGATCCAGATTGCTGTTTGGGAACTTCCAGGTTCAGCAGGACAACATGCCACATAGAGCATCTCCTTTCTTTCTTCACCCCCTCCAACTCCCAACCCTGTCTCCAGAAACCCATAAATCCCCACAGCACTCCTATGATGGAGCTTCCATGGAAGCAAAGAATGAGGAGCATTACTCTAAACCAGCCATCCACATACTGCTTCCTCACTGGCCAGCTGCTGCTGAATGTGTCTCCACCCTGGGGAGATGGAGGGGAAATATTATTGCTCATTTCCTTCCCTGAACTGATACTTCTCTGACCTTCCAGAATTGGAACTGTATTATCTGACACATTTATATTTCTGCTGAATGCCCAGTCTTGTAATGAAAATTTGGAAAGGCTAGTCCACAGACGTAGAAAATATTTGCAAACCAAAATGTCACATGTCACCATCATGTCAAACAGTATAAAGCTCTTGTGCTGGACACCCTATCAGCATATGTCTGCTGTCACCCAGAGGTTATATTCCAGAGCAAAGCACTAGTGTTAGCAACCTTTAATGTCAGACATGCTGCTGAAGTGATAGGCCCATCCTTCATTTTTGGGATGCACCCGAAGCCGTGTCACTGCTTGCTTGTAGCATGCCAGACTTCCCAATCCCATATGCAACACACTTTTCTTTAAAGGCATTCATGTAACATGGCATAATCCTGCATACACTCTCTTACATTTTTGGATAGGCAATCTATATTCTGTTCTCAGTGTGAACATAGGAAATTTCAAAACAATGATCCCACATGATTTAGCATGTAAATGGTTGGGAGTCTGTTCATATTAAATAGTGGGTCATATCCACTGAGTCTTCAGAATGTTGATTTGAAACATGCACAGGGACAGTTTTCCTTTGAAACTCTATGAAAAAAATACCAAGCTGAGAGGGAAAATGGTTTAGTGCAGGGATTGGCAATTTTGGCAGGTGGTACGTCAGGGAAATCTGCTGGCGGGCTGGGATGGTTTGTTTACCTGCAGTGTCACAGCTCCTGCTGGCCATGGTTCACCGTTCCAGGCCAATGGGAACTGCGGGAAGCGGCAGCCAGCAAATCCCTCGGCCTGCGCTGCTTCCTGCCTCCCCCATTGGCCTGGAATGGCGAACCGCAGCCACTGGGAGCTGCAATTGGCTGAACCTGCAGATGCTGCTGGTAAACAAACTGTCCCAGCCCGCCAGTGGAGTTCCCTCATGGGCGATGTGCTAAAGGTTGCTGATCCCCCGTCTAGTGGTTTGGATACCAGACTAGGAAACGCGAGATGTCATGGTATAATTCCCCACTCTGAACCTTAGCGTCCAAGAGATGGGGTACCAGCATGAATTCCTCTAAGCTTGATTACTAGCTTAGAACCTGTAGCGCTGCCACCAACCAGGAATTACAGTGCCTGGTACACTCTGGTCCCCCCCAAAACCCTGCCCGGGACCCCAAGACCCAGACCTCTGGTCTTAACACAAGGAAGTAAACCCTTTCCCCACCGTTGCCTCTCCCAGGCTTCCCTTCCCTGGTTACCCTGGAAGATCACTGTGATTCAGACTCCTTGAATCTTTAAACAGAGAGGAAAATTCACTTCCCCCTCTCCTTCTCTTTCCCTCTCCCAACTCTTCCTAAGAGAGACATATATCCTAACACAGAGAAACCAGCCTCTCTCTCTCCCTTTCCTCCTCTCTCCCACCAATTCCTGGTGAATCCAGACCCGTCCCCTGGGTCTCACACCAGAATAAAAAAACAATCAGTTCTTAAACAAGAAAAACTTTTAATTAAAGAGAAAAAACAGTAAAATTATCTTTGTAAATTTAAAATGAATAGTACAGGGTCTTTCAGCTATAGACACTGGGAATACCCTCCAGCCCAAGTATACAAGTTACAAATTTAAATTCTTTCAGCAAAATACAAATTTGAACTCCTTTCAGCCAAATACACAATAATCTTCACAAATCCATTTAAAACTTCCTCCAGCCAAATGCCATTTGCAAATAAAGAAAACGAACATAAGACTAACTTGCTTTATCTATTAGTACTCACTATTTGAACTTATAAGAGCCTGTATCAGGGAGATTGAGAGAGAAACCTGGTTGCCCACCTGGTCCTCTGAGCCCAGAGTGAACAACAACACAAACTAACAGCACACAGAAACTTCCCTCCTCAAGATTTGAAAGTATCTGTCCCCTGATTGGTTCTCTGGTCAGGTGACAGCCAGGCCTACTGAACTTGTTAACCCTTTATAGTCAAAGAGATATAAAGTACTTCTGTGCTATTAACTTTCTTATCTGTTTATGACACGAGAACTTGGTTCTCTTCCTGGCTCAGCTATTGACTGGCTGTATAACGTTAGGCAAATCACTTCATCTCTTTGTTTCCCTTCCCACTGTTTGTCTGTCTTGCCTATTTAGACAGTAAGCTCTTTGGGTCAGGGATTCTCTCTCATTATGAATATGTACAACACGTCAGCTGATGCCCCTTATATTACAGTAATATGAATACTTAGTATTAATAGTGGGATGAGGCAAAGCTCTTGTAGAGGCAGGAGTAAGGAAAAGAGAGCTGAATGGCCTGTCAATCACGGAAAGAGACAGAGGCAGGACTTCCTTTCCTCACAAAGGCCCTCTGGAAATCTGAGTTGCAGAGTCGCATAGAGGAATGTGAGGTTGCTGGAGTTGCATTATGGAAGGTATTACTTGCTGGATATTTTCTCTATTTTTTTATTTAAAATCTTGGTATTATTTTTTTTTAACCCTTTGAAACCCTCTTGCTGCTTTATGGGACACCTTGACTGCTGGGCCTTGCCACAAATAGTAGGAACTGGGTTTATATGTTGAAACATGTTGGGCACGTACATTTCTCCAAAGTGCATCCAAAGCTCCCTGGAGGTTTGTGGGTGCATATGTTTGTCTTGGGATCACAAATTGATTTCTACAACACCTGTTGGCAGATCCACTCCTGAGTGGTTCCCCATCAGCAAAAACTGCAAAGATTATGTTATTTGGAGTCAGCTCTGGAATAATTTGAGGCCCTACAATGGACATAACACGTGAAGTTCTTTTAAGTGCATTGAAGCTCCCTGAGTTGTGAGTTGTACTGGAGACGTTCTGTTTTTGACTAAGTTGAAATATCTCTGCAGTCTGAAGCCTGGTAGTTGTGTGGGTCTGGAATATTCAGGATCCTGGGTGTATGCAGGGAAACACTAATGTGTGTATCAGCTGCTCAGTGAGTCTGAGGAAAGCAGGTGTGCCTCGGACAATTGGGTGGCACTTTGCAACTCTCCTTCCCTGCTCTCTTGTCACTCCTTAGGTCTCACAAGAATTCCTCTGTTTTAGCTGGTCCCTGTGTGAACCCAGTACCTGCAATGGGCTCTCAGTCTAGGTCCCACTGGCCCACAGGTCAGAGTGGTGCATCCAGAGCCAGACTTTAGAGCAAGGGGCACCATCGATACACCATGTTCACTTCAATGCCATTGAAGAGAATATGGCATCAGCAGCATTGTGGTTTCTGTCTCTAATAGTCAGTGCCAAGCATAGGGAAGGTGAGTGCGACCCTGATGCTGGTCTTTGCACTGCTGTTTCTCTGTGTGCACCAGCTGTGGCACAAGGTATATTCTCAGTGTCTATCTGTCTCTACTTTGTGTCATGTATTGCTTCATGGCACAAGGATTGGGTGAGGAGGGTGCTGAGTAGCTATTGCTTGCACCAGAATCTGGTTATGTTACAGCTAAGGCTGCAGCTAACCACCTTTTATGCCTGAGGATTTTGGATCAGAAGGATACAGCATTGGCCTGGAAACGTGTGAAGAAGCTTTGAATTTCTGGAAGGCTTTTTATCCTGCCAGCTGGACTCTGCCAAGGGGTAGGGATGGAAAATGGGAAGGCCTGGCTTTCCAGAGCTGTTCAGAAGGACCAACTGAGCCATACCCCAGTCTAATAGTTAGTGTCTTGAAGGGACCACCACCTTCTTCCACTCTGTCACTTCCTCCAATCACCTATACAACTTCTGCTCTGGGCAACTTCCTGTCAGCTTCAGTAGAGGCAGAGCTAAAAAGCTAAAAAGATGAAGCCTTTCTCCTTTCTTGGGCCCACACCCCTCCCTCTGACTGTCCTACAAAGGGGGTGGGAGTAGCTTTCTTCCCCAGGAACAGCCATGTGCCTTTCACAACAGAGCTCTTCCCCCCACACACACACCCTGGAGAGCTGTAAAGCAAGCAGCACAATGAAGCTGTTGTTCTGTGAAGGACATGCTCCGCATATCTCCAGTCTGCTTTTCAGGAGCACTCCTAGAAAAATCAATTGACTCCATCCCTTCCAGGCTTTAATTGGAGGACATCAGCTATGTCCCATTCATGTTGAGATAGAGGGCTATTTGACAAGGACAAGGATGGGTGCGGGGAGGGAGTTCTTTTCATATGACTGTTAGAAAACAATTGACTATATTTGTTCCTCACTTTCACGTACAACTAAACTGCTCACCCTTACCACTAATCCAAATGCCTAAAGCACTGTATTCTTTTCTTAACTCTCTCAGCAGATGTTTCATTGACTAATAATTCTGTTTTTGCGGTGCTGCTCTGTAACCCTAACCATTAACTCCAGACAATGCCTACTGAGCCCCAAGAACATGTAGCTCTGTTTTCTTAGTGAACGAAATCACAAGTGTGTTATGCTGCTCATGTTGCAATGCAACCTGATATTTTCTAATTATTCCATTGTTTACCAGTTTTGAGGCAGTATTTTCCCTACAGACTTTAAAACTTGAGTTAAATTCTTGTGTCCAAAAGAAAAGGTTTGAGGTGTGGGTGTGTTAATGAGGACCTCAGTTCAGTTGTGGTTTTTTTGTCCAAAAATTGCATAACTGTCTGTGGGCAAGGAAGAGGTTTGGAAGGTTACAAATTACACAGATTTCTTCATGATTGTTGCATTTTTAAGCAAAACAGCAGTGTTAATTCTTTTACCTGAAATGAAAATATAAAGGCAATTTAGTAAGTAAATGGGATTGTACATAACTCAGCATAAGAGATATGTGTAATCTCATTTACCGCTCATACGTGACTAGAACATTATCCAATTTCCACGGTCCAACTTGAAGTTCTGATATCAGAATCTCCCACCAGATATGGCTCAATCCAAACTACATTGACTGGGAAATATCCAGATTTTGCACAGAGCTGGATGGGATCATGTCATTCCCAACTCAGTCTGTGTTAATTCTATTGTAAGGGGAGCATGATCCTGTATGGTACCAAATATTTCCTGATTTGGCTAGGTGATGTACCAAGGTGATTTCCTAACCTTCCAGCTCATGCTTTCATGGAGTTTAGCTCTCAGGTGCAATGAGTTTTGTGATCTCCTCTCAGTTCCTGATGGATGTAGATGTGGGGCAGGACTAAAGCATATTTTTGACTCAGCAGAACGTGACTCATTTTGTGGAAGATGCTCAGATAGATGGAGCCCATGACCTTCTTGTAGGGGAAACGGTCCCCTGAACACAATCCTTGTGGCAGAGAGAGTGTCCTCTGTCTGTTCTGGTTGCCTCTGAGCAAGGCACACAACATTCTTCCTAAAGATAAACGGATCCATTAATAAATCTCACATGGGAAGTTATGGTGGGTTGGCCAGTTAACCCAACCACACATCAGAACCTAAATCAAAAGGGAAGATAGCAGGGTGCTTTCTGCCTGGAGCTGAGTCCTGTGCTTCCATGGGCAGATGAATGCTGCCTGATAAATTGAAAGCTGAACTGAATCCACTATCTGTTCTGCACATCCCCCTAGTGTGGGGGTGAGGAGCAGTTCTACCCAGGAGAGACCTAGCAGAGGAACAGCAGGGGTGTGACAGGTAGGGACCAGCCTGGATGACTCTTTGGTAGCTTGTCCCAGCCCCTACCCAGCTGTGCAGAGGACAAATCCCTCCTTCCCACTCTTCTCTGCTCAGACAATGGTGCCAGCCATGGGGGCAGGAGCAGCTCCCCAGATACCCCCTACCCCATGGGCAAATGGGTATGGAGGGGCAGAAAGTGGTTCTGCCCCTACTCAACAGCAGAGTAGCTGGCTGGCTGGCTGGATAAAGAGCTGAAATTACTTGGTCCCAAATCAAAGTGAAGGGAGGTAGGGAAGGAACTGTGCCCTTTTGCATCCCTCCTCCTTCCCTGAGCTTTTACTGGGGCAATACAGACCTCTGAGCCATTAGCCTCAGCCAAATCTACCCTGCTCTGATGATGTTGTGACTAGGCAAAATGGTTAGGCTTAGCTTTCTCCTCGCATAGATTCAAAGTAACAACTCACAGCTCAGTCTGACTGAGTTCTAACCTAGGGGCTTGTGCTAGCTCGGTCTGATCTAGACTCAACCATAATTCCTTGTGCAGGCAAAGCCTGTGAGGGGAACTTAACTCGCCACTTGCCTGCATTGTTTGCTCTAATCATCAGTGTTGGTTTCTCCCTCTTAACATTATTGAAATATTAATACACCCCTTCAATACCACACCCCTGCTCAAAACTAAACTCCTTCTATAGAAAACTCAGCCCCTGTTTTTCCACAGCCTGCACTTCCAAGGCATGATAGCATCTGGCTGGGCTCCACTGACAAAGGCACACATCTAAGACAAATCAGAGCATGTTCTATAGGATTTGTGGAGTTTCCAGCCTCTCTGAGTTATTGACTCTCCCTTACAAGCGTGGCCAGAGGTTTATCTGTCAGTGTTAGGGAGGATTACTAATTTCCTTTCAATGTTTCAAAATAAAAGAAAGAATTGACGTTTTCTAAAATTCCCTTTTATTTTGTGTCTTTTGCTTGCCTCTCTCTGTAAAAGACCTCACAAAGTTGTTAAAAGTTCAAAAAGAAAGCTAATCCATACAGTGTGCTGCAATCAACTCTTATCGAGGAAATCCCTGGCCTCCCGCAGACCTAACTGCAATTGGAGATATGCAAGCACAAGCTGAAGCATTGACTCCTTCAGAGCTGAATCAACTGTGTGCACCTTTGCTCTGCAGTCCTTCTGGGCGATCTTCCATTGGAAACTGCTAGTGGGATGCTGGGGCTGCCTGGTAAGTGTTTTGAAGGAGCGTAGAGACACAGAAACCTTCTCTACCTCAGGGAATTGCACTGTTGCAATTTGCAGTGATTCAGCTGAGCTGCTGTAATTTGCAAGGGCTGAATTTCCTAATGTTCCCTGGCTGCATTAATGTCTTGTAAGATTCTAAGCACAGTTGTAGGGTGGGGTACGAGATCTACAGGTGCAAGCCCCTCTGCACACAGATCTAAGGGGATCAATTGACTCATGGAGCATCTCCAACCACCCTCCTTTCCCTGCTGCATGAGAAAGGGAAGCTCACCTCCCACGCACACAGCTGTCAGGAAAGCAATTGTCCATTGGTTCTTTCCCTTGACAGAGTCACCTCCTACTGGGCTTTTTATCCTACAACTGTCATTTCCAAGGCTCCCAATCAAGGCACCTTAAAACAAATCCAAGTGTGAATGTGAAGTGAATGTAACAATAGTTGTGTGGGTTGAAGGCTAAGCTGATAACAGAGCTCCTCATCTTTGACTTCAAATTTTTAACGTTAATTCAGACTGGTTCTTGAATGATTGTGTGGCGAGAGTGTGACCACTTTCAGATTTGTAAGTCATTTCAATGTTCACAATAATTTAACAAATATCACCTATCCAAGTCATTTATGAGGGCCAGCCCCCTGAGTCTCTGGATAGGAAACCAAGAACTGCCTCTGCACTTGTCCTTGTTGAACCTCATCAGATTTCTTTTGGCCCGATCCTCCAATTTGTCTAGGTCACTCTGGATCCTATCTCTACTCTCCAGCGTGTCTACCACTCCTCCCAGCTTAGTGTCATCTGCAAACTTGCTGAGGGTGCAATTCATCCCATCATCCAGATCATTAATGAAGATATTGAACAAAACCAACCCCAGGACCAACCTCTGGGGCACTCCGCTTGAAACTGGCTGCCAACTAGACATCATCTTTCAGCCGAGGCCAGCAGCAGGGCTGCAGCTCCGGGGAGGAGGTGCCGCAGACAGGGATAAGGAGGCTGAGCCTGGGGCTGCAAATGCAGCTGGATCTTGGGCCAGAATGGGGGTCATGGCCAGGCACTGAGGCTGGGGGCAGGAGTGGGAGTGGAGCTGAGTTGAGGCTGGGACCAGGGCCACGCGTGGAGCCGGGGATGTGGCTGGGAGTGGGACCGGAGCAGAACTGAGGGTGGAGAAGGGATGGGTGAAGCTCCCTCCCTGTCCCCTTGGGGGCTGTCCTGGGCCCTGCTGCGCTCCCCTGGACATTCCTCCACTCTCCCCTAGGGGTGTGTGTCTCACACTTGGGGACTTCTGAGGTACGATTATATTTACTGTATTAATGTTTGTTCTCCTCTTCAATTTAGAAATGTCCAGTACAAATTAATTATCTTTTACTGGCAACTACAGAGGTTTGCTCAAGCATAGTAGTGGCCAACAGGAGGGTGCCTGTGCCATCTTGTGTGTCCGGATGGAGCTGGGCATAGCATCCCAGTCCTGAATGGCCATCAGGCTGCTGTTACATTTTGATGGCCGTTCAGGACTGGGATGCTGGGCCTAACCCACAAGATGACCAACCATGCCTCTTTGAGGCCATGAACGTCCATGCCTCATGGGAGGTCTAGATCTACATCCTTTGGAACTGCAACAGTTGCCTGGGCATAGAAGAAGCTCCTGCACTCTTCCCCCTTCCCCAGTGCACAAAATAGGGCAGAATCTTTGATTATAGGCCCTTTAGGGCAGGGACCATCTTCCTGTTCTATCTTTGTATGCTGCTTAGCCCAGTAGGTTCCTTGTCCATGTCTCAGGCTCTGAGGTGCTACAGTGCAAACAACTAGCCAGTGTCTAGCAATGTACATGCTCACCAGGGCCCTGATCCTGCCTCTGGATCCAGGCAGGCATACTCATGCACCTCTTTCTTTTGGTTCCTTCAAAACAAAAAGTTCTCCTTTTGAACTAGCTCCACAGCTCATTAGCTGTGAATGCTGGAATTGTTGCAAAGGCTTCACAGCACGCTCACCATGTGGTTTCACTTGAAGGCAAAAAAACCCTAACAAAGTGTTGTGAGCGTCCTTCCTCCCCCTGGAACGTATGACTGGTTCAGCTCTATTTGCATTTGTATCAATTTCACATCATAACAAAGTGAGAGAGAAGGGAAAAAACAAATCCCAGTCTCCACGGGCCCGGTCACTAGCTCCCTGCAGGGGCAGACAGTGCAGCTAAGTGTTGTTAATCAGTCCCCTGCAGCTTGCCATCTTCATAGAATATCAGGGTTGGAAGGGACTTCAGGAGGTCATCTAGTCCAACCCCCTGCTCAAAGCAGGACCAGTCCCCAACTAAATCATCCTAGTCAAGGCTTTGTCAAGCTGGGCCTTAAAAACCTCTGAAGATGGAGATTCCATCAACTCCCTAGGTAACCCATTCCAGTGCTTCACCAACCAATCTGGAGGCTGGCGTGGATTGCACTCTCAACAAGTTTGCAGATGACACTAAACTGGGAGGAGTGGTAGATACTTTGGAGGGTAGGGATAGGATACAGAGGGACCTAGACAAATTAGAGATTGGGTCAAAGAACCTGATGAGGTCAACAAGGACAAGTGCAGAGTCCTGCACTTAGGATGGAAGAATCACATGCACTGCTAACAGACTAGAGACCCGAATGAGCTAGGCCAGCAGTTCGCAGAAAGGACCTAGGGGTTACAGTGGATGAGAAACTGGATATGCAGTCAACAGTAGTGCCCTTGTTGCCAAGAAGATAACCGACATTTTGGTCTGCATAATAGGGGCATTGCCACGCAGATTCAAGGGAACGTGATCATTCCCCTTCTCATTCTAACATTGATGAGCCTCATCTGGAGTAAATGTGGTCCAGTCTTGGGTCCTCCCACAACTGACAAGAGGATGTGGAAAAATTGGAAAAGAGTTCAGTGGAGGGCAACAAAAAATGGATTAGGGGCTGGAGCACATGACTTATGAGAGAAGCTGAGGAAACTGAGATTGTCTAGTCTGCAGAAAGAGAACAGAATGAGGGCATTGATGGCTTTCAACTACCTGAAAGAGGATGTGATCTAACTGTCTCAGTGGTAGCAGATGAAGAACAAGGAGTAGTGGGCCCTCAAGTTGAGTGGGGGAGGTTTAGGTTGGATATAGGAAAAAAGTTTTCACTAAGGAGGGTTGGTGAAAGCCCCTGGAATGGGTTACCTACGGAGATGGTGGAATCTCCTTCCTTAGAGGTTTTTAAGGTCAGGCTTGACAAAGCCCTGGCTGGGATGATTTAGTTGGGAATTGGTCCTGCTTTGAGTAGGGGGTTGGACTAGATGACCTCCTGAGGTCTCTTCCAACCCTGATACTCTATGATTCTATGATTTATAGGAAGAGAGCTGGCAGCTCCATGGACTTGCTCTGCACAGCTCTACCCACCTACCTTTGCTTGTCTCTATGTGGGCTGATTCAGAGACAAGAACTCAGTTGGTGACACATCTTTTGTCCTTGTCCTCTGCGCCCCCTCACTACAAGATCATATTGTATCACCCAGTAACGCTGGGTATGTCTACATGGTGATAAAAGACTCACACCTGGCCCAGATCAGCTGACTCAGGCTCGTGGGGCTATAAAACTGCAGTGTAGATTCTCAGGCTAGATTCTGAGGTCTGAGACCCTGCCAGGGCAGAGGGTCCCCTAACCTCAGTTTCAGCCTGGGTCAAAATGTCCACACTTCAGTTTTTAGCCCTACAGCCTGAGCCAACTGACTCAGACTCTGAGCCTTGGTGCCACTGGGTTTTTTATTAAAGTGCAAACATACCCACTGAGACACAAGATAACAGCCATCAGGACTGTTGAGCTCTCCCTCTTGTTTGATGTATTCTAGGCCCTCATGCTGAACAGTTGTGGAGCACCAGAAACTCCCATTGGTGTGCGTGAGAGCTGTAAGGAGTCAGGATTTTGCCTAACAGGAGTTTTAGCAATGTGGTGCACATGGAGTATGGACTTCAGGTTTGGTCAAAACATTCACAGGAATAAAACCATGGATTTAGCGATTAATAGAAAGGGTTGCAGTTTGTATGTGGTGAGGGCTTTATATCTGAGACCTCATGTGCCACCATAAAACCATTAGAGTAAAAGCAGTGCAGTAGGTTTCTAAAAATGTCCACAACTGTCTTTGTTTCATTCCTCTTAATAACGAAGAAGATTGGTCTCTCTTACCTTGTTGTAAAATCTGATATTGGTTCTTTACTCCTGCTTAGATATTTTTCTTATCTTTATCTTTGTTATCTCTGTTTAAAATAAACAAACAAGAATAAAAAAAAAATCCCTGTATGTGAATGACTTGAATATGCTCCATCTATCACCCCATCTCTTTAATTAAAAGGATTTCTTTTTCCTTTGGTCCTCTTCACAGGCTTAATTAGCAATTTGCAACAACAATTAAATCACTCTGAGTTAATTCCAACCATCCCATCAGAGAGAGCCATTAGCTCCCTAATAATCTGCTTAGTATTGAAACAAGTGTGTGCCTTCCTCCCTAGAAATACAATAGTGATTTTGTCAGGTCAGTTTCTTTCAATGCTGATAACAGCTGGCCCCTTCTAATGAGGGTGACAGCCAGTTCTGTCTCAGGGGCCTGTTGAGTAGCAGGAATTTGAAGCAGGGTTCAGCTTTCTTCCTAATGGTGAGCCTTAGAGCAATCAATGTCCAGAGGCAGCAGAAAAAGCAGGGCTTACCTAGTCAGAAATCTTGGCAGTTACAAATTTATCTCTGAATTAATCTCCTGAATTTATCCATGAGACAACCAGTAAGCAAGTTAGTCTTCTCCTGGGACCCCTGCCAGGAAACATGCTGATCCTACAGCACTGAAGTCAATGGAACTGCTCACCACTTTCCAGTTAAGCAAGGGCTTTGTTGGATCAGGAAAGAGTGTTTCCTCTTCAGTCATGCTGGGGAGCATTCATGGTAGGTGTAAGCCCACTGAAATCCATGAATTTGGTCATGGAAGTAAGTGTTCCCCATCGGGTACAACTCGGCTCCATAAATGCATTATTGTTTAAGGTTTGTGCTGGTTTGTGTTTACCCCACTCCGGTGGTGAAAGGGTTAATGTGGCCAATTAACCCCTGCCTGGAGGGCGAGGGTCATTGGTGAAGAGAAGTGATGGGAAGGATCAGTCTCTATAGTAGTCCCTGGATCAGTGAAAAGATTGCAAGGGAGTGCTGTTGTTCTTCACAAGGGGCAGGGAACTGGGGCCACGGTACTTCAAACAAGGTCAAGCATGGATGTTGTTTAGGCCCTTTGAACTCTAGGAGTGGACTGTGCAGGTGAACCTGAGAGCCCTCAGCCTAAAGGAAGATAGAGACTGCTGACCAGCCTGCAATCATAGACAGTGGCAGAGCCAGAACCTCCTGAGTTGTGGTATTGGGCTTGATTTTGTGAGCTGAGGTGTCTGTTAATAAGTTATCCTGTGCCGGAGGTGATGTTAGGCTAAGGGAGGATTGGAGGAAGTATTCCTGAGGAGCCCTGAGAAGGGGAAACTGCAGATGGAGTGTCTACAGTGCTGCCCCCAGCGAGGATGGGGTGCTCCAAGATGGTGACCCTGTGACTGTTCATTTAAGTGTACACTGTGCAGTCAATATGGAATTGGGGTTATGTTTTTGGGGTTTTTTTTTTAAATCTAACCGTATCTCTTGTGAGAGACAAGGTGGGTGAGGTAATACATCTCATTCGACTGACTTATCTTGGTGAAAGAGAGAAGCTTTTGAGTTCAAGAGAGCTCTTCTTCAGGGCTGTAGTTCTTGTTAACTTATGACCTATCTGTGATATTTACATAGCCCCTGTCACTGTAAGGTGCCCAGGTGCTACAACCTCTAATGTATTTATCCTCAAAACACCCTTCAGGGACAGGGCAAGGCTATTATTCTGCACTTAATAGAGGGGAAACCGAGGCACAGGCTGAATGACTTGCCAGGGTCACACAGGACATATGAGGTGAATCACGGAATCACATCAGGTCTTCCAAGGCTTGTGCCCTAACCATTAGCTACTAACCTGCATTTAAATTGTGACCGAAGCCACAACTGTAACGGGTTTTATAGTTATTGGTGAACTGTACAGTTAATTGCTTGACCACACTTTGGTTCGTTATGAAATCTACTCAAGAGATCAAATAACAAATATCAGTCAAGTTTATTGCTAAGCTAATAATAATGTAGTATGGGGAGCTTTCTGGGACGCTGTCTAGTGCAGCTTTGTTAAACTCACTTTACACAGAAGTTGTTTCCAGAGTGACGTATTTCAGCAAGGAGTCTTCATAGGGTGATTTTGCAAATTACAAAACTCTGCACACATCACTAAAATCCAGCCCATCACTCCTCAACATGTTGGTCTGTACCCTCCCTAGATGTGTTTTGGACATCATCATCCCAGGTACTGATCCATGATGGTGCCTCCCCTGCTTGTGCCAGGGAAGAACATTTAATGTATTTTGCTTTTGATGGGTTTTCTATTTGCTAATGCCAAAGCTGATGTCAGCTTCCCAAAGCATTATGGGATACTTGGCATAAGTGAACAGGATTATAGAAAGACAGGCCAATTCAGGCCATGTTACTGCTAGAAATATATATATATATAATGTTATATTATATAGTTATGCATATTAATAGATGTGGTGTGATTGATTAGCCCAGCATGTACTGGTCAACACAGCTGAATGACTCTGGTTAATAACAAACCCACAGCACAACTGGCAATTTGAGACTCAGACTTTATTAGTAGGGGCTGGTGGTCGGTCAGAGGTGAGGTTCATCCACAGAAATGTGAGAGCTCATAGTGGGGATTGTAGGGATGAAGTAGCACATGTTGAATGTGAATTGGCAGAGCTGCAAGGGGACTTTCCAAGTTCAGTTCGCTGCTATCAGCCCTTTGCTTTCATGGGCACTGATCTTGCCCACTGCTAATGCTTAAAAATATTCTCTTTAAAATGTGGTATTCCTACAAGAGAGCTTGAACACTTCAAAACCTTGAGTTTGCAAAGGAAGGCATTTAGCACCACATTAGTAGGAATAAATCTTACAGTGAGAAATTGAACATTGCTATTAGTAACCATGACATTGCTGAATCATGATGTTGATTCCCCCTCCCACCCGCCCAGTGGATTATTTGAAGTATTGGAATTGGGTTTTTCTCCTTACATTAAGTAGGGGGATATAATCTAGGTATAAGCACTCTATGTACTTCAATTTTTTTATAGAAAGGAGGAGTGGTGGAATATGAAGGATAGCCACTGGGGCATGTTCTACTTTAGTCTTCTCATGTTCTGCTACTGCACCCATCGCTTTGGTATCTGACCCTCCACAAGGGCATTAGGAGACATGGCTAATGTCTATCACAGGTAGGTCACAGAACCATAGGACTAGAAGAGACTGCAAGGGTCTAAATCCCCTGCCAAGATGCAGGATTTGTTGGTTCTAAACCATCCAAGACAGGTGGCTATCCAGACTCCTTTTGAAAACCTTCAGTGAAGGAGCTTCCACAACCTCCCTAGGTGTCTGTTCCATTGCTCTACTCTTCTTACAGTTAGGAAGTTTTTCCTGAGATTCAGTCTAAACCTGCTATGCTGTAGTTTGAACCCATTGCATCTTCAAATTCCTCTAGTTTTTTCTTCCTTCTCCTCAGATGGTAAATTGTGAAAGAACTATGAAATTCAGACTATAATTTTTATCTGTGTTTTTTTTTTTGAATTAGAAAAGGCAAGGTCAGAGAAGCACAGCATGCAATGGGTCACCAGTTCTCATTAGATAGATACACTTGATAGTATGGATAATGGTACTGGGTCTGTGATTTCCATGCAAATGGAGTGGTGCATTTTCTTAAGGGATAAAAATATGGATGCTTCATTTTCTTTGCAATAATCTCATTCTTAAGTGTGTTCCCTAACTCCATTCACTTATTTGAGAGAGGCAGTGAATAGTGATAATGGGTAGTGCACTAGATTGGGACTCAGGAATGGAGCTGGTAGGAAAACAGATTTTTCCATCTCGCAAACTTTTTTGAGATGAAAGGGGTGGGAAATGCTGCAAATTGTGGGGGGAGGAGCCAAAATTAAAAAAAAAAGGAAAAACAAAATTTCATTTCAGATCAATCAAAACATTTCACTTTGGTTTCAATATCTTTATTTTAAAAAGAGAAAACAAATGCCAAAACAGTCATTTTGAAATCAAACCTTTTAGTTCCAAAACTGATTTCCAGGTTTTTTTTCCCCTCTAAGGAATAGTTGTAGAAATCAATATAATTTAAAAAAAAACAAAAAACAATTTACTTAAAACAATGTTTTCGGCAGGAAAACTGCTTTACCAATAAGTTTTCAACCAGCTCTGTTCAGGAGACTTGAGATCCATTCCTGGTTCAACTATTGACTTGCTGGGTGACTTTGGTTAAATCATGCTGCTTTCCCGTGCCTCAGTTTCCCCATGTGTAAAATGGGGGTGATGGTACTGGCTGCCTGTGTAAAGTGCTATAAGATCCACTAATGGAAAGTGCTATGTAAGAGAGAGGAGGTGGTATTATTCTCTCCATTCAAAGCACCAGATCATTGCCGAGAACACTAATTGGCCACCACCAGTAGATTCACAGCTCCTCAGAATAGTGGAAGATGGAGAACCTGCAGCCATTCAGAATGGTAAAACAACAGCTGTGTTGCAGCATTTTAAAGGAATAGTACAGACTCCTTTGGTGCCTCACTGAGGATCAGACGTGTATGATTGCTTGGTGTCTAGCACTACCTGTTGTGTTGCCAGCTGTGGCTATATGTTCTACTTGTACAGTAGCAGTATATGATGCAGGGGACCTGGGAGACAGCCACCACAGAGACATCAGCCCGTTTCTTCATATCTGAAATGATCGCTTCCTGGACCATCTCATTCCAGAGTACATGAGAGAGGCTATCTTCTTGACATAGTCCTAAGAAATATATGGGTTGTTCAAGGCGTGACCATGGTGAATTCATTACACAATATAGTCAAGCTTGGGAGATTTTTATTTTTATAATTTTGATAGATAATATCAATGTTTCTTTTTAAGCATTTTTTTTTATTTTTATCCATCTTAAACTTTCACAGCTATGGGAAATTACACGGAGGTGGGTCAGATAACCATTATTGCATGACAGTCGCTAATAAGTGCTCAAGCAGCATTTTTCTTACTTTGGCTATCTGTAAACTTCAGTTATTATTGATGGACATATTTTTCATTGGTTTGCATGTGTACAGTGAAATTGATGTTTACCGGTAAAAATCTAATCCTTCCAAACCTAAATATAATTATGTTCAATGTATCCAAGGGTAGAACTGTTTGAAATGCTACAATGGGGGATTTAAACTTTTTGGGGACAAGGAGTGGTCAAAAAAGAAATGTTGAAGCTAGTAAAAAAGACCCAAATCCTCAAAGGGACTGGCTTGAGTAGGAGTTGCATGCCTAATTATCTTTGAAGATCTGAGCTAAAGACCCTCCTGTCAAAGAGAAGAACATTAGAATCCTTGCACTCAGCATGGAGGCTTCCTTTAGCAGGTTCTCAGTTGGTCTGTCCAGCTGCTGGGGAGTGGTGGAGAGCTACTGCCTCACCGAAAGGCCTTGATCACACCTTTCTGTTGATGGGGAGTTTGCGGAGGGACATGTGCCGGCACGAGTCAGTGGCACACCCCTCAGGCAGAGGGAGTGCTGGCAAGAGTCAGTGGTCTTTATTGGGGTTTTGCCACCTGAGGCAGGGTGGCTGGGGTAGGGGAACGCAGCCCCCCCCGACTCCACTGCGTTCCAGCCTAGGGCCCTGACAGTGGTGGGAGGAGAGGGTCCCTCCACTGGGTCAGCGGGGAGCCATCTGCAACTCACTGACAAATACTGACTCACCGCACTGTCCAGTTCTGCCCATGTGCTACTTCCTACCTGGTCTCTCAAGTGAGTCCCTCTGGGTCCTCCAACTTGTAGGGATATTCAGCTGCTGGTAGCCCCAGTAGCTCCAGCTCACCCTCAGAGTCAGGCTCAATATGGTTCGAGTTGCTACCTGGCTCTTCCAGTTCCTCGAGGTGCTCTGTGGCCGGCAGTCCTAGTATCCCGAATCCTTCCTCAAGGTCAGGTTTCCCCTGGTCCAAGGCCTCCTCTAGCTCGGCAGCAGGATCTGAAGGGAACGGCCAGCAGTCTGTGTCTGTCTCCCTCCCTGGTGCAGCCTTGACTAGGCTAAGGATCCCGACTTTTGTACTTCCTGTTCCACCCCTCCCCTTCCAGGGGGGGTGGAGTAAGTTTGACCTGGCTGTGCCAACTCAGGCAGAGAGAGTGGCTCATCACCCTCTGAGGAGGTTGTGAAGGTGGGACCTATAATAGTGTTTAAAAGAGAACTGGATAAATTCATGGAGTTTAAGTCCATTAATGGCTATTAGCCAGGATGGGTAAGGAATGGTGTCCCTAGCCTCTGTTTGTCAGAGGGTGGAGATGGATGGCAGGAGAGAGATCACTTGATCATTGCCTGTTCTGTTCATTCCCTCTGGGGCATCTAGCATTGGCCGCTGTCGGTAGACAGGATACTGGGCTAGATGGACCTTTGGTCTGACCCAGTATGGCCGTTCTTATGTTTTTATGTTGTGTTAATATAAGTATGATTACCTTTTTAAGGATCAGATATCAGTACCTCATCTTTGTTACCTGTAAAGAGTCAAAAGAGGAGGTACTGGACCAAACTAAGGCACTTCCTAACCCACGCCATTAATTTATCAGAGCTGAAAAACAAAGAGTAAGAATGAAGGATCAACTTTCAACCTAGCAAAAGAGTAACAGTGGGGTGATTCAAGGACTTATGCTAAGACTGGCATTTGATCAATTCAGTAATAATATAGGAAAAGGGGAGGGAACAGTGAGTTGGAAAAATGTGCCGATGATGCAATTGTTTCAGTTTGCACAGAGCTGTTGGATAGCTTTAACCATGCAAGGTGAGTAGGCAACCCAAAGGCAGCTATAATTAAATGTTGACAAATGCAAGTTAATGTGTATTGGAAGGAATAATGCAACCAACTCTTACACATTGCTGGGTTTTATATTAACTGTAACCACTTGGGAAGAAGACCTAGGGGCAATTGTGAACAGCTCACTGGAAACATCAGCTAACTGAATGGGAACAAACAGAAAAGCAAACACAACATCGGGATGTACAAGGAATATTATTTCTGCTGCTAGTGCCTGGAGACTGCCACCATGGTATGGACTAGGACTCTGCTGTACTAGGCACAGTGCAAACCAAGAACCAAAAGACAGTCCAAAGAAGGACAGAAAAAGTACTCATAAAGCTTTCAGATATACCAGAAACAGATATACCAAAATTACCCCTGAAACCTTCTCTTCTTCCTATATCTTTGTAATAAAGCATGGCTACAGACTTAGCCTTTGCTTAAGTTGGTCTTAGAGCACGTCCCAAGCTTTGCTTACTAATATGATAGAAAACCTACAGTATTTTTGACATACTCTTTAGATGGTTCAATGTGTTAAATATTTAAACACCAGCCACCAGACTTTGAAATTCTAAGTAAACCTCAGCTGGTGTGTAAGGCTTATGACGGAGTGTTTTTATTTCCTTATCTATGTGAGTAATAAGCCCTTAATTTATTAATGCAGAATGGATGCATAAAATCTAATTTATTGTTCAGTACTTGGGCTGTGAATGTATTTTTTGCATTTAGACAAGGGAACAGTATTGATCAGTTTCACTTCCTGGTTTTGCATGCACTGTGCTTCTGTAGAGGTTTCTAACACTGCAGGGATGCTGAAATATATTTTTAAAATATTTTAAGGGATTTTGAAATAGCCTGAGAACAACTCAGATACTACAGTAAAGGGCAGAAGCATTAAACCCCCAAAGATTAAGATATCAATTTTTCATCCCCCCACTAATGTCTAAAACAGGTGACAACCCCTTTTTTAAAAAATAAAAAAGAATGTCAAACTTACAGGAAGGAGCAGGAAAACAACAGACTAGAAACCCATGGAGAAGGAGCGAAATTACAGAATGGTTAGATTAAAAAAATATTTTCCCAATTTGTCTTGTGTCCTCCTTTCTCAGAACAATGTGTGTCACCTCCTGCCCCACAATGCACATAAAATAAGTCTATAGTTATAGGATATAGTGAGTCATGGTCTACGGTGTCCCTAGAATTCCTCTGTGGAATTGCACCTTCATTACATACAGCTGAGGAGGCATTATTCCTTACATTATCTACCGAGCCAGCACAATTACCACTTAGGCTCTAGCACTATTTGGCTTCTCAAATGTAATGGGCAGATATGTACTGCAGCCATTTATGTGGCTTTTCCACCAATTTGTGACTGAAATTACTTTTTTCTTCCTTGAAAAATGTGTATTCACTGCATCTAACTTCTCTCCTTTTTGGCTGGTGTGGTGCTTGGACAGAGGTGATGATATGACATTGTTCTAGGGGGACTTGTGAACTGCTTCCTTCTGACATTTACCAATAATAATATTTTTTGCATAATCTGATGCATTTTAAGGTTTGTTAAAGACCATTTTTCTATTAGTTTATTATTAGGAAAAAGTCTCTGAAGTACACATTCCTTTTTCTTTTGTAAACATATGGAAAGTATTAAACTGCAATCCCCTTTGTGCAAAATATCTCGTGAACAGGCTTATCTACTTAATAGGGTAAATACATCTTCTTAGCTATTTGTTCTTTGGTTCAGAGGATCAGCAAGAGCCCAAGAAGTCTGTGTTAATTAAGTAGGGCATCCCACACATCTTCTACAGCAAAAATACCTATTGTCCTTAAGAGTACTCCAACTGTGGTCTGCAGAGCAATTGGTGGTGGTCTGCAGAGAACTGTTTGCTCATGTGTAGTGTTGATTCCTCCTCCTCTTCATTTTCAGCTGCTTATTTGCATTAAAGAGACAGATAAAAAGATATACTTTCCAGATATTACTCTTCTCATGCTGAAGTCAGGGAGAGGCAGTGTGGCCTAGTGAATAGAGCATTGGTGGTCTCCTGGTCCATTCTATTCCTGACTCTGCTGCTGGCTGACCTTAGGCAAGGCATTTCCCCTCTGCCTTGGTTTCTCCAGCTGTAAAATGGAAAAATGATATTGACCTCTGACTCATTGTAGAAGTGCGCAATACTGAAATTGTGTTCTACCGCTTTAAATTCTCTGAGGTTTCCCAGATCCTGCTTGCAGGCTGGTGGCTTTGTAGGGAAGTATGTGATCTGGGCACATTCTTCTTCTTTTTATGGCTTGGGTAGATAGCAACAACTACAAATTTATATCTAAGTTTGATAGCCAGAACATTGCCACAGCAGTGAGCTGGTGAATGTCCTTCAGGCTCCCGGCAAAAGAACAAAGGGAACATTCAGATATGATGTATTCTATCATTTGTGCCTGTGACCACAGCTGCATACAAGTGTGTGCCTCATTTTCCATTTAAAGAGAGTTTGTCCACATCTCCTATGAGATGTCTTGATGTGATTCAATCTGCACCAGTCTTTCCAACATAAATCAAAACACAGTGGTTTCTCAGCAGGATCAACGACAAGTTGTTTGTGTTGATCGGTCAAAGTGCTTTATGTGGCTCTCCATTGAGCCTCAGCATCAAAGTTGGGTGTAAGGATCTTGATACGGTTCCATAGAGAGTTGCAGGATTTTAATCTCATCTGTGGCAGGTTCTGCAGGTCATAGTGCAGAGGGATCCTCGTATTTGCATTGACATGATTAAGAAAGCGAGATGTCTGAGCAGCTCTTTTAATCTATGGAGGCTGGATATGCAATAGGACTGGGAGCCAGTCAACTGGAGTAGATTTGAGTGTCCCTGATACTGTCATAGCATTATTGAGTTGAGTGTCAAGAAGTTTAGTGTGACTGCTGTGAGACCACACTGGTGTACAATATTCAGCTGCAGACTATACCAAGGCAATTGTTGTGGTTTGTAAGGTCCGTAGACTACAGCCCCATGATGATCCAGCCAATTATCTGATAAGTGCAACATAAGACCTGACCTTATTGCTAATGTTCTTGAGGTGTTCTCAAAAGGTCAAACACTGATCCAGTGTAATGCCAAAATACTTTGGATTAGCTTAGTGGCTGAAGCTCTTACTGCAGAACTGCACATCAAGTTTAGTATTAGCCATTTTATTGTTCAGGTGGAAAGCAGTTACCATGGTTTTTTTGGATTAGGTCTAAATTTCCAGCATTGGAAATAATCAACCACTGTGTTAAGATCTCGTCTCGGGTTATGGTGCAGCTGATGGTATGGAGGCTTGTATGCTGAACAGCTAGGGGAATATCATCCGGATACACGAATTTCTTTGACTCCATTGCTGGTATATCTGCGGTGTATAAATTAAAAAAGTATTGGGGCCAAGACAAAGCCCTGAGAGGTGTCCGAGTTAAGAGTTCTTAGGGTATGTCTACACTATGAAATTAGGTAGAATTTATAGAAGTCATATTTTAATAAATTGTTTTTATATAAATATCAGAGGGGTAGTTGTGTTAGTCTGGATCTGTTTATGAGGCAGGTTCGTGCCATGGAATGCTGATTTTGGACCCGGGAAACAGGCACAAACTGGTGGAACTGCATAGTGTTGCAGGTCTGGGACGATTCCCAGTGGCTGCGAAACTTTCGCATGCATAAGGGTACTTTCATGGAACCTTGTGACTTGCTTTTCCCTGCCCTGAAGCGCCAGACCACCAAGATGAGAGCAGCCCTCACAGTTGAGAAGCGAGTGGCGATAGCCCTGTGGAACCTTGCAACACCAGACAGCTACTGGTCAGTTGGGCATCAATTTGAAGTGGGCAAATCTACTGTGGGGGCTGCTGTGATCCAAGTAACCAACACAATCAAAGAGCTGCTGATATCAAGGGTAGTGACTCTGGGAAATGTGCACGATCATAGTGGATGGCTTTGCTGCAATGGGATTCCCTAACTGTGGTGGGGCAATAGACGGAACCATTATCCTATCTTGGCACTGGAGCACCAAGTCAGTGAGTACATAAACCGCAAGGGGCACTTTTCAATGGTGCTGCAAGCCCTGGTGGATCGCAAGAGACATTTCACAACATCAACGTGGAATGGCTGGGAAAGGTACATGACGCTCGCACTACAGGAACTCTGGTCTGTTTCAAAAGCTGCAGAAAGGGATTTTCTCTCCCGACCAGAAAATAACAGCTGGGGATGTTGAAAGCCTATAATTATCCTTGGGGACCCAGCCTACCCCTTAATGCCATGGCTCATGAAGCATACACAGGCAGCCCTGGAAACAGTAGTCAGGAGCTGTTCAACTATAGGCTGAGCAAGTGCAGAATGATGGTAGAATGTGCATTTGGATGTTTAAAAGCGTACTGGCGCAGTTTACTCACTCGTATAGACCTCAGCAAAACCAATATTCCCATTGTTATTACTGCTTGCTGTGCACTCCATAATATCTGTGAGAGTAAGGAGGAGACGTTTATGGCAGGGTGGGAGGTTGAGGCAAATTGCCTGGCCGCTGATTACACACAGCCAGACACCAGGGCGGTTAGAAGAGTACAGGAGGGCACGGTGCACATCAGAGAAGCTTTGAAAACCAGTTTCATGACTGGCCAGGCTATGATGTGAAAGTGCTGTCTGTTTCTCCTTGATGAACCCGCCCCTTCCTTGGTTCACTCTACTTCCCTGTAAGCTAACCACTTTTCCCTCCCCCCTTTGATCGTCGCTTGCAGAGGCAATAAAGTCATTGTTGCTTCATATTCATACATTCTTTATTAATTCTTCACACAAATAGGGGGATAACTGCCAAAGTAGCTCAGGAGCGGTGGGGGAGGAGAAAAACACTGGGGGAGAAGGGCAGGACAAGGCCACACTGCACTAAAACTTTAAAACTTATTGAATGCCAGCCTTCTGTTGCTTGGGCAATCCTCTGGGATGGAGTAGCTGGGTGGCCAGAGGCACCCCCCCACCGCATTTTTGGGCATCTGGGTGAGGAGGCAATGGAACTTGGGGAGGAGGGCGGTTGGTTACACAGGGGCTGTAGCGGCGGTCTGTGCTCCTGCTGCCTTTCCTGCAGCTCAACCATATGCTGGAGCATATAAGTTTGATGCTCCAGCAGCCTGAGCATTGACTCCTGCCTTCTGTCAGCAAGCTGACGCCACCTATCATCTTCAGCCCACCGCTTACTCTCTTCAGCCCACCATCTCTCCTCACGTTTATATTGTTCTTTCCTGCACTCTGACATTGTCTGCCTCTACGCGTTCTGCTGTGCTCTGTCAGTGTGGGAGGACAGCATGAGCTCAGAGAACATTTCATCCCAGTGCGTTTTTTTCACCTCCTCATCTTCTCTAGCCTCTGGGAAGGAGAAACATATGCAGCTGGTGGAGGGAAAAAAAGGGAGAGTGGTAGTTAAAAAGACACATTTTATAGAACGGGGATACACTCTTTCACGGTAAACCTTGCTGTTAACATTACATAGCACATGTGCTTTCATTACAAGGTCGCATTTTGTCTCTTGTTGAGGGAGGGCCTGCCGGTTTGGGGTGAGAGATCACTTATGCAGGGCCAGGCAAAAGAATTCGGCTTGCAGGCAGCCATGGTAAGCCACAGTCTTTTGTCTTCTTTAACCTTCATAACATGTGGGAATGGTTTCAAACAGCAGCGCCCTCATTTCCCATACCAAGCAGCCATTGGCTTGGCCATTTAAAATGGGTTGGCAATTTAAAAGAAAGGGCTGAGGTTTGTGGGTTAGCGTGCAGCATAAATCCAACTAACTGCCCCCCCACACCCACCCACACCCACCCACGCACCCACACCCAATTCTCTGGGGTGATGGCTTCACTCCTCCCCCCACCATGTGGCTAACAGCAGGGAACATTTCTGTTCAGCCACAGGCAAACAGACGAATGGAAATGGGCACCTCTGAATGTCCCCTTAATAAAATCATCCTGTTTCAACCAGGTGACCATGAATAATATCACTCTCCTGAGGTCATTCTCTGATCTGCTCCCCAGCTGTGTCCTTTGAGCAGTATTCCCAGTCTTCATGATGGCTGTTAGTCACCTATGTAGATGGCCAGATGAGGAAGGGAAGGTAAGAAGGGGTCAGGCCACATGATGATAGGTGGCTTGTATATGGTTACTATAATTATGTCTCTAATTCTAACCACGTTGATCTCTCTTCCACTGGTCAATGATTCTTCCAAAACTTCCACATCCTCTAATCCATTTCATATGTACGCTGCTAGCCCATGTTTTGGATGGTTGACAGCAGCAATTTTAGTACAGCCATAAATTTTATGTCTGGCAGCTTTATCTTCTTTCACTTGTGTCTCTTCGAGGGCCACAATGCCAATGTGATGGCCCTCGAGAGGTAATCCACTTTTTACCTGGACATCCCTTCTACGTTAAGTTGGTATCTGGGCATGTGAATGCTCTGAAGTCTAAGAAATAAAGTAGTCAGTTGCAGCCTTTCAGCAAGAGCATTTGATGTTTTTTCCATTAGTGTGTCATGAACATGACATCCAGTAGGACTTTCTGGCTGGGCATTCTCCATGAGGCTCCTGAACTGTAGAACTCCCTTCCCAGTCTGGTCTGAGCTAGACTAACACTGCTGAAATTCAGGGCATGCTGGGAAGGTTCTCTGTTTGCTCTGGTCCAGGGAGGGCTGATGCAGAGGTCTTTGGGGAGCTAGGATATTTGTACACCATTATTTAAAAATCCTGGCTGGCTGAGCCTTTGCTTGTGTGTGGGATTTGTTACCTTGCGGGAGGGCTTTTCTTTTGTATAGATTGCTATTTCAAATAAGGATCAGGGTGCATGGAGCTTGAATAGCTTCTTTTTACATTTAAAATAAAAATAATACAATTAAATAAACTGACCAAAATCTTGACATTTGCTCTCTAGAGACACCCACAGCTCTCATAAATGTACAGGGGTGACATCTCTTTGGCTCCACACGGGCCCAAAGATCAGTTTACAGGATTAGGGCCCAACTCTGGGTCTGAACACAGGGAGTCTACCTAATTTTAAATGAGGAATTTGAAAGGAAACAATTAAAGGGAACTATGATCTTGATAGGGAAAAAGACGGAAAGAGAAGCGCATGTAGTTAGAGATATCTGGGCCAAGAAGCCACCAGGTTATTAGTTCTTGCAATGTTATCACAAGTTTCCCAATATTTGATGGGGTTTTCCTCTAAAGCCTCAGTTTCTGATTATGTGAGAATCTCAGCTTTCTCTTTTTGTTCTAAAAAAGGAGAGTTTTTAGCCCTTGTGAGTGAAAAGAAAATTATGAAAATGAAAATCCTCAGGTTTCAAAAATCTAGACTAAAAGGACTCCTGAATTTCTTATTTTTAAAAACAATTGTACAACATTTCTGAGACTGACTTGTGGTGTTTGAAAACTTGGAGTTGCAATATTGAACGCAGAAAACTGAATTTTCTAAAATAATCAAATACAACTTCCTTTTGTAGAGTGCCTTTCAATGCACACGGCGTCCTGAGATGTATTGCAAAGCTAAATAATAAATAAGATAGAGAAAAATTAACAGCTGTGGCCAAGGCAGAAAAGATATATTTTCAGATGAGACTTGGAAAGAGATGGAGAGTCAATGAGGCAGAGAGATACAAGAGATGTTGGATCCGGGTCAGCTGTTTAATTTTGATCTTGGCTATTATTAGTCATTTGGGATAAAATATGGCTAGTGTCTCTGGAGTGAGCTCCATTTGCTTTGAATTACAAGAACCAGGAAATATAGCCCAAAAAATAACATCTCAGCCAGGTTCCTATGTCAAGGGTGTGAAATGGAGTGGTTTCACCTGTTCCAGAAAGAATCTCTCATCAGAAGAATTCTGCTTTTCTTGAAATTTTAACTCACACATAGAGATAATCTTTAAAAACCTTTAAAAGTGATTGTGAGATTGTTACATGTTTGTTTTAAATGTTAAGATCCAGAGCAATTTTGTCACACTTAAAAATCAGATACATACTTTTGCCTTGAAACAAAACATTGGAAAATCAGTTCTTTCATTGACTTGCTAAACTCCGAGTTCAGGCTTTCTGTCTATTTCCTATTAATAGATGCTCTGAGGCTGGTAGCTGGGAAGTCAAAAAATTCAGTTGTAGGAGACATTTCTCGACACTTTTCCTAAGAGGAGTGGGGTGGAAAATCACATTTTTGATATTTCAAAAACATATATTTTAGGGGGAGATTTCCATTTTCTGGACGGCTCTAATACACATTACAAATCCTCTGTACTTGAAATTATAAAATTACCTATAAAAGTTGACTTGGTTGAAAAACAGCAGGTGCGGTGTCACCCCTGAAATGGGAGATAACTTACATTTTCTATTGCTTAAGTCCCATGAATCTGCTAATGTCATCAGAGCAGATGCTTCATGGAATGTTAAGAACAAACTATAAACTGATGCAGCAATGGCGGGCATCTACTGTACACTTCAAAATCTTCCTGGGTAACTTCTGGTAACCTTTTAGTGAGACCTGAGTGGCGATTTGAACCTGAGATCTCCAACCTGAGTGAGTGCCCTAACTACTGTGATTAGGGCTGTTAGGTGGCAATGGCAGCGCCATATCTTTCTCCTCCAGACGTTTTGTGAATGGCCGAAACCATCATGTCAAATTCATAAAGTTTTGGGTCAGTCAAAGCTGAATTCTGTTTTTCTAAATTTTTATCCAAAAAACTTTGCTCGGCTCTGTTAGAATCTGTCTTCTGCAGGTCATCAGTCTTGGTCCTGCCCAGCTCTGCAGGGCTTGGAACATCTTCCCTACCAAAGGCTGTTTGGTGGTACCTATCTGAGATGAGTTTTAGTCCATTGTCATGTGCTTTGCGCTGCTCTGTAAGCTCTTCAGGGCAAGAATTGTCACTAGCTGTACAGTGCCCAGCACAAAGGGGCCCTGATCTCATATTGGTCCTCTAGCGAGACCTCCTGAGGCAAGAGCCAAAATCAGGTTACCTGCTATAAATTTGGGGAAGTTGATGACACATTGGAGTGGCTGGGGGAGTTCAGACATCAGAAGACAAACCATTAAATAACCACCTTTTGATAATAAGTCCCAATCCAATGCTTTTGGGGGGCTTTTGAATTGTTGGAGTTGGCAGTACTGCATATATAAAATAGCTGGTTTTCCAGAAAGAGCTGTTACTCTGGAGGGAGAAAAGCTTCCCTTGCTGGAGGGGTAGTCAAAGTTGTATCTTGTGGGGGTTTGTTTTGAGAGAACAGCTCAAAGAGGTGATGTTCATTTGGCTAGACTGTAACAGTGTTTATTTGTAGCCACTAGATGTCTCTGTGTGGTGTGCAGAGTTCCAGACAAGGTGTGCTCCCTGGTAAAGAACAGAGACAAAGCCGGGACTCAAGTTGCATGGAAGGCTGTTTGTGTCTAGAGTTTGTACTTCCTTTTCTTTCTTAGATGCTTCTTGCTTAAGACCTGAATGTGAATCCGTGTACCGTACACTGTTCTGACGTGGCCCTCCTAAAAATGAACAGGAAAGCGTCTTTCCCTGAAGAAGATTTTCCTATAAAGGATCTCCTGTGGTTTATCAGAAGCACTTTTAGAACATGGCTCTGCTATGCTTGCAGTATTGTTGGTCCCAAACATACAAAAATCATGAATCAGATGCCCCAAAATCATGAACCAAATACTGAGCTCCTTTGGGGTCTTGAGGGTTCATCTTTTCAAGTTTTTCTCCACTACCGGAAGGACTAGACTTGCTTTTTAAAACATGAATGATGAGATTTTTCTCATATCTGCATGACTCCTGGAGCTGAGGCTTTAAGAAAAAAACAGATATTGCAAGACTTTAGAAATCACAAGGGCTGGCAACACTGTTAACTGATACTATTGCACAAGCTGTGTTCTATTCTCAGGCTTTGCCCAGCCCCCTCCATGTGAATGCAGCTGCCACAGGCAGACTGAGAATAGAACACAGTTTCTGAAGCTAACTGCAATTTAACAATTTTTGTACAAAGTACATGGGTTGACTGGATTGTGCTAAGCACCCTCATTCCCTTTGGTCAGCCCACAATGCATTTGATGCTTTAGCAGGCAAAAACTGTGCTAGATAGGTAGGTCTAAAGTTAAGCACTATTGGAAATATTGAAAGATTTGTGAAGAACATCAGTTAAATGTTACATCTGACATCAGCTAGGGGTCAAATCAGACTGTATTTGGTAAACAAGTGCTTTTTTTTCTGGAGGTTGCCATGCTGTACTCCAGAATCTTAAATCTGGAAATGGCTGGGAGCACATAGACTCTAGCTCTTATGGCTGCAGTGACAACCCATGAGAGTCAAGGCTAAGTATGTGTGGAAGGGCTTTAGAATCAGGTCTCAAATGTGTAATTGTTTTTTCAAAACAAATGCTTTATTTTTCTCTTTCTTCCCTTAAAAATACAAGTTTCTGTAACACAGCACTCCTGAGCAATCTAACAGTTACAAACTACCAGTCAGAATGTCCAGGAGAAAAAAAAAGACTCCGCCAGGAAAGATTTCATGATCTGGCATGTGAAAACCTTTTATAGTTTTAGGAAGCTGTGGTTCTTATTTTTTTCTGTGAAACAACAGCATGGAACAGTCTGTGGCTAGAGTTGGGTTTGAATTGTTCAGCTCAGTCAGGAGATCTGGTTTGATTAAAGTCTCTCGGTTCACAGTCTTTATTTTCCTGCTCTGTCTCCTTTCTCATAATTGGGAGCATCTGACTATTTTCTTTCCCTGCAGGCTGGATAATTCCCCACAAGTGGATTATATTTTTGACATGCTCACAAATATACGCTTGCTCAGAGTGAGTACCCCCTGCTACCACCCAATTGTGCAGTTTCATTCAAGTGAAACAAATAATAACAGAAATATTCATCTCTCACTGCCTTTATTTTGCTTCTTTGGTGACAGAGGGCTGTCTACACACCTCTTGCATGCCAAGTGGCTGACAAGGGCATGGGGTATTGAGAATGAAACTAGATATGGGGCTTGATACCATTCCCTATCAAATCCAGGTGAATAAGCCACACCTGGCCCTTGAAACCTGGCATGACTTGCTGGGACTGGTGGAAAGGAGGTGGAGGGGAAGAGTGTGAGAGGCTGAGGAAAAAAAGATGGGGTGTAGGGGGGGGAACCTGATAAGTCTTCAGATACATCAAGGGTTGATTTAAAGAGGGTAGGGATCAGTTGTTCCCCATGTCCACTTAAGGTAAAACAAGAGGTAATGGGCTTAATCTGCAGCAAGGGAGATTTAGGTCAGATATTAGGAAAAACTTTCTAACTCTCAGGGTAGTTAAGCTCTCGAACAGGCTTCCAAGGGAGGTTGTGGAACTGCATCCCTGAAGATGTTTAAGAAAAGGTTGGATGAACACCGATCAGGGATGGACTAGGATTATTTGGTCCTGCCTCAGTGCAGGGGGCTGGACTCAATGATCTCTCAAGGTCCTTTCCAGTCTTACATTTCTATGCTTCTATGCGAAGATTACCAGATATGCAGAGTAGTGGTAGCTGTCTCAATTCCAAGATACTAGAAAGACGAGATGGAGGAGTTAATTTATTGAAGTTGGTCCAATAAAAGATATTCCCTCACCTACCTTGTCTCTCTGAGCTTACCAAGTATCATTGATATTCCACATGGAGACCCTGGTAGAGTTCTGAAATCTTTCAAACCTTTCCAGCAGGGTTTTGCCCCTTTGGTTACAGTTTCATGTCAGTGCCTGGAGCAAAATGAGGGCCACTCAGCTAGTTCAGGGTGACCCTTTATACCAAAGGTCTTTTCTTTGTCTGCTAGACCTCTTGAACCAGGTTTGAACAAGTACATGTCATTCCACCAGGATGTAGTACTTCTCTGGAGTTATTTACCTGTCCTGGGATCTACAATAAGTACCCCTGTAGTAATGCATCCAACGAAGAGGGTATTCACCCATGAAAGCTCATGCTCCAATACGTCTGTTAGTCCATAAGGTGCCACAGGATTCTTTGCTGCTTTTACAGATCCAGACTAACACGGCTACCCCTCTGATACTTTACCCCTGTAGTGGATGCTCGTTTTCCTGCTTGGAGGGAGGCAACTCGGCCTCACTACAACCTCCTACTGATTTTTTTTTTTTTTAATTCCTGGGAGAAGCTTGGTAACCCTCCCCCATGAAGTAGAAAACAATTCCTAGCTCACAAAGATACATATAACCTTTATAGATACACAAGTTTATGAATAATTTCAGTGCCCATATCATCTGCAATGTCTCAGTCCAATAGCTGTTTTGAAGTTGCCATGTTTCCAAGGTCTCACATCTGCCACAGTGCTGGCCTGGGGTTGTGTTACTCACACTTGGCCAGGGTTGGGTGGCTTTCATGCATGAATGGTGGGTGACCCAGGGATACCTTTGCTAGGACCTCTGTCATTCCATCTACTGCTGTATCTCTGCACTGGAGAGTGATGGCTCATTAGGGTTAGCCATTGCTGAAGACAACAGCTACTGACTTGAGATAGAGAAGGAGGGTCCAGTGGATAGGGACCTCACCTAAGACATGATTTCATTTCCCGGCTGTCCCATAAGAATCCTGTGTGACCTTGGGGAAAGTCACTTAGTCTCTTGGTACCTCCAGTTTCACAACTGTAAAAAATGGGGCAATAGCTCTGTCCTACTTCCCATTAAGGACTGTGAAATGCTCACATACTATGGTGACGTGGGCCAAATAAGTACCTAAATAGACCCCAGTTCCATAGTTTGAGCTTCTGTGTGCAGGGACCATCGCTTCTTGAATCTCTGGCAAGTGCCTCTCATCCAACGGGTGCTACCTCAGATCAGTAACAATGGTTCTCTTTCATTCTTCTGTCCTGCCAGCTGGGCAACTCCACCCATAAAACAGGAAATGAAATGCCTTGAAAATCGGATGTAAAGGATAGTTTTACTGCGATGCTCCGTGAGACAATAAACATTGTTTGAAACATAAAGTGCTGCACTTTAGATGTTGCAGAAGCTTGTTTCTAAAGAAAACCCTCTGGGGCACAGATTGTTGGCATTTTACTCCTCTGTAGCCTGTGATAGAAAGAAAAAAACATGCCGAAGAGGAAGCTGAAAATGTATTGGTCCGATTTGTTTTCCCTGCAAGTGAACAGCCGCAAGTTGTGTTACTGGAGTGTACTTGTTTTCATCAAACAGGTGCTTAGCCCAGCTGAGTTTCCTACAATGAGAAACTGACCGCTCCAGGAGGAAAACAATGGCTTCAACAAGAATATCAGAGTCAAAGTGAAACACGAATAAGAAAATGGAGCGCAGCGGTGTTGTTCCTTTGAATTACTCCTTGATGCCCTGGGGCTCAGGTAGGTGGGGTGGGGGACCCACACAGACTGCATTGTAGTGATAGTGTTTTAATTCTTTTCTCTTCCATGCGTGGTTTATACTTTAACACATTTTTAAAGTCTTTTTTTTTTTCTCCAAGGTGAAAGTCAAGCGGTAATGTAATGAAAAGTTGACAGGCATAGTTCTTTTTTAATAACTCTGATGTTGTGGAGCTTAAATTGGTTTAACTGGAGCTGAGCTGAATAATAAAATGAGCAAAAAGGAATCCACCTAATAAACTATGAATATTTTTTAATCTTCTTCGGAAAGGGTTCAATAGCTTTGTCTGAGTCCTGAGGAGAAGGCGCTGCTTGTTATCCACTTTGGGCCCCGACAGAGAATTGTGAAGGCTGTTAGTGGCACAATCCAACATCTGGAGTCTCAAGTGGGAGGATGCAGTGGGCCCATTGCTGCTCGATAGTTCATATCTTTTGGTTCTAAATTGAATGGCTTGGAATCAGCTGGAGTAGACGGATAGTCATAGCCTAGGGTGAGATTTTCAAAGGTGCCTTAATCCCTAGGCTCCATCAGTGCAAACCAGAGCAATGATTATGAATGTCTTTTTAAGAGTCCCAGACTGGGAACAGAAGAGGCAGCTGACTGTCTAGCATGAGCTGGACTAGCAGAACTCTGCAGATGTTAAAGACTAGAACGGAGGTTAATGCTGTAGGCCTGCATTCATATGTGCCCAAGCTGAGGACTAGACCCACAGAGGATGTTGTAGAAAAAGACTGAAGATCTGCATGGGGAAAGCAGGGATAGATTGATAATGCCCCCATGGAGAAGGGAAAATTGAGGGAGAGGCTTATTGCTAGACCCCTGCATTGAGCACAGAGAAGGGAGCAGGACGACGAGGAGTGCCCAGCACAGGAGAGATGGTGCAGAGGGGAGATGTGTGTTTTTCAGAATACACTGTGGTTAGGTGATCTACAGCTGCCAAAGGGGATCAAGTTTTGGAAGCAAAACCCTCTACTCCCTGGACAAAAACTGGGGAAATGTTCCTTTAACTAGAAATAACCAACCCGCCATTAAACCGTACATTCCAAGATCTGAATAAAGCAAACATCATAAAGGAAAGGCTAATAGCTTATTACATCTCTGGGCATTTTCCCATCTTTCTTTTTTCCTCTTCCTAGCAACTTCTTAATGCATCTTTTTTATTATCATTTTCCCTGTCTGTTTTCGGTGTTTCTTTCCCTTAATTTTCACTCTTTTTGTAAATGTTTTCATTTTTTTTATCTCCCTGCATCTTTCTTGATTATGTCTATTAGGTATAAACTCAAAGCACAAAGCAACTATTATATTCCTGGTAAGAACAGCAAATGCACACACAAAAATCCAGTAAAACACCTACAGTACTGTCCACCCACCTTAAAACCAGAAATTCAGTTCCAAACCAGCTTCCCTACCCCAGCTGCCACATCCCAGTCACTGGGTTCTTTCTTGGCTATTGCAAGGTGCTGAATATCAGCACAAATAGGGCACGCAGGCCTTGCCAGACCAATTCCTCTATCTGTGGACCAAATTAAGGGACTTGCACAGGAAGTCTGTCGCAGGCCCAGGGACGGACCACAGGCCTCCCAAGTTGCAAGCTTAGTGCCCTAACCTGTGGCTCATTCTTTCCCAGTTCCCATTGTACTGGGATGGGGGAAGTATGCCTATCTGACTGGGATGGAAGTGTTTATTGTGCGAAGAATCTGGACGTTCCCAGTCAATACACCTACTTCTCCTGCACTTGCTACATTTAAGTCCCTACCATCCTCAGTCTGATAAGCCTTAGATCTTCACTGAAAGCATTTTCCTCACCATGAAGCCAGCACTAAAATATTCAGTGGGACCACAGGTAAAGCTCGCTTGTGAGCTATGGGTACTGCACAAACTCTGCTCAGATCAGTCCTAAGCAAAATATATTGGGGAGATGTTGTGTAATGTTTTCACGGGCGCCTTTCAAATTCATGTGCATACTATAGGTGGAGCCAGTAACCCATAGTTAAATTTACCTATTGCTTTTCATTTTCTAAGACCCTATTTTAAGTGCTTGTTACTGTGTCAGACTTTAACTGTTCAGGCTGAAATTTTTCATGCTTGGCATCTGCCTCAAGCAGTTTTGTTTGTTTGAAAGTTTCAGTTAAAGTTGTTCTGCTGTTTGCAAGAATGAGATTAGGGGATTTTTCATGGAGAAGCTCTAGCATTTAGAGAAAGGCTTTGCATTTAGTAAAGGATTCACCCAGCTGTTGGGAAGCAAAAGCCCCCACTCCCTGATATCCCTCTGGGAAAATCTGCTACCAAGTTATAAGCCTCTGAGAATCACACTTGGTTAGAGTTGGACAGCTACAGTCTCTGAAGACTCCATCTGCACTGAGCAGATTCCAGCCCCTCAGAGTGCCTGTGTATGACCAGACTCTGTGTGTGTTATTCCCACAGAACAGCTGAGCTCCCAGGACTTCAGGGGCTGAGCAGAACTTTCCCTGCACTCACTCCTCCGGGATGCCAGAGTCTGCTTTGGCAATGGGCATAAGAACTGAGAGCAGGGTGCACCTCTCTCCTGTGCTCTCAGTACTTCTGCAGCTGGTGCTTAGGCAGCGGAGAGAAAACAGGCTGATTTCAATGAAGGGGGCGAGAAACAGGAGGGGAGAGGTGGGGAACTGCAGGGACCACGGGGGAGGGGGAGCAGAATGGTGCAGGAACCGTGTGGGAGGGACAGGTCTCAATGGTTATTTAGATGTGGGATGGGGCTGGATACAACAATAGGGGGAAGAGGGCAAGAACTAGCTGGTCTGGGAATGGGCTGGAGGAGAAAGGAGTAGGAGCTAGGATGGGGCAGAGTGGATATTGGGGATATAGGGGCAAAAGGGTTTACAGCCACTAGAAAGCACCTCTTCCAGAACATGGAAATGAAACCAGGAGTCCCAAGTCTCTTTGTTTCTCTCCTGTTACCAAATGAGCATGAAACTTACTGGCCAAGGATGTGTCTCATCCCCAGCTATTGGGTGGGGAATAGTCTAATACTGGTCCCTGTTACTCTACTAGCTCAAATGGTAGAGGACTGTGCTGTGGATTTAAAGGTCTGAATCCTGTTGATGAACCAAGTTGGGAGGTCAAGATGGTTCCATATGATAGCATTTTGTCTTTTTATTAATTAGGAAATTACACAAGTATGATCAAACAACATTACAGTTGTCAAGCACTTAAAAGTTAGGAAATGCCAGAATTAAGGTTGCCCATGCAACTTTAGTTTGGCTTCCTTGTGTGTATGAGTTGATGTTGTCTTTAATTACATGATCACATTTTCCATGGGACCTTGGCCTCATTCAGAGTTATTCAGTATTTCTCTTTATTCGAGAGTGGCACAGAGCCAGGGCAGGCACTCACATCCAGTAATTAGCATTGTGTAAGAGCCTAAATAGAAGAGATTTCTGTTTCATGGGAGGTGGGGGGATAATCACAGGCTTCATTAGATGCTAAAATAGGGGAAGAGTCCATTATTTCCCTATTCTCTTATCCCCAACTTAATTTCAAACTGCTCCCCACCCAAATTCCACTTCCCTATAGGAACAGAAATTAGATCAGATTATTTCCTGCTGCATAACAAATAGATCACTGATTTCAGATGAGCTGGAGAGATCCCCAGGGGACTTAGCGGAAGAATCCTGGCAACACACTCCTTAGTGGTTGAGTTGTCCCTATCCTTTGTGTAAAGGACTTCAGTGATATATCTCTGCTGAGGCATGCAAGGAATATATTTCCATGGTGGGCAGTAAGCAGAGGAAGCAGTTATGCTGCTCACGATACATACTGTGTGGCTAAATGGATGGGTCCTCTTCTCCTGCAGATGGTGGGAGTGGGAGGTGGTTTGCAAGATGTCTCCCATTAGTATCAATGAAGATCATGCCTCAGTGTTCCTCTTCCTCCCAAGTAAAATGTCCTCCCCCCATATTAAACACTAGTCTAATTATCTAGCCATTCTAAATTTGTGCTGTCACTTGCTACCTAGGTTGGATACACCTATTATATGTCCAAGCATTTTAGAGCAAAACTATCCAAAGCTGTCAACAGACACGTAATGCCTGTCTGTTTCCATGGAAACATGCTCCACTGAGCCCAGAACATAATGAGCTGCTCCCAGAGCTGCAAAAATGCTGGACTTTACTATAGGAGCAAGGGGAATTGTCTGCCATGACAGTTATTGAGACAGAATTCCCCTAGGCTGCTATACTAACAGTTGCTTAGACTGTGTTAAAAAGAGAGAGTACAGTCGTCACCATTAATATGACAATGTTTGCCAGCAGGGCTGTCTGGAAGAGTTGCCATTCCCCCTATCTTCAGGAGCAGGAGATAAGCACAGGGCTGCATGCTGCAGGGTGGTAACAGGTAGCATAAAATCCTGGGGATTTTAAGGGTGGCTGCTGCACAGAAGATGACAGTATCATTGTGTAGGAGGCTGGTCTCCCTCTACGTGCCATATTGTGCTCTACTTGTCCTGGCTTTGGTTTTGAGCTCTCTTTGCTTCCTGTAGGGCTTACAAAGGGAACTAATTTAACTTTTCCAAAGTGACGTATATCAGAAATACATGTTCCAGACAAGGCTGCTTTGTGCTCTGGACCATGTCTCCTCTCAGCCTTTTGTGCACACCCCCAAGCTTCTACTATAACCACCAGTGAGTGTGTGTTACAGGTTCTCCTCTGTGCCTGATCCTTCGAGAATAGGAGTCTGTTACCACCCTAGCTGGGGATCCTGGTCCAACTCGGGCTATAAAGACTCATATTTTTAGTGTGAAGTTCCCCGGTTCAGTCCCCAGTGTGTCAGCCAAGATGGTAGCCATCACTCTAACATGCCTGATGCTCTCTTAACAAGTAGCCCCATGGAAGAGAGGATCTGCTAAATACCATCTGACAGATATGACAATATGCTGGATGCACCTTAATGATTTAAGTAAAATCTTACTGTAAGGGACGTATGTATCACTGTGGACCAGGGATTGTATGTAATTTCATTGAGGAAAGGGAGTACAACTCCAGTAGGGGATGCTTTGGCAAATTCACTCAGATTTGCATATAATGGTTCAAACTGGATTTTGTAGAGTTTGGCAGACAAAGAAAGAGCTTTAGGATAAACAGCTTGAGTTTAAACTGATTCAGGGCCTGCTTTCTGATCCAGCAATGGCGAGGACCTTGTGGAGATGAGGAGGCAGAGGATGATCTTAAATAATACTAGCATGTGGTCATAGTTCTTTTATTGTTTTTAATATGGTTTTCTCTGTAATACTTTTACCTTAAGAATAAATGTGCTTGCTTGGAATGAGCTGCTTATGCTGTTTATAGCCTTGCAAGGGAAAAGCAAAGCAGAGTTGCTTAGTGGAGTTTGCTGAGGAATTTAGAGTGTAGGAAGGGTGCTGTGCAGGCTGGAAATACCCCAGTCAGGAGGGAGAGAGATGCATACCTCTGCCCAAGACAGGTGATGGCTGAGGAGCTGGAAACTCAAGTGTGGGTGGCCTTTCTGGACCATGGAGGGAGAATGTAGGTGCAGATGCCCTGAAATGTGACAATTTCACTTCTTCTGGAGTTAAGTGAACGACATGAAATTCCTTCTCCAGGTTTCAGGAAACACTTCAGATTGCAGGAAAGTGATAGAGTTTATATCAAAATGTGATTTTTGTTTATTTTGCTTTCTTTCAAGTTGGTCACTTCCCTTTAATACAGCAACTTCTTGCAGTTACCTAGCAATCAAGCTAGCTACAGGATAATGTTCCATGTTCATGATCATCCTCATCAAATATTAAGCATCCATTCAACCATTGCTGGAGTTTATGATGCTTTAATGGCTTACCAAGGAGGGTTCGCTGCCCCTCATGTTAAGGGTGATTATGCAGTGAGTAAATGCATCAGACCACATTACAAAGGTGGAATGGTGGAGTGTCAAACAGGAGACATGAGGAAAATGCTCCTGGGAGAACTTATCATTTCTTACTTTTTTCCATGTCAACTTGCAGTTATTTGAAGTGTCTTTTGTCAATTGCTTGGCATTTTTAAAAAGTTTGTTCAGTTTGATTGAAGCTCTAGACAAAAAAGAACAGATAGAGTATAAGCAAGTGAGGTCCTACTGAATAGCCTACAGTCCCCAGTGGAGTGACAAGATCAGTTTGTTGCTGGCATAGGTCTCTCATTCTTAAACAGTGTCACTATCAATAAAAGATTTGCCAGTTCCCACCCAGCATCAGAGGTACTGACTGCCATCAGACTAAAACACAGCCCGTGGCAGTTGAGTGGATTCAGTACCTTGCAGGGGGACAGTGAGAAATCAAAGTCACAAATATAAATTTAGGTGCAGTAGATGTGATCCCATGGGTTCATGATCCTTTGTTTGTACAGCGCCTAGCACTATGGGGTCCTGATCTATAATTGGGGTGCCTAGGTGCTACAGTAAAACTCCTACTAATTATTACTTTATTTTGTGGTAACCTAGGAGCCCCACTCATGGAGCAGAACCCCATTGTGTCCAGAGCTGTACAAGAAAACAGACAGTGACAGCAATTCTGGAATGAATCCTTGAGATGATGGGAATACTTGGATAATATCTTTCGTATTTTGTCTCTCTACAAATAGCACAAAGGCACTCACATTCCATGGGACTACTATGTACATAAAGTTACACGTGCTTAATTACATTGTTGAGTCAGGGCCATATAATTAAGCATCTTTGACTCATTGGCAATACTAGTGCCAAGTGTGCGACAGCCTATGTTGAGTTTTCTACTGTTTGACCACAAGAGGCAACGCTGAGGTAGCTCTGGGGACATTCCAGCGGGTTGCACAGCGACAATAGCTGCTAATCTGCTATAATCTCTGCATTTATACCACGGTAAACATCTGCCATAGTGGTGGACCTAACACCTAGATCTGTAATCTGAAATTGCTCTCTTAAAGAAAAGAAGAAAAATTTAAATAAAATAATGAAAAAAAGGTAATAAAAAGTTAGTTTTGCAAGAAGCTGACAGATTTGGCAGAATGTTCATTATATGCTGTATCAGTAAGTATATGAAATGTCAGTGTGAAGGGAATTCATTTCTCAGTAACAAGCATGACAGACTATTGAATTGAACAGAGAAGGAGACTGCAAGCAGCAGGGTGATGAGGTTATAATCAGAATTTTGCTCCACCAGAGTTTACTTGAAGAGGGTTTTCATTTTAGTTTTTAAAAGTCCATTTTTTGCCTAAGGCAAAGAAGTTATGGTCAAGGCTTCTTGCCCGGATGTATTATTCAGTGGAGATTCAATGCTGAGCCCAGTGCAGAGTGTCAGGGGAGACCCACGCCTTTCCAGCTGGTCACACAGAGCTGGTTCATTTTTTATTTTTTCCTCCTGTCAAACTCCAACCCTGTTGGGCTCAGAAATCCTAATGAAGTTTGTCTCATTTGTTTTGGACTGAGGGAGGCCTCAATTTGTCTGGCTGTGACGTATAACCCTTATAGGTAAATTCATTCACTGGATGTGACTTTGCAGGTAACACTAAAGTCAATGGAGAGTACCCTTCAGGGAGCAGAATTTGGTCCTAACACTGAAAGTGCAAGGGAGCTGAGGGATGGGAGAGTGTGTGTGTATGTGTGTGTGTGAGGGGGGGTCCTGAGTCTGAAAAAGGAGCTGAACAGAGAAGGGAGGGAAGGAAGGAGAAAACACAAAGGGAAGATGGCTTTAAAGGGGACAGTGACTGATTTGGCAATTCCCTGAAATATCCTTGGGAGACCTCATTGAACTAAGTTTAACTATCTTTCAGATTCACTGTATTAAATACAAAGTTTATGTATTCCCAGAGATGAGATCAGAGCCAAACTGTATAAAGAAACAACTGAATTGACAATCCAATGTTCTGATTCTGAGACAGTTCTGAACTTCTAACCACAGGGAAACTCAGTTTTCAGTTCTTCAAAACTCACAGCCACCACAGCTGGAGTTTGGGTGGTGAGCTTGTTAGTATGTGTGTAGGTTCTTTAATGTTTTCTCCATAATGCTTTCACCTTAACAATAAATGTACTTGCATAGAAAGTGCTGTGTGGTAACTTGTAACTGCAGGCACCTACGTTGTTCATCACCTCTGGGGAGAAAGCAAAGCACAGACTTTAGGCTTTTATGCAGTCTGGCTTGCTGGGTATATCACAATGAAGGCAAGGAGCTGTGCAGTCTGAAAAATCCCTAGATAGCAGGGAAAGAGATGAGGATCTCTACCCAAAGGGGTGACATCTGAGAACCTGGGACCTAAAGTGGATGCTCTTGAGGGACCATGGAGAGGGAAATACTGGTGCAGTCTGCAAATGAAAGCTAAAATCTTGACATAACCAAGAAATATGAGCCTGATCCAAAGTCATTGAGCCCAGTGGCTCTTGACTTTCATGGGCTTTGGATCAGACTCTGTGTGCTATACACTCTCTCACCAGGCAATGAAAGTATTTGGCAAATAAACAAATGTAAACTCAGATTTAATAAAAAACATCCTTGATAAGTCCCTCAAGGACACACTGCCTGTTCATTAAAGGTGTTCCAGAGCGCAGCATTCTGGGACACCAAAGTTATCACTAGAGCTAGTCCTAAAAGGGAATTAGTCCCAGGGGCTCTTCAATCTACAGATTAGTTTTAAATCACGTATTTTATAAAGAATAAAAAAAAAGTTTGAAAATTCATCTTAGACAAACAAATCTCATTGCATTTCAGTACCTTTCAATCATTAATGGATTTTCTCCTTGCAAAACCCCTGTCAGGTAGGAAAGTACTATCACCCCTTTTTATACCTGGGGATCTCATGTGCAGAGAAATTAAGTGACTTGCCCAAGATTACAGAAAGCCTGTGGTTGCACTGGGAAGAGAAGTTGGGTATCTTGAGTCTCAGTGCAGTGTTTTGTCCACTAGAGAAGTGGGTTTCAACCTTTTATTTTTAATTTGTGGACCCCTGAACATTTCAAATGGAGGTGTGCCCCCCTTTAGAAATCTTAAACACAGTCTGTGGACCCCCATGGGTCCGTGGAGCTCTGGTTGAAAACCTCTGCACTAGAGCATCTCTCCAACATGAGCTCTGTCATTTAGTGCATAGGCCCTGTCTTGCCTTCTTTGAAGGGATGAATTCCTGATTTAAACAGGCCTACTTTTCAGCATAAAATACTCGCTCTGAAATGTTTTAATCTTGCTGAATTACATTGTATCTAGTATTTCACAAATTACTAAAATCTCCAGAATCCTCTTACCTCCTTCCCCTTTTCATTTATTTTTTTCGTTACAACAATTTCTTCCCTCAGGCCCCCAGCCTGAACTTTGTTCTCCTAGGATTGTGCCTATAACCCCATCCCCCAATCTTTATGGGAGAGCACTTGCCTTTCTGGAAGATATGCTTTAGTCAAACACAAGTTACTCAATGCAGGGGCAACAGGCTGAAATTCTTTCACTTGTGTTATGCAGGAAGTCAGACTAGATGATCTAATGGTCCCTTCTGGCTTTCAGCTCCATCAGTTTGTGAATATATAGCTCCGAGAAGGACTGAGCCTAGAATAAGATGTGTGTCATCTAGAAAGGGTAGTGAGTGGTAGAAGTACAAACACGGACATCCTCTAAAAAGGAGACATTTATTGCACTGTGACTTAGGGTATGTCTGCACTGTAAAATTAAATCAATTTTTTAGAAGTCGATTTTTAGAAATTGATTTTATACAGTCGATTGTGTATGTCCCCACTAAGCGCATTAAGTTAGTGGAGTGCGTCCTCACTACCATGGCTAGCATCAACTCACGGAGTGGTGCACAGTAGGTAGCTATCCCACAGTTCCTGCAGTCTCTGCCACCCATTGGAATTCTGGATTAAACTCCCATTGCCTGATGGGGCAAAAACATTGTTGCGGGTGGTTTTGAGTACATGTCGTCAGTCGCCCCTCTCTCTGTGAAAGCAACGTCTGTCAATTGTTTCTCGCCTCTTTTCTTGGGTTACCCAGGCAGACGCCATACCACGGCAAGCATGAAGCCCACTCCGCTCACCATCACACACTTTAAAAGCTCACTGGTGCTGTTTGCTGATTAGGTCAGACCTCAGCACAACCAACATTCCCATTGTTATTGCTGCTTGCTTTGTACGCCATAATATCTGTGAGAGTTAGGGGGAAGACATTTATGGCAGGGTTGGAGGTTGAGGCAAATCACCTCGCATCCAATTTTGAGCAGCCAGACACCAGGGCGATTAGAAGAGCACAGCAAGGCGCGCTGTGCATCATAACTTGCCAGGCTATGGCGTGACAGTTGTGTGTGTTTCTCCTTGATGCAAACCCACCCCCTTTGTTAATTTTAATTCCCTGTAAGCCAGCCACCCTCCCCTCTTTGAAATAATGTAACTATTGTTTGAAACCATGCATTCTTTCTTTATTAATTAAAAAAAAATGAGATAACGGACAAGGTAGCCCGGGTGAGGTGGGAAGTACATGGCCACATTGCTTATTGTAGCTACACTAAAAATCAAACTGTTTGAATGACAACCTTCTGTTGCTTGGCCCATCCTCTGGAGTGGATGCCTGGGTGCCTGGAGCCTCCCCCTCCCAAGTGTTCTTGGGTGAGGAGGCTATGGAACATGGGGAGGAGGGTAGGTGGTTATAAAGTGAATGCAGTGGGGGTCTGTGCTCTTGCTGGCTTTCCTCAGCATCGCCTCCTGCCTTCACTCTTCGCGCTCACTTAATTCTTTCCTGGTTTCTGCCACTGAATGCTTCCATGCATTAAGCTGTGCCCTATCAGTGCGGGAGGACTGCATGAGCTCGGAAAACATGTCATTGCAAGTGCATTTTTTTTCCCCTTCTAATCTGCGATAACCTCAGGGATGGAGATGACAGGGGGAGTGTAGAAACATTCTACACTTTATGATTCTGGGGGGACTGCATGGTCACTTGTGCTGCTGAGTTTGCTCCGCTGACCAAACAGGAAATTAAATTCAAAAGTTCCTGGAGCTTTTCCTGTGTACCTGGCTAGTGCATTGGAGTTCAAAGTGCTGTCCAGAGCAGTCACATTGGAGCACTCTGGGATAGGTCACAGAGGCCAGTACGGTCAATTTGCATCCACACTACCCTAAATTCGACCCAGCAAGGTTAATTTTAGCTCTAATCCCCTCGTCGGGGGGAGGAGCACAGAATGGGGTTGGTTGTGTGGACGCATTTATTTTAAAATCAACCTAACGCGGCTAAATTTGACCTAACCTCGTAGTGTAGACCAGGTTTTAGAAGCACAGACCTGCTATTTTTTTTTATATTTCTATCAAAGTCTGCTCAATAATCGCTGCCCTATTTTTGCAATGGAATTAATTGCACATGAACCATTACTAAGCCCAGGGGATGTTCAGCCAATCAATGATGGCTGAAATGGGTGACTCTTCTTAACCTCGAAATCTGGAACGGTGGGGAAGTTCTCATGCAATAGCATGATGCTGTTGTCTTGTGACTCAACAGGAAAAAGTGGAAGCACTGAGAATTAAATGAAATATGAGAATATTCATATATTGGTGATTTTCAAATTCATGTCTCCAGCCTCTCCACGCCACCTGTATTGGTGTGAGTGGGTTTCTCATCCATTGTTCAAGCTGGAGCACCTTTGCTTTGCTCTTTAGCTCTCTAGCCTAACACACAAACTTCTCACATAGTATAATCCGACTGGAAAAATGGAGACAAGCTTGGAATGCCTCACAGAGACACATGTGGTGGAATCCTCGCTCCATTGAGGTCAATGAGAATTTGTCCATTTAATTCAGGGGAACCAGGATTTCATCCTTTCAATCTTTTTTAGTCTAACTCGTGTTAGGTACTTCTGTGATCAAGTCATCTACTGTCTCTAGAGAGATTTCTACTATCAGAAATCTTCACTAATCTACCAAAGATGTAGAAAGACTCTGTGGCTGGAAGCTGAAGCTAGCCAAATTCAGACTAGAAATCAGGTGCAAATTTTAACAGGGACAGCAATTAACCATTGGAACAACTTAAGAAGGAATGGAATGGATTCTCCTTCACTGGAAGTCTGTACATCCAGAAGAACATTTCTTTATCCTTTCTTGCTCCAGTCCCTACTAATATTACTGTTTCCTATGTACCGTATGGTGCTCTGGTAAATTATGTGGTACATTAGCAGAGCCCCAGTGCAATTTTCTAATCACTTCTCCTCACCATGGTCGGCCTTGTTTCCCTTCACACAGCTATATGTATATGTAGGACTAATGGGTTTGGGTTTTAGTGCTATCTGCCCTGATCTTTGACTACAGTCTGCTAGATTGCTGGTAGGAATGTAATATTTCTATTTTGTTTGCTAGGCAAAAAATGGGACAGGCTGCCCACATACATATCTGCATATCCTTTTTTTTTTTTTTTTTTTTTTTTTTTTTTACTATTCCACATTCTAGACTCCTCTACCATACCTAAATATGTCTTTACATGGGACTTAAGGCGAGGCAGTATTTTTACCAATCCACGTTTGCATGGCAACATTTGATCAAAGCATAATTCTCTGGAGCTGTCAGAGCATGGCTCACCTCTTGACTGACACTTCCATTAATCTATACAAGATACAGATGACTCCTGGAACGCTGCATGACCGGATTTGCTTTGAATGTTGTGGCTGGTTCAGCCCCTTTCCTATTATATATAGTGAGAGGGCAATTATAGGATAGCTTTCTGTCTCTGGTTTTGGCACAGCTCATAAGGACTTCTCATAGTAATCAGGGAATTAATTCCCATCAGCCTCAGATTTCCATTTACTTATTTCTCCACTTGCCCATCCTTTTTTAAAGCCAGACTTCTCTCTATCTCCCTGCAGCTGAGAACAAACTTTGTCCTTGTCACTGGAATTCGATCCTCCATCCAGACCTTGCATATATGGGTTGGAGTAGTTTCTCAGTAGGATTAGTTCTGTTGGTAGGGACAGAGGAGACATGGTTAAGACAGTGTAGCACATCAGAGAACGACTCTACCAAGGAGGAGGTAGAATGGTAGATAGGTGTTTTTGCAGTTCAGTATGGATTACAAGCTGCTTTGTTTCTGAGAGCTCTCTGAGGGATAACAATGTGATCCTCGTCACGAATCAAGATGGCTTTTTCTTTGTTACAGCTCTGGTTGGGACGTATGAAAAGTCCCCAGCCTTGCCTACTCCCACATCCTGTTTTAACATCTCATTGCTTAGACCACAGAGACAGTTTAAGGAAGAGAGAGATAGCAACTATTTCTACCATTCTCACCTGGTAGAGGTTAAGATTCTTCCAAAGGAAGGCAACTAACTGCCTTGCCCAACACCTTTATTAAGCCAGATTGGCAAGACATTCCAGGAAAGATTGCATTTATTGAAGGAATCAAACTGCTGTCTGTAACGGCCTGCTGGTGCACAGGCAAAATGTCTCTTTCTGATTCCATGTATTATGTTTTTAAAGGCATTGAATAATTTAAAGAACTAATTAGCTTATTCAAATCGTCAGTGACAGGTGCTTTGCACATTCATCTTGTGGGTTGCCATTGTGTGGCCTCTGGAACTGCTGGGAGACAGTCTCTCAGGGAATGTTTGTCCAGAAATTGAGCATTGGGTCAGCAGAGCCTTCAGAGTTATGACACTGATGTTTAAAGAGCCTCTTTCCTTAAGAAGAGCTCTAGCATGTCCTTGTTGTTAAGATGGATGGTCCCTGTGTCTCCTGAACACAAACAGCGGACACATGGGGTATTTTTCCTCATCTCTGGCCTGTATTCTGCATCACGGTTACTGTACTGAGATAATATATGTTGGGGGGGAAATTGTGATATAGAGGGGTCTGGAGGGAAATGGCTGCCATTTTAGTGTGCCATATAAACTCTTTCTACAGTTCTAGCACAGAAGCGATTCCAAGTATTCCTAATGATCTAGTCAAAAAGATGTTGGTGCATGTTAAAATGTAAATAAAATGGAGCGGTAGTGGTTTCCCCTTCCACTGAAAACACAAACAGTTGGAAAGGTGGTTTAATGGAAATGGTAAATCAGTAAGGAAAAATAATAATAATTTTCCAGCTTCTTAGACAGTAGTACAATCTCCCATGGAAATAAGAAACATAAAAGCACATTAAAAAGTATTTAGCCAGGTCCTAGAATGTTGTGACTTTTGTTTGTCATATACAGTACACTGAGCAGGGGTTAAAATATATACTGTAGACACACCATATCATATGTACTACACCATGGATTGCTGTCCTGGGAGGGGGGGCGAGGTCACTAGTGGTGGGGGTGTTGCAAACAGCTCCAAGGGGGTCATGAGCAGCCTCTCTTTCTTTATGGCTAAATGAGAGAGGGATCCTGACTTTTGTTTTTCTGTTGTAACATGAGGACACAATTGAAAAGGTTAAAAACTCTCTATAGCTATATGTAACTCTTCTTCTGGACACATTGGCCACAAGATTGCTGTCCTGGTTTTTTTCATAGCCATGCTTAGAATTGGTCCTGGATATCTGAGAGGTTGCATCTTTTCCTCTATAATCCTGTGCACTGTGATCACTGTGTTCCACCAGACCAGCAGAACTATTATCCAGTAAGGGGAGCTTTGTGACCTTGGGGGACAGAACTGTCACTGGGACTGGACCAAAATTATGGAACTAGCTTGCAGAAAAGATGAGAGACCACGGACTTCACTGCTGCTTCCGGAGCTTCATGTAAAACCTGCCTCTTTGGACAAGTTTCTTGCTGTAACTGCTTCCTTTCAAAAAATCCACCTAAACCTCTCCGCTTGACACTTGATATCAGGGAAACAAGAGAGCATAGTCCTTTCTTTACTTTGGGGAAGGTACTCACACTTCAGCGATGAGAGGTAGAGCTGGTCAGGAATTTTCTGTCCAAATTTTTTTCCATGACAAATAGCTTTTTGGTGAAATGGAAATTCTTATGGAAAAATCTATTTTCATTGAAAAGTGTCAAGTGTTTGTTTTAAAATGGAAAAACTTCCAAGGCTTTGGTGGTTACTGAAGAAAACAAAAACTTTTTTTTTGTTTTTGTGAAGATTTTGGTTCTTCATCAAACAATTCAAAAAATGGAAAAAATTTTTCAAGAAAGATGGAAAAAACTCCCTTTTCTTTGTCCAAAAAAAAAAAGTGTGTGTGGGAGGGAGAGTCATTTTCTGACTAGTTCTAAATATAAGTAGGCAATAGGCAGATTTCTCATACCCAGTGCTACCATTCCATGCAGTTTATTTTTTTTAATTGGAGCAGTTCTTAGCAAAGGCAGTGGTGTAACTGTACACATGAAGTGCACACACTGCAATCAGTTTACATTCAGGACTATATATGTTTGCATATGGTGACTATTCAGTTTAGATTTCCTGGCATGTCTCATTGGAATATGTAATGTAATAACACAGACAAAAGTTACTTTGAATAAAATAACTTTATGAGCACCACTCATGGAGCCATTCATTACAGGCTCATCCTAGAATGACATGACAGTAATACCACACAGAAATTCAGTGACATTTACTTCTACCAGAAATGAGGACTTGGGATATGGGGGCCTGTCATAAGATCTTGACAGAAATTACATAATATCTGGTGACAGTGTGGTAATTAACTTGCATCACCAGTGAACACTCACTCCTGGCTCTCAGGTGGCATGCAATAGCTGAGATTAATTTCTGATATCAGTTATTTGTTTATTGCAAATCAGAGACCTCTGCTCAAAGTGACAACCCATGTCAATGAGAAACTGAGCTCTGCAGGCCTGTTCCTTTTTCTAACTGCTTGGCTGCCCCTACATGTGTGATGGCAGAACAGTGGGTAGTCAAAAATCAAGAAGACACTTAATTTTATTATTTTTATCTCTATTATAGTAATGCCTGCAGGCCCCAGATATGACCAGGCCCCATTTTTTTTTTTTGGCATTGTACATGCACGCACAATGGGAGATTGACCCTGCTCTGAAGAACTTACGTTCTAATCAGACAAGACATGAGAGGGGAACAGAAAGACGAAGTGACTTGCCCAAAGATTTGCAGCAGATCAGTGGAAAAGCCAATATTAGAACCCAAGTCTTCTGATGCCCAGTCTTGTATGCTAGCCACTAGGCAACACTGCCTCCCAGCATAGTTCATAGGGAACTCATCTAACATGGTATGCATGTCAGTCACATAGGTACTTCAGATTCTGTTAAGTCCTGTACTGCAGCATGTTGCTGTGGCTGTATCTAGTGAGATAATTTATGAAGTGCAAACTCTCTTGAAGGGGGTGAAATTACTGCACTGAATCATAAGTTCATTCATAAAACACAGCTCCCTAATATCCCAAGAAAACTTTGGCAACATTTGACCAACCCAAAGATGCTTGTAGATCAGGGGTCGGCAACCTTTCAGAAGTGCTGTGCTGAGTCTTTATTTATTCACTCTAATTTAAGGTTTTGCATGCCAGTCATGCATTTTAATGTTTTTAGAAGGTCTCTTTCTATAAGTCTATAATATATAACTAATCTATTGTTGTATGTTAAGTAAATAAGGTTTTTAAAATGTTTAAGAAGCTTAATTTAAAATTACATTAAAAGGTAGAGCCCCCTCAGACCCGGGCCAGGACCCAGGCAGTGTGAGTGCCACTGAAAATCAGCTCGTGTGCTACAAGTTGCCTACCCCTGTTCTAGATAGTGGTGATTTAAAAGAAGTAAAGAGCAAAGGTTTGTTTGATTACTAAATCTTTGTCAGTTGTTTTGGGGATAAAATAACATCTTTCAGTCTCATGCCTGAGGCTGTGTGTGACGAGACATACCTGCTATCCTTTTCCATACACAGAATAGCCCATACTTCAGTCTAGATAGACTTGATTTTAGAGGAAGGAAAACAGTAACAAGAAAGAACAATAGTAAAGTCTCTGTGAGGAAGCCCAGCGTGTGAGTAGCCAGCTCCTCCCTCTGCGGTATACGTAGTCCTCTTAGAAATTTAAAGGTGCAGTACACAGAAAACAAGATGTGACTATTTCATGGCAACATACAGCACAATATTAAATAGTACTTCTCAGTGTTACAGCACTTTCCATCGTGGAGTCTCAAAGCCTTTTATAAAGAATGAATCTTTACCAACTCCCTAAATTAGGTAGAAGTATTATACAGTTTTAGGGATGAGGAAATGGAACTGTAGATGCTAAGTTGTTTGCCTATAGAGCTGTGTTCTCTTCTGTGACCTTATGGCCAAAATCAAGACTAGACCTTAAATTTACTGACTTTCAACTTTTACTTTACCCACTCGATCATCTTTCCGCTGTTATTCTATAGCAGTCACTCTCAACCAGGGGTACTTGTACCCCTGGGGGTATGCAGAGATCTTCCAGGGGGCACATCAACTCATCTAGATATTTGACTAGGTTTACAACATAAAAAGCACTAACAAAAGTCAGTACAAACTAAAATTTCACAGGACTTGTTTATACTGATTTATATAGTATATGCTGAAACTTAAGTATAATATCTATATTCCAATCAATTTATTTCATAATTATATGGTAAAAATGAGAGAGTCAGCCATTGTTCAGTAACAGCGAGCTGTGACACTTCTGTATTTTTATGTCTGATTTTGTAAGAAGTGATTTTGAAATGAGGTGAAACTTGGGAGTAGGCAAGACAGATCAGAGTCCTGAAAGGGGTACAGAAGTCCTGAAAGGTTGACAGCCACTGCTCTACAGATTATCTGTTACATGTTGTGCAGCTTCCCTCTCGTCATTTGCTTGACTGTGACCAATGCAAACCAACAGCCAGGTTTGCTGAGGAAATTTTGAGGCAGGTGGCAGAGGCAGAAAAGGGGTAAAAACCAGTTTTAAACAGCAAAGTTAAAACTTTACTAAGTAGAGGCAAGTGATCTGTGAAAAGGTTTGGGTGGTGACAGAAGTTGGATACCAGGATTGTGTATAGCAGGAAATACTGTATAGATAAATCCATTCTCATAGAGCTTCTCCATTGTTCCCACAGCAGAAAAAGAAAATCAGTTACTGATTAATTCACTGTCCCCTTCCATCTGCTTGTAACTTACAGTTTCCTGATCTTTCTTCATGTAAAACCTCTCAACCTCAATGTTGGGTTAATGTAAATTCATTTAATTACCTTTAATCTCAATGTTTTGTGTTTTGTTCTTTCTGTGTAACAGCTGAATCCCACTTGTACGCTAAGGGGACAACTGTCCCTATGTGCATTATTGATTGCACCCCAAGTGTCCAATCGTGGAGCCAGTCCACACTCCTGTTGTTTTAATGGAGCTAGTCACATAAGTAAATGCACATCAATACGAGGAAGGGCTCTACAATGGGTCCCTAAGTGTGTTGTGTAAATCACATGGAAAAGAAGGCAGAACAGTGAATGTGGAGCCAGCATAAGGCTGAGTCTGGCCAAATGCTCCAGAATCACTTAAAGGCCAAGGGAAGAGCCAAGACTTGCAAAAGGAGGGCACCGTACAGTGAAAAACCAATTCCTGCTTGGTAAGTTGCTCCAAAAGAAATGGCAGGGCAGCATGCAATAGCAGAGCAGCTGCCACAGGGTACAGCTCTGAGGATGTGTACAATGGAGCTGGCATGGGATCAGCAGCAACCGAGACGACATGCAAAAACGAACCTCTTTCAGCTCATAACTGGTTGTGTGCACTTCCTCCTTCGTGGGGAGGAATCCATGCAGTCGCTGCAGCGGGGAAGATGTATGTCTTTCTAACAGATCTTAATTGGACAACACTCTAAAGGAAGGAAATTTTCAAAAGTGCCTAAATCCCACTGACTTTCAGTGAGACAACTGAAATCAGTGGAACTTGCTGATTTACACCAGCTGAGGATCTGACCCTAAATGTCAGTAACTAGGTAACAAATGCCCCTGTATTTCCATGCTCAAAAAATAAACATATTGCAATCCTACAATGCCAGTCCAGGAGTATAGAATTTATTATACCAGATTGATTCTTCGCCTGAGTGACATTGGTGTAACTCCACTGGAGATGCGGGAGTTACATCCATGTAAAACTGGTTTATGTGAGGGTAGTATCCGGCCAATTCTACTTAGAGTGCTGATGGACTCCCTAACTCATATTATTTCAGAAGTGAGGGTCAGGTAGGATAAACAACCACTCATGGTTTTTTATGCATCCTGCATGCAGAACAAGTGTTTACATCAGTAGTTAAAGCTGCATTCTAAAGAGCCTTTTTCATTTGCTTATATCTCAACCTTGTACCTTTTGGGCTGAAAGCTTCTACATTTATTCTTACCCCAAGACCCAAATGCCTGGAAAAATTAATTCATCTATTTCTGAGGGGCTTTAACCTCAAAGTGGGCATTGGAGAAACTTCAGATTTGGCAAGGGAGACAGTCCGTAGACAACAGATGCACCTTCTTGTGATCCTGTGACAATCCATTTCAATTTGGTTAAACTGTAGTTTTTAAAAGTAGCATGAGCATATGATAACAAGTTTCACACTGTTGCTCTCCCAGCAGATACATGCATATGTAAGCAGAGTGGAATTTCTCATTCCTAGTGCATGAGATGTTGAAATATGTATGGAACAAGATGTGCTTCATTCCCTCTATGGCCTATGTTCTCTGTAATGGTCTATATTCAATATCTCATTCCATCTTATTATCTTAATCTATACTGCCTAGTATGGTGCATATTAGATGAGACTGTATTCCCTTCAGTTCTAGAATTAGTTGAAAGAAATTTGGCTATCAAATTTTCCAGCTGGAAAAAAGTGGTTTTATCAGTTAGGTTTTTTTTCCTTAGGATTATGTAGATTTCAACTTTTTTAGTGTATTTTTCAATGAGAACTTATTTGTTTTGGACACTTTGAAATGAAACAATTTTTTATTTGTTTTTGACTTAAAATGCCTCTTCTTGGTTTTTGGGGATTCTTTGCTCTTTTGCCACTGGAAAATTTCCCCACTTTCACTGTCTCCTCCTCACCAGACACACACTTTCTCATTTCCTTACTGTTCTCTCAAGCTGTCTCAGGGCAGGTGAGGGAAGTAAACCAGATTTACAAAAGTTGAAACTAAGTGTCAAGTCAAAACTAAATGCGAAATCTCAAGAGAAAACAAAGTTCTTTAGTTTAGAAAGTTCTAGTGAAAAATCAATTCATCCCCCTTTTCCCCACTCCTCCCCACAAAAGCCAGTTTTTTCTGACCAGGTCTATACAATGATTCTAGTTTTACATTCAGTGAGGAAGGGCTCCATATGCCTCCAGGTCTCTCTCCCCATTTCAGTTTGAAATGCACAACTCTCTTGCTCCCCCAGGCATGGGGCAGCATGGGTCACATGCATGGGTCTCTCCACAGCAGATTCAAAGGCTACCAGGAAAGAAATAGCAACAGACAGGCCTCTGGTGGCTCTTCTCAATGCAGCAGGAAGAGAAATGAGCACAAGGAATTGGTTGTGAGCTCCCTTGCACTGCCCCCTCCCTGAGATTTGCCATCTTTTGGAGAGGAGGGCATGGGTTCATCCCCAGGACCCACCCAGTCTCCTAGATTTTGAGAGAATGGGTGGCACCATGCTTGTTTACATGTCTCAGCTATTTTAAAGGGCAGAGCTCTGTGATATTGGATTCCACATGCCTTATGGAAATATGCTTATGAATATGACATAACTAGAATATGCTTTATGCTAAATACCAGTAGTATGGTGTCATTAGAAAGCTTGTGTTCATCCTATTTGTTTGTGTATATTATGTCTACACCTGGAGTTAGGAGAATAAGATGTAAACTTGTATCACTGAGGTAAACACAATAAGTGGAGGCCATTAAGGGTGCTCCAGAAACAATCAGTTGTCAATGGCCTTAGTTACTTGAAAGCCTTCCTGGGCTGGGATGCAGTGGAGTAGGGTGGGACCACATCCTTCTGCCACCCACCCTGGGGTGGTGGATCTCCTACACTGTTCAGAGAAGCTCTAGCTCTGAAGCGGAGCCTCCCTGACCAGCTCCCTGAAAGACTGCTTTTTGCTGGCTGCCTGAGCCTCGCCCAGGCTAAAGCCAACCTTAAGACTGTTGCTTGCTGGCAACCTGAGCCTACTCAAGCCCAGGCCCCAGCCCACCTGTAGAATGGTTTGTTTTGCTGGCTACCTGAGTCCCTCCCAGGCTAAAGCCAACCTTAAGACTGTTGCTTGCTGGTAGCCTGAGCCTCTTCAAGCCCAGGACCCAGTTCCCCTGAAAGACTGTTTGTTCGCTGGCTGCCTAAGCTCCACCCAGGCCACAGCCAGCCCTGATAGACTCTTTTTAAGGGCTGTCTGCTTGAGCCACCCAAACACAGGCTAAAGCGTGACAGCGACTATTAATCATCCAGCTCTATTGTGGGCTCTTGGCTGTCTTGCAGACTCTGGTCCTGACCAGACAGGACTAGCCTGAGTGGCCTCCCTCCTAGCAGGAGAGCAAGGGACCATTGCAGACAGCCCATGAGGAATGGAGACTAGAGGTCTTAAAGTAACATGTGACCATGTCACCTGGTAATGAAATCCATCTTAACTTTTGTACTTTTCAATTTAGAAGGAGGGGTGGGGACCCAGAGAGACAAAATATTCCACCTTTTGCCAAAGCTATAAAAGGGGATGGAGCAGGAAATAAGGGGCTGCCAGTGATGAGAGAACCCCTGCTTACGACCTGAGATGTCTGCTGGAACTAACAAGGACTGTACTGGGGAAAGGATTGGGCCCAGACTAGGAAGGAGTCTAGTCTGTGAAAAAAGCTTATTGGAACATCTCTGAGGGAGAAAGATTACCTGTAATCAGTTTTTTAATATATTAGGCTTAGACTTGCTTGTTTTTGATTTATTTTGCTTGGTGACTTTTGTTTATTAATGAACCCAGAGTACATGATTAATACCCGGGGGAGCAAACAGCTGTGCATATCTCTCTTATCAGTCACATAGAGGGTGAACAATTTATGAATTTACCCTGTATAAGCTTTATACAGAGTAAAATGGATTTATTTGGGGTTCAGGCTCCCAGAAAGGCTGAACACTGGGCACTGGGAAAGTCCCTGTTAACTGAGAATCCCCTGGACTGAGTGAATCTCAGTTTCAGTTAACTGCAGAGAGATGTGGCCCAATCTCTGGCTCTGTGCTGGAGCTGACTGGAGTATCTAACTCAGCAAGACAGGAGTAGAGGGGCACCTGTTCTGGCAGGAGGGTTGTTCTCAGTGGTATCCCAGTTCATCGAGTGACAGTCTCTAGGGGAGTCTCTGTGACCGAACCCATCACAAGCACCTCATTCCTCTGGCTGCTGCTGGGAGAACCTCAGCTGGCCACCACTAAGTCCATCTCTACTCCTCTCCCTGCTCTTAAATCTGCCACCAGGAGGCGATGAGCCTGTGTCTCCCCTTCTTCGCATGCAGTAGGCTTAGGTACTCTGACAGCTGGTCTACACTACGCATTTATACCAATTTTAGCAGAGTTGAACCAATTTAACGCTGCACCCATCCACACAACAAGGCCCTTTATATCGATATAAAGGGCTCTTTAAACTGGTTTCTGTACTCCTCCCCGACAAGAGGAATAGCGCTGAAATCGGGTTAGGGTTAGTGTGGCCGCAAATCGATGGTATTGGCCTCCGGGCGGTATCCCACAGTGCACCACTGTGACCGCTCTGGACAGCAATCTGAACTTGGATGCACTGGCCAAGTAGACAGGAAAAGCCCCGCGAACTTCTGAATTTTATTTCCTGTTTGGCCAGCGTGGATCTCTGATCAGCACACACAGGTGATCATGCAGAGCTCATCAGCACAGGTAACAATGCAGTCTCCTGAGACTCGAAAAAGAGCACCAGCCTGGACCGCACAAGAGGTACTTGATCTGATTGCTATACGGGGAGAGGATTCAGTGCTAAAAGAACTCCGTTCTAAAAGACGAAATGAAAAAATATTTGAAAACCTTTTCCAAGCCATGATGGAGACGGAGCACACTACGGGACTCAGGGGACCAGTGCCGTATGAAAGTTAAGGGATTCAGACCAAGCCTACCAGAACACCAAGGCAAACGGACGGATTCGGGGCGGAGTCGACCATACCTCTTCCTACCTGAGCTGATTGCCATTCTAGGGAGTCCGCCACCATACCCCACCCCTGTCCGTGGATTCCGACGGTGGGTCGGTAATCTCATCCATAGCTCGGATTCTGCGGACACGGGAGATATGGGGAGGAGGCAAGAGGAGGCATGAGCTTGCACGAGAGCCACACAGCACTCCGTCTCCCCCAAAGCGGAGCTTTTTCTCACCCCAGCCGCTACCCTCCCAGCCCTCCAGTTCACCTACCCCACCAGTGGAAGCCTGGAAGCGACCTCTGGTGAGCTGTCCTTTAACACTAAACCATGAGTTTAAACAGCAGCCTTTTTTCATCGATTTATTTGCCCTGGGCTATGGGATAGCAATTCGTGGCCACGTACGTTATTGGAAAGCTTTTAACATGTTTCTGCGGGATGGAGCGGAAATCCTCCAGGGACATTCTCAATAGACCTCTCCTGGAGGTACTCCAAAAGCCTTGGCAGAAGAATTCTGGGCAAGGCCAGCCTTATTTTGTCCCCATGGTAGGACATTTGACCATGCATGCAATGTAGCCAGTACATCCTGGTAATCATTGCCTGACAAAGCCTGCTGCGCACATGCATCTCGTGACTTTTTTTCTGGCATTCAGAGCAACATCCGTTCTTATCTTTGGCCTGCTGTTATCTTCCGGGACGCTTGCTATCGATTCATGATAACCGTGGTTTGAACCAGGAATTTAATTAAGGGGGCCGCGTGGCCTCCTACTGGGTGTTGCCTGTTGCTCTAAAAGCAATCTTCCATTGCAAGGTAGCCTAATTCGGGAGGAGGGGTGTGGGGATGGCACTGAGCTTTTTCTTGGCTAGCAGGGATCTTCCCTCTACCACGCCAGCGGTGGGGGCGGGGTTTCAAAGCGCACTATCCCAGAGATGGAAGTGCGGGGTTGGCTTTCTGCTGCTGCATCGCTAATAGAAGAAGCAGCGCTACCGGATTTGGCTTGGTATTTGCGGGCCAGGAGGCACTGTGTATATGAAAGCTGCGAGAATCAAAAACTTAAGCCTTACCATGAGCGCATGGAAGTTGATGGCTGCCCGGACCTGCGATCTTGTGAGATCCAAACAGCTAGCAGGCACATGAATATTAAAGATGCAAAATGCGACCATGTGTGTGAAAATCACATGCTATGTAAGCCGTGGATAGTGTGTTATCACTGATGAAAGAGTATAACTTGTCATTGTAAAATGATTTTTGTAATACTTCTTCCCGTTTTTTCACTCACTCCATCCAGCTGCATCAGTGGTCGCATCCTATCCATCCCAAGGCTTAGCTCAGAATAACGGAAAAAAGGCAACTCGAGTGAAATGTTCTCGGACATCTTAGTGAGACCACATGAAGAGCAAACTCACAGAATGACGTGAGAAGGATGTGTATGCACAATTACAGGAAAGACCAAGGACATGAACGGGAGGATAGGGACGCTAAAGTGAAGGAAGAGGAGTAGCGGTGTACGGCAGAAAGATCAACGGTGGTTACGACAGGAGCGATCAGCGAGTGTGCGGATGCAATCTGGAGCTGCTGAGCGTGTATCAAACTGACTATCCTCAGACGCATGGTGTAGATCTTCAGTAGGCAGCCGAGGAGGTTACCAGAAGTGCCGATGCAGCCCTGTGAACCTACCTAACTCCTCATAGTCCATATTCTCCTCACCATGACCAGTGGTTAAAAACGCGTGGGGGCTTTCGTGCACCTTCGCCTACTCCACCTCCCGACCTGGACGAGGCAAGCAAAAGCTGTCATTAGCTTGAAAGTGTTAGATGACCTTTCCCTTCCCTCCTATCCTAAACTCACACAGACGTCAAGCCTCTGCGCCTTATACATCTTGTAATTCAAAGATCAGGGTGTTCTACGGACTAGAAATACGTATTTAATGATACTAGAAACTTTTAATAAAAATACAGATTTTAATGATACGAGTGCTTCTATGTTCCTTAAGCAAGCTGTAATTGCAAGAGGGAGGGATGGTTGCTTCAGGGAAGAGGCATCAAGGGGGGGGGTTCATCAAGGGGATAGAAACACACAGTCACCCGTACCCTGGGCCCGACTGATCGTTTTCAGCTCTCTGATTCGCAGCACCGCTCTCCGATTCTCTTGTAATCGCCCTGGTATCTTGAGCTGTCTGGTAACTCAGCAGCCAAGTGATGATTGGCTCAGCCCATCACCTCGCGCAAAAGAGGTCTCCCCCTTACTCTCAGAGATTCGTGAGCACACAGCCAAGCACCAATAAAAAGGGACATTGTTGTGCTGAGGTCTGAGCGAGTCAAGTAATAGATTGACGCCAGGCACGCCTTAAAGCGCTCAATGCGAAATTCTATCCACATTCTGCCCTGCTCAGCCTGTAGTTGTAAGCCTCCTGACTACTGTCAGGCTGCCTGTAATGGCTTCGAGACCATGGCATCAAGGGTAGGTGCGGTCTCCCAGGATAACTACAGGCATTTCAACATCTCCCAACGTTATGTTTCTGGTCTGGGAAGTAATTCCTTGCTGCAGCCGTTTAAAACAGAGTATAGTGCCTGACGAAGACGAGTGTCATGAACCTGGATCCTAGGCCATACCCGGATTGGTAGAATCGACTTGTGAAGACTGGTCACCATAGGCTTGTCAGCACCATTGAAAAAGTACCCCTCGCGTTACGTACTGGGTGCCTTGGTGCTCCGGGCAAGATAGGGATATGGGTTCATCTATAGCCCAATGGTTTTCCCACACGTTAGGGAATCCCATTGCTAAGCAAAGCCATCCTTACTATTACCTGCACCGTTTCCCAGAGTCACTAACCTTTCGTTAGGCAGCAGCTTAATGTTGCTTTGCTACTTGCATCACAGCAGCCTCCCAGTGATTTCCCACTCCAAATTGCACCGACTGACGTGCATGTTCTGGTGCGTATGCAAGCTTCCACAGGGAATGCCACTCGCTTCTCACACCTGGAGGCTGCTCTCATCGTTGGTATTAGCGTTTCGGGCGGGGGAATCAGAGTCACAAAGTTCAGAAACATGCCTTATGCATGGACAAGTTTCGAGCCCTGCAATTGCCCAACTGCAAAACTGATGCGGTTCCCACCAGTCTGTGCTTGTTTCCTGGGCACAAAATCAGCGTTCAATACTAGAAACCTGCCCCCCATACACGCCGATGTCCAAAGCGCACGGGTCTGCGGTTCTTTTCGAGGAATTCTGTTGTTCCATGTCCTCATCACTTCATCGTTGCTTGCCGTAGCCGGATCTCTCCTCACCGGCTGCAGGTCCGGGTTCAGCCTAGACTGCACCGAGAATGCGCGCGGTGTTTACCAACGTCCACGATTGCAGTCTTGTCTGGCAGGGTCATGCTTCTGTGCGTATGGCGTATTTGCACAGTCACCCGACTGGTTTGTCTGCTGCTTTCACGGAGGGAGGGGTGAGGCTGTACCCAGAACCACCCGCAACAATGTTTTTTGCCCCATCAGGCACTGGGATCTCAACCCAGAATTCTAAGGGGCGGGGGAGACTGCGGGAACTATGGGATAGCTAAGGGATAGCTACCCACAGTGCAACACTCCGGAAATCGACGCTAGCCTCGGTACATGGACACACCCCGCTGAATTAATGTGCTTTGTGTGGCTGTGTGCACTCAACTTTATATAATCTGTTTTACAAAACCAGTTTATGTAGAATCGGAATAATCCTGTAGTGTAGATGTTAGTAGCATCCCAAGTATTTGGCTTCCTTTCTGATTCGTCTGGATCTTTCTAATATATATTCTCCTTTTTTTTCTAATTAAGCGCTAACACCTTCGTGGTAGAGTGTGCCGGTAAAATAGAGGATTTTGCACTCTGAGGCCCAGCAAGGTGGGCCCTGGGTAATAATCCTCGCCAAGACCTAGTAATTATTGCAATTACAGAACAATTGTAAAGAAAGAGGAATGTAATGTTGGCCTTTCCAACAGTAGTTGTCCAGCATTAATATTGCTATTGGCAGTGAGTTACAATTCAGACAGCACAACCTCCAGTAGCAACGTGTGTGTTCCGTTATCTTTTTCTTCAGCAGGCGAGACTGTAAAGGCTTGCTCCTGTCAAACATTATATACTTCATTCAGATTCCATTGTTCCCCTTGGTAACAATAGCTTATGGTCAACATGTACCTAATCCAATCATGTAAATGGAAAGACTTCCCGCTATGATGATTCTATAGCTCCATTACCATAGAATCTGAGTGCCTCAAATCTTTAATGTAGGGGAGCATTGTTATGCCCACTTTACAGTTTGGGAACTGAGGCAAAGAGAGGCTGGTGTGTAGGCTCCTAATGATGCCCTGTAGGACTTTTTAATCGGTAGGAACTAAGCACCTGCCTATCTTAGGAAATCCCTCTAGGCATCTGTCTAAATCTCTAGGTACCTGAATACATTTACTTTGATTCTCTAAGTGATTCATGCTGGTTTTCCAGTCTGAATTGGGCTGGAAACTAAAGGTAAAATCCTCCTCTTTCCCTTCAAAGATACGTGTGATTGGATCTCTCCACTGCCTGTGGATCTCTGGACATGGTAGAAAGGCTTTAGTGATCCAAAATGCGTTAGACCATGGTGGTTATTCTGGATCTATACGTCGATGGAAGTATTTACTAGACAGTTCAGAAATGAAGCCACAAGAATCCCTTTGCCTCTTAACGAGGTGTCCTAAGTACCCAGAAGAGTGTGTGCATGTATCTATATATACACACATGTACCCCTTAGGCCCAGGTTTTAAAAAGCGACTATTAAATTTGGGTGCCCAATCTGAGACATGGTAAAGGGGCCTGATTGTTTTTCCAAAAATGCTGAGCACTTGCGCTTCAGAAACTTGGTCTTTTAGATGGCTCAAACTTGAGTCTCCCAGAAACACTAGTCACTTTTTTTGAAAATCTTAGCCCTTAATCTTTATTATGCTAAGTATTAAAAACACAGACCTTAGAATTTCCTACCTATTTTAACACCTGGTGAATCACCATTAAACTACTTGCCACTAGTTAAATTTACCCAGTGGTCATGCTAATAATGTACTCTTTAATCAACCATTCATTCCCACCAAATTATAGTGAAATAATTATTTAAAATGTGCACAGCATTTTGCATCCCAAACCACTGGAGACATTTTAAACATAGAGCATGAAATAGTACCAGGCTCTGGGACAGAGAGTAGCAGTTAACCAGTGCATAGACTGCTGCCCAGTAGTTGGGGGCAGGGCTTCTATACCATTATAGCTGAATGAACTTCCTCTTACAAAACCTATTGTGAGCTCTTTAACGTCTGCACCTGAGCAAAGCAGTTTTTATGATCTTGTCTGAAAAATCCTCACTGTAAACTGTGCAGAGCTGAATTTATCTACCTTGAGGATGAAAGGTTGAGTCAAACCTGCCTAGATCTGAACTTGTAATTCCATGGAGATGAAATAGTTCAAATGTGAAATTTAGATTACAAAACTGTTCCCCCAGAGCCTCAGTACTCCATTGCTGCTTTGAGTACATTCTTAAATCAGCTTCTCCCGTTACAGAAAATCCTCCATTTCCAGTTCCACTTTGTCTCTTTTCATAAACTCTGAGAATTCCCCATACCACCTTGGGCTGCATGGAAGACAATAGACTTAGAGAAAATGAGGAATGAACAGTCTCACCTATGCCAAGCTGCTCTCTGCTTCTAGTTTTATGGGCACATGGTAACATACTATTTACGCTGAGCTTCTCACTTGCACAGCAGGTTTTCAGCTGTAGAATACAAATTGCCATACAAAGGAGGGTAAGCAGTGTTAGCCCCATTGTACAGATGGGATAACTATAGAAAGCAGAAAGCCTGAGGTCACTCTGGTCTCATGGACCTCAAGTCCAACAATGTGGATTCTCATCTTCACTCTGCCATGGATTTCCTTTGTGACACTGGGCAAGGAGCTTAACCTCTTCATGCCTCAGTTACCTAATCAGTACAATTTCAGCTGTTGCTGTTTGATTTCTTCATAGGAATTATATGAGCTCCCACCAGAGAATGTCCGTTAAATATGAAGTACTACTAAGGCCATTAGTATATATCAGGAGGTTAAATCCTGCCTTATTGATTCCAAGGATGAGTTTTGCCCCGACTTCAATGGGGCCAGCATCTCCCAGCGCGGTGTACATGAGAGGATTGTGCTAATCTTTTATTAGGTCCTGAAAGTCTCAAAACAATAGTCCAGATCTCCTGGTAGGTTTGGAGCATTTAAGGCATTAGTCTTTTCTGTAGGGAAGTGAGTGGTCAAGAATTCCTCATGCTCATCATGCACATTGCAGGCCACAGAACCTCACCCACCCACTACTGTAATAGACCTGTAACCTCTGGCTGTACTACTGAAGTCCTCAAATCAGGATTTAAAGACTTCAAGTGACAGAGAATCCACCATTTACACTAGTTCAAATGAGCAAGTGACCTATGCCCCATGCCGCAGAGGAAAGGGGAAAATTGCCAGAGCCTCTGCCAATCTGACCCAGGGGAAAATTTCTTCCTGACCCCAAATACGCCAAGGTCCACCTTGTAAATATTGAAAAAATAAAATCAAAGTGAAGAATTAAAAACCTCCAAATTGGGACTGGTTAACTCCAGGCCCTCATCACCAGATGGGGAAGTGCTGAGGCTGGCGAGGTGAAGGAGGAGCCTTACCACACTAAAAATAAATACATTTTAATGGTTTTGTCACCAGATAACCCAATACAGACGCTCCCTGACTTATGCAAGCATTCCATTGTGGAATGCCTGTGTAAGTCGAATTTTGTGTAAGTCAGGAATACACCTGACAATTGCACAATTACACAAAAAAAAAAGGTTACGGAACTTTTTCCATAAGTGCAGATTTGCGTAAATCGGATCTGCGTAACCTGGGGAGCATCTGTACATATAAACAGTTTTCTTCCTCCCTTTGGACACAGATGCAGCCCATCAGTGAACAGTAACCTCTTATTGTATTAATTCACAATCTGTTTCTCAAAGAAATGCACTCAGAGGATTGTATTATCTGTGTAAATTGGCTAAGGTTGCTGCTTTTGCTATGCCTTTTTAATGTAATATTTGCATAATCATTTCTATTACCCATCTGACCTGTCTTCAAACTTTAAAGTTCAAACCTTCACTCCACAAAATATGGGATATACTTTCCCTAATGTAGTGGCACACTTATCCTTTAGCTTTCCTCGGGAATCTGCTGTGTATTAAATGTGCTTGTATGTTATTCTTTTGCAAAGTCATGGGAAATTTGGACTGTATGGTTTTCTATAGCAGCCATCAACGTAATACCTACCAGCAAGGCTGTACCTTGGTTCTGTGCTGCAAGGGAGTGAAGTTCCACTACTATTCTGCACAGCTAGAAAGGCTGTTCTCTGGTAATGGTCAGACATGGGGCAAAGAAGAGCTGTGCATGCAATACTCTCCCAGCGATCAGATGGACAGGGAGTGGACAGGCAGAAGGTGAAGCCATGCTCTATGTCAGCCAGCAGACCTGGACTGGCATACAGTGGCAGGGGGTGGGAGGGAGTAAGCTTTCCCCCAAAACTGAGCATCACAATTTACTTCGTCTGGAAGAAAGGGAAGCAAGGGAAGAAGAATCATGCCTCCAAGGAACAATTCTTTGCTAGAGCTGGGTTCAAAAAAGAATGAGAGAAGTTCACGAAGGAGAGGTCCATCAATAGCTATTAGCCAAGAGAGTCCGGGATGCAATCTCATGCTCTGGGTGTCCCTACACCTCTAATTGCTAGAAGCTGAGACTGGATGGAGGGGATGGATGACTCAGTAAATTGCCCTGTTGTGTTCATTACCTCTAAAGCATCTGTCACCAGCCACTGCTGGAAGACAGGATAGCAGGCTCAATGGAACATTGTTCTGCCCCAGTATGACCATACTTATAGGGCTCCTGGGCTGGCATAGCCATGTGGTGCCTCATACTCAGGGCTGAGCTAAAGTGTCCATCCAGCCCAAAGTAATTTCCATGAAAAATAGCAATAAAGCAAAAACTGATTCTTGATATAGGCTGATAAACATGGATACTCGTTTCTACAGATTTACACTATATAATATTAAATAACTAACTATAGTGGCCATGGTTTAAAAAAACCTCACAACCTTAAAAATAAGGAGCTTACAGCCACTTTAAACTGCTGCAACCTCCTCCACTGGTGGATTCTCCTCTGTCATCCTGGCCTTTCATAAACCTATAGTACTGCATCATTAAGGGAATGTCAAAATGATGTTTGAACATACAACTTAACTCTGCTCCCTGAATGCATACAATACAGTAGAGTTGCCTTTTTTCATTAATAACTTTTTATGTATAATTTCAAAATCAAAAATATAAGAAGTTAAGTGGGCAAGAATTTTGGTTTCTTTATATTTGCATAAAAATTCTCAATCAGGGTTTTAAGGGAAAGTTCCTTGGTAATATGCCTGTTGTGAGAGACAGAAAGTGTCAAAATTTGGTTCATCCATCTCTTTTCTTCAGATCAATCCTTATGTTAGAAGAAATTGGCATTCCCAAGTTAGCTTTAACAGAGCTAACTGAAGTCCTGGAACAGTGAAGCCACTGCAGTACAGTGCTGCCCCACAAATAATTACTAGGGCTGTTGATTAATTTCAGTTAACTCACACAATTAACTAAAAAAAATTATGTTTAATCGTAGTTTTAATTGGACTGCTAAACAATAGAATAACTTCTGAAATTTGTTAAATATTTTGAATGTTTTTCTACATTTTCAAATATATTGATTTCAATTACCACACAGAATACAAAATGTACAGTGTCCGCTCACTTTAATATTATTTGTGATTATCATTTTTACAGTACAAATATTTTTAAACAAAAGAAATAGTTTTTTTCAATTCACCTCATACAAGTACTGTAGGGCAAATTATTTATCATGAAAGTGCATCTTACAAATGTAGATTTTGTAAAACAATGTAAAACTTTAGTGCCTACAAGTCCAGTCCTACTTTTTGTTCAGTCAATCGCTAAGGCAAACAAGTTTGTTTACATTTATGGGAAATAACGTTGCCTGCTTCTTATTTACAACGTCACCTAAAAGTGAGAACAAATATTTGTGTGGCACTTTTGTAGCTGGCATTGCAAGGTATTCACATACCAGATATGCTAAAAATTTGTATTCTCCGTCATGTTTTGGCCACCATTCCAGATGACGTTTGCATGCAGATGATGCTTGTTAAAAAAAACTGTTAATTAAATTTGTGGCTCAACTCCTTGGGGGAGAATAGTATGTCTCCTACTATGTTTTACCCTCATTCTTCCAAATATTTCATGTAATAGTAGTCTCGAATGATGACCCAGCACACGTTCATTTTAAGAACACTTTCATTGCAGATTTGACAAAACGCAAAGAAGATAAAGAAAATACAAAGTGAGATTTCTAAAGATAACTCCAGCACTAGACCCCAGGTTTAAAAATCAGAAGTGCCCTCCAAAATATAAGAGGGATGAGGTGTGGAGCATGCTTTTAGAAGTTTTAAAAGAGCAGCACTTTGATGCAGAAACTACAGAACCCAAACTGCCAAACAAGAAAATCAACCTTTTGCTGGTGGCATTTGACTCGGATGATGAAAATAAACGTGTGTCAGTCCACACAGCTTTGGACCCTTATTGAGTAGAACCCCTCATCAGCATGGACGCATGTCCTCTAGAGTGGTGGTTGAAGCATGAAGAGACATATGGATCTTTAGCGCATGTGGCACAAAAATATATTTTACATGCCACAGCTGCAACAGTGCCATGCAAAAGCCTGTTCTCACTTTCTGGTGATATTGTAAACAAGAAGTGGACAGCATTATCTCCTGCAAATGTAAATGAACTTGTTTGTCTGAGTGATTGGATGAAATAGGACTGGATTTGTAGGCTATAAAGTTTTACATTGTTTTATTTGAATGCAGTTTATTTGTACATAATTCTACATTTGTAAGTTTGACTTGTAATCAAAAATAAATATAAAGTAAATACTGTACACTTAGTATTCTGTGCTGTAATTAAAATCAATATATTTGAAAATGTAGAAAACATCCAAATATATTTAAATAAATGGTATTCTATTATTGTTTTAGTCGCTTGACAGCCCTAGTAATTACCCAGTGGTCTGGGTAGGTCTGTACAGCCCATGCTGAAACACAAACAGTAAAGCCATGGCAGCTGCAGTACTTGAGCTAGCTAGATTAAAGCTAGCTTGGATATGGCAGCTCCCTGTGATTGCAGTATAGACATACTCAAAAACTCAGAGTAAAAAAAGAGAAAGGATGGAAATGAATAGGAAGCTGTCTCTGATTCTGCTTTACTAGTGTATTACAAAGCAAGTTATAAGACAGTCCACTGGGTTGCTGGCCTTCATCTTACTTCTTCGGCTAGGGACAACATGTGCTATTCTCTGTTTACTTTGTACTATCTTTTTTCAAACCAGAGAAGCTGCTCACTATTTTATCCTATCGTGCAGATACAGCAGTGATATAAGGGAGCTGAATGATTCCAGAACTGGGAAAGCTGAGAACCGATTAGCCAGAACAAAAAAGGGATAGAAAAGAGCAGGAGCAATAGAATGGGGTGAAACCCACTAGGAGAATGTTGAAGGAATCATAAATCTTACACCTTAGAGGCTACTTAGGACACATTAGCCTTGGTTGCTGTGACCTAGTTGTGATGGGTTCGGTCACAGAGATCCCCTTGGGACTGTCTCCTGATGTGCTGAAATTACCTCTGAGCCTGTTTTCCCTGCCAGCTTGGGACTCCAGAACCCTCTCTTGTTGAGCCAGACATGCTAGCCTGCTGCAACACAGACCCAGGACCACACCCCCAAAGCTGAAGGCTTTAAGTGAAAACAGCTCTGCAGGTTACCTGACTCCAGCACCCAGACACCCAGCTCCCAATGGGATCCAAACCCCAAATAAATCCATTTTACTCTGTATAAAGTTTATAGAGGGTAAACCCATAAATTGTCCACCCTCTATAACACTGATAGAGCGATATGCACAGCTTTTTGCTCCCCCAGGTATTAATCACTTACTCTGGGTTTACTAATAAACAAAAATGATTTTATTGCATATGAAAAGCAGGATTTAAGTGGTTCCAAGTAATAACAAACAGAACAAAGTAAGTTACCAAGCAAATTAAAGCAAAAACATGCAAGTCTAAGCCTAATGCATTAAGAAACTGATTACAGGTAATATCTCACCCTCAGAGATGTTCCAATAAGCTTCTTTCACAGACTAGACTCCTTCCTAGTCTGGGCCCAATCCTTTCCCCAGTACAGTCCTTTTTAGTTCCAGCAGACATCTTAGGTGTTAAGCAGGGGCTCTCTCATAAACTGGCCACCTTTGTTCTCCTCCACCCCCTTTTATAGCTTTGGCACAAGGTGGGAATCTTTTCATACAGTCATAGATTATTAGGGTTGGAAGAGACCTCAGGAGGTCATCTAGTCCAATCCCCTGCTAAAAGCAGGACCAACACCCAGGGCCGGTGCTTCCATTTAGGCAGCCTAGGCAATCGTCTAGGGTGCCAGGATTATTGGGGGGCGGCATTTTGCCGGGGGGGGGCGGCAGGCAGCTCCGGTGGACCTGCCGCAGTCGTGCCTGCGGAGGGTCCCCTGGTCCCGCGGCTCCAGTGGAGCTGCCACAGGTATGCCTGTGGACGGTCAGCTGCTCCTGCAGGCACGACTGCTGCAGCTCCAGCGGAGCCGCGGGACCAACACGCTGGGCGGTGAAAAAGCTGTGCACCTAGGGCGCTAAAAACACTAGCGCCAGTCGTGCCAACATCAAATAAATCATCTCAGTCAGGGCTTTTTCAAGCCAGGCCTTAAAAACCTCTAAGGATGGAGATTCCATCACCTCCCTAGGTAACCCATTCCAGTGTTTCTCCACCCTTCTAGTGAAATAGTGTTTCCTAATATCCAACCTAGACTTCCCCCACTGCAACTTTAGACCATTGCTTCTTGTTCTGTCATATGCCACCACTGAGAACAGCCTAGCTTCATCTTCTTTGGAACCCTGCTTCAGATAGTTGAAGGCTGCTATCAAACCCCCCACTCTTCTCTTCTGCAGACTAAATATGCCCAGTTCCCTCAGCCTCTCCTCGTAAGTCATGTGCCCCATCCCTCTAATAATTTTTGTTGCCCTCTCTTGGACTTTTTCCAATTTGTCTGCATCCCTTCTGCAGGGGGAGATCCCTTCCCTCTGGGAAGGTCCCCATCCTTCCTTCGAAATGGAAAAGTACCAGATTTAAGATGGATTTCAGCATCAGGTGACATGGTCACATGTCCCTGTGAGACCTCATTCTTCATTACCCAATGAGCTGGCCCACATGTACACAGGAAGGCTTGCAGGTAAATAAACCCATTCACAACCAATTGTCCCAGTCAATGGGAGCCATCGAGATTCTAAGCCACCATTAATGGCCCACACTTTGCATAATTACAATAGGACCTCAGAGTTTTACTTCATATTTCTAGCTTCAGATACAAGAATGATACATGCATACAAATGGGATGAACTGGTTAAACATAGGAAACAAAAGGTAAGTATAAATGGTCAGTTTTCAGAATAGAGAGAGGTAAATAGTGGTGTCCCCCAGGGGTGTTATCATAGCTTTCCTACTCAGATTTGAACCTTTGCGTTCGTAAACTGAGAAGCTAGCATGAACCCTTCTAAGCTTAATTACCAGCTTAGATCTGATCTCGCTGCCACCAACCAGGAATCCCAGTGCCTGGTACACTTGGGTCCCCCAAAACTTCCCTGTGGGACCCCAAGACTCAGATGCCCTGAGTCTCCTAACAAAGGGAAATAAACTATTCCCCCC
>NC_133776.1:53943345-53956862 GCF_003597395.2 Chelonoidis abingdonii
CATTCCAGCAACTACACACATGTAAGTTACAAAAAACAACAGCCTATTTTTCTACCTTGTACTTACAACTTTGGAAACTGAAGATTAGAAGCTAAGATAGAAAAGATCCCCTCTCATAGCTGAGAGCCAGACAAAGACACAGACTCAACACTCCCTCTCTCAGCTTTGAAAAATCCGGTTTCCTGATTGCCTCTGGTCAGGTGTTTGGTTCCCTTTGTTAACCCTTTACAGGTGAAAGAAACATTAACCCGTAGCTATCTGTTTATGACAGGTGTGTTCTGGGACCAGTCCTATTCAATATATTTGTAAATGATCTGGAAAAAGGAGTAAACAGTGAGGTGGCAACATTTGAAGATGATACAAAACTACTAGAGATAGTTAAGACCCAGGCAGACTGCAAAGAGCTAAAAAAGATCTCTCAAAACTAGGTGCCTGGACACAAAAATGGCAGATAAAATTTAATTTTGATAAATGCAAAGTAATGCACATTGGAAAACATAATCCCAACTATACATATAAAATGATGGGGTCTAAATTAGCTGCTACCACTCAAGAAAGAGATCTTGGAGTCATTGTGGATAATTCTCTGAAAACAGCCACTCAGTGTGCAGTGACAGTCAAAAAAGCGAACAGAATGTTGGGAATAATTAAGAAAGGGATCGATAATAGATAGAAAATATCATGTTGCCGCTATATAAATCCATGGTACGCCCACATCTTGAATACTGTGTGTAGATGTGGTCACCCCATCTCAAAAAAGATATATTGGAATTGGAAAAAGTTTAGAAAAGGGCAACAAAAATGATTAGGGGTATGAAATGGCTTCTGTATCAGGAGAGATTAATAAGACTGGGACTTTTCAGTTTAGAAAAGAGATGGCTAAGGGGAGATATGATTGAGGTCTATAAAATCATGACTGGTGAGAGAAAATAGATAAGAAAGTGTTGTTTACTACTTCTCATAACACAAGAACTAGGGTCACCAAATGAAATTAATAGGCAGCAGGTTTAAAACAAATAAAAGGAAGTATTTCTTCACACAACGCACAGGATGTTGCCAGAGGATGTTGTGAAGGCCAAGACCATAACAGGGTTCAAAAAAGAACTAGATAAATTAATGGAGGATAGGTCCATCAATGGCTATTATCCAGGATGTGCAGGAATGGTGTCCCTAGCCTCTGTTTGCCTGAAGCTGGGAATGAGCAACAGGGGATGGATCACTTGGTGATTACCTGTTCTGTTCATTCTGTCTGGGGCACCTGGCACTGGCCACTGTCAGAGGACAGGATACTGGGCTAGATGGACCTTTGGTCTGACCCAGTAGGGCCATTCTTTGTTCTTATGAACTGTGACAGACCCAGATCAGTGGTGTACAGGAGTCTGGTAGAGGGCAAATATATCAGTCACTGGATGAGTAGTTTTCTGTTCCCTGAGTGACCAGAGCAGGGGCTGCACTAGAGCAATCAGGAACCTGCTAGAACCAATTAAGGCAGACAGGCTGATTAGAACACCTGCAGCTAATCAAGGCAGGCTAATCAGGGCACCTGGGTTTAAAAAGGAGTTCTCTTCAGTTTGTGGTGTGCATGTGAGCAGTTGGGAGCAAGAGGCGCAAGGAGCTGAGAGTGAGAAGACGTGTTGCTGGAGGACTAAGGAGTACAAGTGTTATCAGACACCAGGAGGAAGGTCCTGTGGTGAGGATAAAGAAGGTGTTTGAAGGAGGCCATGGGGAAGTAGCCCAGGGAGTTGTAGCTGTCATGCAGCTGTTACAGGAGGCACTATAAACAGCTACAATCCACAGGGCCCTGGGCTGGAATCCGGAGTAGAGAGTGGGCCTGGGTTCCCCCCAAATCTCCCAACTCCTGATCAAACACAGGAGGAGTTGACTCAGACTGTGGGTTCCAGCAGAGGGGAAGATCACTGAGGTGAGCAAATCTGCCAGTAAGTGCAGGACCCACCAAGGTAGAGGAGTAACTTTGTCGCAGAACATACTCAGTAGATTATAAACTTTGTAATGATACCTTACAAGAGATGTTTTGCATAAAGCATATTCCAGTTACATCATTCACATTCATAAGCATATTTTCATAAAGCATATGGATTGCAACATCACACTAGTGTTCTCTCTGTTTCCAATCCTGGTACCTCTTCACCCTCATTGGTGCATCTATAGCATGGATATATAATATGGAAAATGGATTTCAGACACAACAGGCAGAGGTTTTGGAAGAATGGGTGTCTCAGTCCATCAGCGTCTCCCCCAGTGTGATGTCCAAAAGGACAATGGTGAACCATTAGGATCAGATCAGTGTGTCCAATTGAACTTGGCTGTCGGTGCCTCTAAATACAAATATTTTCCTTTGTTTCAAGAAATTTCTGATTCATTACCACAGTAATGTCTGACCTAATCAGAAATCTGTAGGACCCTGCATTACAGCCACCTTCCCTCTCTTAATTTAGTGTAACAATTTCAGGCCAGATTCTGCCAGTCTCAGTTAACTTTAAGTTATTCCTCAAATAGTTTCATGCATTCCAATGGAATTACTTGTGGGTTAAAGAAGGATTTAACCAACATGGGTGAAGTTAACCAAATTGGTCTGAAACAGAAATGTTGCATCACAACAATAGATCTCCTTTGTTTATTTCCTTCTTTCTTTATCATCATCATTTATTTATTAAATTGATCCAGCAGGGTGAGCCCATGTCTGGTCTCTTGTGCATGAAAATATAGGCAAGGAAGCAGTGAGTCATAAGAAAAAAATGTTACTGAGAATCCAGAGAATGTACTCCAAAATCTGACAATTTTTAAGGCAGGGAAAATCTTGGGTTTAAGATCTTGACTGTATCCCTTTATGAGAGAGAAGTTTTGAGTACACCATAAAAAGAAATGATCCTATGTTGTACTGTCAGAAATCCTGCTTAACAGCCTGGAGTCTACTCCAAATCAAATAAAGCTTTTCCTTTTAATAACAGCTCTACTTCCTCAGCTCTGCTGACCTTAAAATAAGAATCAAAGGGGAAAAGATATCATACATAAAACAAAACCAAAAAAAAAGAAAAAAAAAACACAAAGTGAATTGAATTCCACCTAAATGTCACCTTCTGAGTTGGGATCTATTATTTGTTAGCAAGGCAGTTGCTCTGACAAATCTGTTATCAGCTGCGTGTTGTACAAAAGCAAAAGAAGGCATGGTATAGGTCATTGAAAAGTCATTTTTAAATAACCAGGGTCTAAGTGGTCTGATGGAACACTTGTTAAGCAGCATGTATATAAATGCATCCAATACATGTGGATGCATTGGGGAATACTATATATGGCACATAAATCAATCCCATTTAAGCTACATGCAGGTACAGTATAGCAGAGGTAGTGCTAATGCCTCTTGGTAAGGGATGAAGACAGGAGCCTCATGCATCTGAAAACAAGGTTTTATGTTAATGTGGAGCTGGGTGCCCTTCTTTCCCCTGGGACCTAGCAACATATTGAGAAATTTCCACCATTAACACAAGAGGGGGAGGGAAGGAGAAGAAAAATGCTGCATTTCTTGCCTCTCTTCTAATTTTATTGACTTGCTGTGCCCTGGGCCTTGCCACTGATTCATATTTAAATGTATCTTCTACTCCTGGGACACAGGAGTTGGGTTTTGTGTTGTATGCACACATGCTGGTAATGATGGTGTAGGTGCTGTAGTCATGTACCTCCTCCACACTCCCTTGCTAATGCATTAGGACAGTACAAATTGTGGGCCAGATTCTCTGTTTTCTCCATCTTCCACTGAGTGCAGCAGATGAAGGGCAGCTTTTCAGGGAGCCGGTCACAGCCTGCATAGGTCAGGGCTGTGCTAATCTGCACCAGCCGAACACACTGCTCTCCAGCCATGCTTTTTCCCTCCCCTGTCCAATACATGCCCCTTGATCCAGGTGTTTCAAGAGGCTCTGTGAGCTTTACAGTTGCTGAAGCCTTCCCTGTGTCAGGGAAACCCCAGCTAAGGTTATAGATTGTCTATTATCTTAGCACTGCCTGAGTGGTGCATAGGCAGTGGATCAAAGCAACTTTCTCCCCAGTGAATATGTCCATCCCTTGTATTTCCCCAAAGTTAGATAACTAGAGGTGTTCCCATCCACTGGATCAGGAGTAGGCAACCTATGGCATGTCTGCCGAAGGTGGCACGCAAGCTGATTTTTAGTGGCACTCACACTGCCTGGGTCCTGGCCATCAGTCGGGGGGGCTCTGCATTTTAATTTAATTTTAAATGAAGCTTCTTAAACATTTTTAAAACCTTATTTACTTTACATACAATAATAGTTTAGTTATATATTATCGACTTATAGAAAGAGACCTTCTAAAAACGTTAAAATGTATGACTGGCACACGAAACCTTAAATTAGAGTGAATAAATGAAGACTCGGCACAGCACTTCTGAAAGGTTGGCAACCCCTGCACTAGACTGTAATACTGTTCTTGGCGTAATAATGGGTAAGATTCAGATACCCTTCTTGGTGCACAAGAGAGCCTTACTCCACATGGAGTCCCACTGATTTAAATGGGCCTGTTCACAGAGTTTGGTACCAACCAGTAATAATAAGGGTAACGGAGTCAGGGCTCCAGTGTTTTGAGATCCTCAGATGGAAAACCCTCTACAAATGTTAATGAATTCATGTCCAGCTACCAGTAGCTGAGCACCTACCAGCTGGTGCAGATCAGCGCTGGACTCTATGATGTTGCCTTGATAGACTCTTCACTGGAGTTGGTCGGTCTGTAGGGTTGCCAACTTTCTAATAGCAGAAACCTGAACACCTTTGCCCCACCACCTTCCCTGCGCCTTCCCCAAGGCCCCACCATGCCCTGCCCCTGCTTACTCCATCCCCCTCCCTTGCTCGCTGTCCTCCACCCTGTCATTCTCACTCATTTTCACCGGGCTGGGGCAGGGGTTGGGGTGCAGGTGAGGGCTCCAGCTGGGGAAGAGGGCTCTGGGGTGGGCCCACTGATGAGGGGTTTTGGGAGAAGGAGTGGGCTCCAGGCTGGAGGGTGGAGCCGAGGGGTTCAGAGTGTGGGAGCAGGCTCCAGCCTGAGGCAAGGGTTTGGGGTGTGAGAGGGGGCACAGGCTTTAGTCTGGAGGTGAAGGGTCTGGGGTGGGGCCAGAAAGGAGAGATTCAGGGTGCAGGAGGGGTCTCTGGGCTGCGGCAGGGAGTTGGGGTGTGGGAAGAGATGTGTTCTCCTAGGGAGTTTGGGTGCAGGAGGGGGCTCAGGCCTGGAACAGGGGGTTGAGGCATGGGATGGGGTTTGGAGTGCGGGCTGTGGGTGGCGATTATCTTGGGCAGTTCCCAGGAAGCGGTGACATGTCCGGCTTCTAGGCAGAAGCACAGCCGGGGGCTCTGTGTGCACACACACCCCCGGCAGGTGCCGTCTCCACAGCTCCCATTGGCTGTAGTTCCCGGCCAATGGGAGTTGCAGAGCTGGCACTTGGCGGGTGGGGGGCGGGCAACGCACAGAGCCTCCACAGCCACCCCTACACCTAGAAACCAGACATGTTGCTGCTTTCCGGGAGCCACGCGGAGCCAGGTAGGTGGGAAGCCTTCCTGCCCCACTGGGCTGTGAACCAGACTTTTAACAACCTGGTCAGTGGTGCTGACTGGAGCCACCAGGGTCTCTTTTTGACCAGGTTTCCAGTCAAAAATCGGATACTTTGCAACCCTACGATCGAGGGACGTGATGATCACATGGGACCACATCTTTGGCCCAAGTGCCTGTAACTCCACATGAAGCCTCAAAATAAAAAGCATCTTCTTCTATGCCACTGCGTGAGCACGAATGCTCTTCCAGTGACCTGGCGGCATGCAATGATGTGGTCTCTGAACCCTGCATTGTCATCAAAGCACTATAGACCTCTACCACTTCCCACTGTAGCTCTTGGACCAACAAGGTGCATAGGACACTGAAATAGAAGGTGACATGCATGAGTAGGCCCATTTTACAAACAGCGTAGCCATGAATATAGATTTTGGAAGACTCTTTCTAAAGAGAAATGTGACTAAGGGACCTGGAGTTGAGCCTGCCGTGGAACAGCTGGGTTTCATTCCTAGCTTGTGTAACCTCTCAGTGAGGTATGATGCCTTGCTCAATAATAAGGGCTGTAAAGGGGTGGGAGTGGGGAATTATAACACCAGTGAGTTGAGAATAGTGAGTTTAGAACTCATGGTCTCCTGGCTCCCAGCACAAGGCATGATCCTGAACCCAAAAGATACTTTGAAGAGGATCTAGCTTGTCTGTGTCCCCACTGGAGGGTAATTTATGTGCAATATGTAGTGTGCTAATGGAATGTTCATACACTTTAGCAGCCAGCTCCTAGCAAGCACTACTAAAGAAAACAGAGATAAGAAATGTAGATTTTTGACAGCCTAATATGGTGGCTTTTCATGGAGCCTAACAAGGCACCTCCCTGATTCCCTACCAAATTCCAAAGTCCTGCTGCAAACCAGGAAGGAGCTAGAACTTTCCAATGAAGCAGTTGGAAGAATCTGTATAACGGAAAGTGTAGGGCAACCTCAATATATGGATCACTACCATTCTCCCTCTATTGGTATATTAAAATATATACATATATATTGGCATATTAAAAAAATAAACTTGTGTGGCAGTGCTGTCTAGTGGACTGCACTGGACTGGGACTCAGGAAATCTTGGCTCTGCCACTGTTTTGCTAGGTGATGTTGAGAAGTCTGTGCCTCAGTTTTCCCCCATCTGTAAAATGGGGATAATAGCAGTGACCTGTGTGACAAAGTTCCTCCTTTACCTTGGTGGGTCCTGCGCTTATTGGCAGATTTGCTTACCTCAGTGATCCTCCCCCACAGTCTGGATCAACTCCTCCTGTGTCTGATCAGGAGTTGGGAGGTTTGGAAGGAACCCAGGCCCGCCCTCTACTCCGGATTCCAGCCCAGGGCCCTATGGATTTGCAGCTGTCTATGGTGCTCTTGTAACAGCTGTGTGACAGCTACACCTCCCTGGGCTACTTCCCCAAGGCCTCCTCCAAACACCTGCTTTATCCTCACCAAAGGACCTTCCTCCTGGTGTCTGATAACGCTTGTACTCCTTAGTCCTCTAGCAGCACACCCTTTCAGTCTCAGCTCCTTGTGCTCTTACTCCCAGCTCCTCACACCCACTTCCTCTCCATCTGGCTGGAGAGAGCTCCTTTTAAAACCCAGGTGCCCTGATTAGCCTGCCTTGATTGGCTGCAGGTGTTCTAATCAGCCTGTCTGCCTTAATTGGTTCTAGCAAGTTCTTGACTACTCTAGTGCAGCCCCTGCTCTAGTCACTCAGGGAATAGAAAACCACTCACCCAGTGACCAGTATATTTGCCCTCTACCAGACTCCTGTACCCTACTGATCTGGGTCTGTCACACCTCTCTTGTAAGCACTCTGGGATTCATGGACAAAATCAGCTACATAACAGCTAGGTCAGGGGTACGCAACCTGTGGCACGTGAGCTGATTTTCAGTGGGACTCATGCTAACCGGGTCCTGGCCACCGGTCTAGCGGGGGGCTCTACATTTTAGTTTAATTTTAAATGAAGTTTCTTAAACATTTAAAAAACCTTATTTACTTTACATATAACAATAGTTCAGTTATATATCATACACTTATAGAAAGAGACCTTCTAAAAACATTAAAATGTATTATTGGTATGCGAAACCTTAAATTAGAGTGAAAAAATGAAGACTCAGCACATCACTTCTTTGAAAGATTGCCAACCCCTGAGCTGGATAGTGTTATGCAGTTTATTATTTGTTGCATTGTGCTTGGTTTTATTAGCTTGACTCATTGTTCATTTGTCATTTTATCATAGTCTGTAGGTTTTATCAGGATTTTTTATAGTTACTTCATTATAAAAGAAATTAGTAAAAATGGTTAGTGTGGCAAATTTCCAGCACTATTATGATGGGTCTCACGCTTTCTCTTCTTTGGGAGGGGGAAGGTTCAGGGCACCATTTCTTGCCCCTGAATTGGAATATTAATTGCCCCACTAGTGTGCTTGAGGAGGGGAGTGGAGAGGAAGGGACCTAGGCCCTCCCTCTACGCCAGGTCCCAGCCCAGGGGCCCTGACGAACCACTTGAACTGGAGGTTCCTTCCTCTGGGCTACTTGCCTTTCCTGCCCTTCAGCTTGTGGGGAGCTTCCTGTCCTCCCTCTGCACAAGCCAGGTGCCCCTTACCTAGGGTCTTAGACTTCTTAGTCTACCACAGCACTCCTCCAAACTTTCCTCTGCTTCCCTTCAAACTGTTCTCTGTTCCAACTCCCACACTGATTGAAGCAGGGGTTTTTATCATGTGACTGACTGCAGGTGCTCTAGTTAATCTGTAGCAAACTTTCTTCCCCTTACAGGGAATAAGGCTCCCTTCTAACCCTCTCCTGCTGCCCTCTGGCCATGCTGTATCACAGTTAATATTTCATATTCTCTTACTGTCTCTCTGCGGAGTGCCTAGCATAATGGGGCCCTGAGCGAAGTTGGTACCTCAAGCAGCTCTGTACTATAAAAGTAATTATTATATATTAAATAAATGAATTACTTTGTATTTTAATGAAATAATTATATTGCTTAGTTCCTGTACTGACCCTATAAACACTTGTGTATGAGTATTATTATGCATGTGTGTAGATTCATTGAGTTCAATAGAACTATGTACGGGTATAATGTTACATAGCTGCATGTTTCCAGTATTGGGCCCAAAGCTATTTCTTGTGATTGAGTTGCTAAACGAAACTAATGCTAAGTAAAATTATGTAGCCCCTACGCTGGCAAACACATACTCACCTGCTTAACTTTCCTCATGTGTACAGTCATAAACTGGAACAATTTACTAAGGGTCGTGGTGGATTCTCCATTACTGACTATTTTTAAATCAAGACTGGATGTTTTTCCCACAGCTCTGCTCTAGGAATTATTTTGGGGGAATTCTCTGGCCTGTGCTACGCAGGAAGTCAGACAAGCTGACCACAGCAGTCCCTTTCAGTCTTGGAACTGAGGAGTCTACGAATAACTCCTGGTTTTGTAACAAGGACAAGTTTTCAACATTCTGACATGTACGCACTCTTCATGCAGAAAGCAGATTTTGTTGCCTGAGTGTTCTGGATGGTTAATAAACAGCAAGTAACCCAGAGCTCCATTCCTCCCTCACATGGATGTCAATGGAGTTACACCTGTGTAAGTGAAGGTAGAAACAACCCTAGTGCTTCACCTTGTGATTACTAGTCAGGGGGAGAGAGCTGAGGATTTGCTTGGAGCCTCTAAGAAATGTTGATTTTCCTTGCATGAGTCGTGGTGAATGTTCTCTTCTCCCAAAGCTACACCAGTCATTCACACTGCTAAACTCAATCCAAATAGCTCCCAACAAGCAAGGAGGCATACTACACAAGTTACTTTCACTCCATTAAGCAACATCCTCATTCCGTCCCCGCCCCCACCAGCTCTTGCTCATACACATGGCGCTGTCTGTCACAACTCCAAACACCTTTGAGTAGGGGAGATTCTATTCTGTAGCACTTGCAGGGTTTCAGAAATGCCTGGAAAACAAGTGTCTCCCAGAACAACATGTTCCACTAGAATGAAGAGGAGACTCACTCCATGGATGGATGCTCAGCATGAACATCTTTGCTGAATGAAGGTGTGGCAAGTATGTTAAAAGCCCTGTGGGCTTAAGTGGTGCTTAGCAGAGCTGGTTTAAAAAAGTGGACTGAAGAAATCTCGCATTGGACGAACGGGGTTTCAACAGAAATGAAATTGTTCAAGGGTAGAATGTAATTTTGCACATTTTTTAATAGAACATTTCTAAACAAAACCAAATAAAAAAACCCTTTTTGTTTACTTTGCCCACCCCCCACCTTTTAAAAACTAATTCCCACCTTTTTCTAGTGGAAGGGGGGAAGCAGACAAAAGAAGAAAGGGGAAACGATCCCACCCAACCTCATTGGGGAACCAAAAGTCATTTTTGTTTGTTTTTGAAAAATGGGGAAAAATGAAAAATGCTGTTCAAAACAAAACAAAAACAAATTTTATTGTCTTCATTTAAAAATTTCCATTTGAAAGATTTTGAATTAAAATATTTCATTAGGATTTTATTTTTTTGTGAGGGGGGACCCCTGATTTTTATGACCAACCCTAGAGTTTTGCCCTAGTGAGGATGCTCTGCATAGAGTGACTTTCACCTATAGCAAACTTCATTACCGGTTGTTTAATCAGACAGCTGACTACAGTTGGCATGGCTGGTTTCTTTTACTTCAAGACTTTAGCAGTTGTTGAAACGGCAGCATCACCTGGTGTGTTTTTAGATTTGCTTCCAGATAGGAATGCAGAGCTGGGTGATCCAGAACAATTATGGATGACAACGCTGCCACTGAATTCAGATGGGCTGCTTTTTCTGTTTCTTGTTGCATTGTTTTTGTGACAAGTGACACTTTGCCAGACTGCAAAAGAATCAAGTGTTTTTTCTCTTTTCCTTTCTTCCTGATGCTCTCGGGGGTCCAGTCTGTGTGCCTGTCTGACAGGGAGCTCAAGAGCAGGCTCAGCTGCCCCTTGTCAAAGCCCCCTCCTTTTCTCCTGCATTTTTGCATTCTGTGCTTTTCAGTGAGAGTGACTGCCTGTTCTTCATGCCAGCTAAGGTCTACAGACTCGTTTTATTGGGTAACTCAACCTGCTTGCAACTGGGGGGCAGGCCCAGAGCTGTCAATCAGTAGTAGCATGAGAAAGCCCTGCACCTGAAGGTCCCCCACTTTTTCCTGCTCCCCAGCTACTGGCAGCTCCTCAGGCCCTCCCTGTTGCAGAGCTTTGCAGAGGGAAATTCCTAGTTTCCTTTCAAATACATAAGGAGCAGTTCAGCTGAGTAACGGGTCAGGCTGTCTGATGCCCTGCCATGGCCCAAGGCTGCATTTGCCCTCTGGGGAAATTGTTTCTTTACCTCTGCTAAGGTGTTTACCGTGGCTAGTGCCCTGGCAGGCTTCAGGGAGCAAGCTGGGCAGAGAAAGCAAGAGGCAATGCGAAGGGTGTGTGTCCTCTGCTTTGCCTCTTTACTGAGAGTCTAGCTGGGGAGCTCAGCCAGCTCTGCATACAGAATGCAGTTTCCCTCACGGCCCAGTCTGAGCAAGAGTTGCTTTGCCCCCCATTCTCTGAACAGGAAAGAAGCCAGGCAACATTAGGGAGGCCAGCTTTGCATGGCAAGATGTAGCCCAGTCTGGGTGGGGTCACCTCATCTTCCTGTCCCCCAGCAGGAAAGGACCCCAGCAGGCTTGGGCAAGAACTGGCTCCAGGGCAGGCACCCCCCTAAAAAGTCTCCATGAGGGGAGTGAAGCCAGAAGGACGGTGCACCAGATGGAACATTGTGCCTGCGGCCCCTGGCACCGGCACTGACAGTCGTGCATCTGACTGCGGAGCTCAGCCACCTCCTCTGCCTCCCCCACTGCTTCCCTGCAGGTCATGGATGGAGGGCGCTGGGCACAGCCAGTGCCAGCTAGAACTGTAAGGGGTCTTCAGCCCCACTGCTGCCACCGCTACAATGGAAGAGATCCCTCCTTACCTCCCAGGCTGAGACCTCCAGGGGAAACACGTATCTATTTGGCCTACATCAATCCCATACAATGGAGAGGGGTGGAGCTTCTGGGGGGCCTATCTTGAGGCCCTACCCTTCCTTGAGAGATCCAGAAAGGTCCTATGTGGGGCAAGGGAGACTTCTGCTTCACTCTTCAAGGCAGGAACTCCTAGACATTGAACCCTGCCCTGGTTGCTGCCAATTTCACCTGGCAGAAGGGTTACAGGAGGATAGGAATTTCAAGGCTGGAAAAGTATCAGGTGGTAATCTCCAGCTGCTGTGGGTCACCATGTGGGTCACCATGCCCTAATTATTGGGCAGTTGTCCCCAGCTATGGTGTGGGTCACTATGTGCTAATGTCCAGGTTATTACTCCAGCTTCTAGTGCAGGGGCCCATGCCTCTATGTCTACCCCCAGCAGACCGATATGGACTATTGCTGGGCAAAATTCAAAACTCCCATCCCTCAGAAAATTCTGATGTCTCCACATTTGTTTTCATCCCAAATTGGGACAAAAAGTGGAAACTGAAATTTTTCACAGAATGGACATTCTGAAAAATTGCATGTGGTGATGCCAAAATGTTTTGTTTCAACATTTTTCTATTGAAACAAAACACTGACTTTCCTAGAAGTGAAACATTCCAGTCTGTTGAACTGACCTAAAGCATGGTCAGGAATGGCCTTATGTGTTTTGCGTGCCAGGGTGGAAGACGTTTTCAGTGCCACTGCCGCCCCCCCCCCGCCAGCGGCTGAGACAAAAAACAATGAAACAGAATGGCACAGCAGTATGGCATCCCCTGGAAGTAGTCACCCAGGGAAACCACACTGATCGCTCACCCCTAGACCTGGCCCTGCCCATGATGCACCATGCAGAGCTTGGTCAGTGAAAAATCAGTGTTGCATTATGGGAGTTACAGTTTTCCAGGGAGCTCAGCCTGTATAAGAAAATGGGAGCCCAAACTACAGCTCCCATCAGGCTATGAGCTGATAGGGAAATGCTGTTTTATGGTTTATGTGACACTGTTCCTGGAGTGTCTTGGATTCAGAACAAACACAGACATAAGGTACCAGGAAAAGCAAGAATAGGCCTGGGCTGAGGATGAATACAATCCGGTGCAAGGTCCCATCTTAGAAGAGTGTTACCGGAAGATGAAGCTGGCTATAATGGAAAACAAGTGGTGTCCCAAACAAAAATCCCGTTCTTATGGAGTCTATTCAAAATACCGATCTCCTACACAGTTTATATGATACTTGTCCAGTAGCTCCTAGTATCCCCTCTCTATCTCATTCTATCTCATCTGTTGGCAGAGATCTAGCTCCAGTTGTATATTCCACGCTCCCACAACTGCTGAATGCAGAGAATCAGATTTTAATTTTTAAGGGATCTTCACTTTAGGGAATGAGCATCAGAAAGAGAGGAAACAGCCCCCCCACCAGCTGGAAAACAAGGATTCCTTGTGCTTTGGAGCCTCTCTGTGTCAGGACCTAGGATGTGATGTGGAAATGACATCTAGCAAAGCTGGGCAAGGTCCCTGATGTTTGTTTTCCTACATTTTCCCCCAGGACAGTACCAAAGACAGGAAGGAGAGAGAGGCAGTGATTCTGCATGTGGCTTTCTGGCTGAGGAGGTTATGGCTCTCAAGCCCAATTAACCTAGAATTGAATCTCTGAATATCTGTCTCTCAGAAAAACTCATAGACTCATAGGTCAGAACGGACCAATATGATCATCTAGTCTGACCTCCTGCACAAAGCAGGCCGCAGAACCCTACCCATCCACTTCTATAAAAACCCCCAACCTATGTCTGAGTTATTGAAGTCTTCAAATTGTGGTTTGAAGACCTCAAGCAGAGAATCCACCAGCAAGTGACCCATGCCCCATGCTGCAGGGGAAGGTGAAAAACCTCCAGAGCCTCTGCCAATCTGCCCTGGAGGAAAATTCCTTCCC
>NC_133776.1:53956962-53996904 GCF_003597395.2 Chelonoidis abingdonii
TCTAGTTAATCTAAAGCAAACCTTCCTCCCTTGGCAGGGAATAAGGCCCCCTGCTAACACTCTTATGCTGCCCTCTGGCCATGCTGTATCACATACCATACACACTATAAGGAGAGTGATCAGTTAAGGTGGGCTGTTACCAGCCGGAGAGAAAAAGAACTGTTTATAGTGGTAATGAAAATGGCCCATTTCCAGCAATTGACAAGGTCTCTCAGAAGAGGTCTGCTATTGCAAACCCAGTCCTCCAGCTGGGACCAGACAGGCTTAAAATTAATACTTGGATGGAGTGATTGTTACTGTCATGACTCTCTAAAGAGAAGTCAACAAATAGAATTTACTCTACTAGCTAGTGGCAAGTCCATAGTTTAACTACCATGTTAAATCAGTGAACCTAGCCTTGAGTTTATCCAGGAGGGCTTTATAGCAGGTATATAGAATGTCGAAGCAAAGAGGTCAAGACTCTTTAGTATAATGTTCTCAGCATGCTGAAGAAAAAAGATGTTTTCTACAAATCTTAACATTAAATGTGTCCTTAGAGAGAAAACTTAGTCCAGCCATAGACTGTGACCTTGGAACCTCTTTCTGCTTCGTACAGCACTACCAAGACCAAACCCTTATAGGAGGTATCACTTCACTTCCCATTCATTAAACCAGACCTTCCAATGGCTACTAGCTCCATTCTGATAAGTTTTTGAAATTGGGGACTTTCTCTGATAGCATCCAATATTGTATGTTAATTCATGCAGATAGTCCTCACAACAGTCCTAGAATTCATTCTCACAGTAAATTTGAGAACTGTGCTTCTTTCTGTTAAGCATCAAAGTCCAGTCCTTAGGAGCACTGACAACCTCAGGGCTGAGAAGTCCTTAGCCCATGTATTGAGGTCTTTTAGGTGGACACAGGTCCATCAATAGAGAAGTTCACCAAATCATACACATTGGTCATCTGGCCTTTAGCAAATACAATTTTTGTCAGAAGTCTTCTGTATGATTTAGTGTCCCAGGGAAGACGGAGGAGAGAGATATAATATACTTTGCTTTGGATCTGCATATTTAAAGGATAATCTTGCTTCCAATGCTGGAGGCACACTACTGTGAAAATCCCTTTTCAATGGATTTCTGGGCTTTAGCACAATGGGAGAAGATGAACCTTCACTTATTTATTTATGTATTTAAGAACGAGATCTTGGAGTCATTGTGGACAGGCCTCTGAAAACATCTACTCAGTGTGCAGCAGCAGTCAAAAAAGCAAACAGAATATTGGGAATCATTAGGAAAAGGATAGATAATAAGACAGAAAATATCATTTTGCCTCTATATAAATCCATGGTACACCCACATCTTGAACACTGTGTGCAGATGTGGTTGCCCCATCTCAAAAATGATATATTGGAATTGAAAAAGGGCAACGAAAATTTTAGGGGTATGGAATGGCTGTCCTATGAGGAAAGGTTAATAAGACTGGGACTTTTCAGCTTGGAAAAGAGATGACTAAGGGGGATATGATAGAGGTCTATAAAATCATGACTGGTCTGGAGACAGAAACAAGTTAGTGTTTTTATTCCCTCTCATATCACAAGAGCTAATGGTTGCCAAATGAAACTTAAAGGTGGCTGGTTTAAAACAAACAAAACGAAATACTTCTTCATACAATGAACAGTCAACCTGTGGAAGTTTTTGCCAGAGGATGTTTCGAGATAAGTTCCTGGAGGATAGGTCCATCAATGGCTATTAGCCTGTAGGGGCAGAGATGCAGAACTATGCTCCGAAGTGTCCCTAGCTTGCTTGCCAGCAGCTGGGAGTGGGAAACAGGGATTGATCAACTGATGATTACCTGTTCTCTTTATGTTATTTGTGAAAATGCTTACCTGAAAATGCTTTTTCTCTGAGAAATGTAGTTCCGAGTGCTGCCCACCTTGAAGGCAAATAGATCATCTTAAAGGGAGAAGGAAATTGCCATCCAAACATTTGGGTTTGTTTCATTAGAGGGAATTCCTATGCTTTGCAATAAAGAGAAATTGTGCTTTTTCCTCAAAGTATATTTAACACAATGTGGTGAAACAGAATTGAATTATCCTGGGCGTGAAAGTTGTCACAAGTAGCGGGAACTTAGAGGACTAGGGAGAAAGGCATTCCCTGCTGCCAATGACTGACAGGTCTGTTTCTGCCCCATAGCTGCAAGCAGGCTGACCTACCCATTGTGGGGGATCTACGGACCTTATTACTCCAAGAAAGGAAGTTTTCAGGTAAGCAGAGATATCTTTTCCTATTAAAGGGGGATGGGATCTATATGGTTTAAAAACTGTACCAGCTGTATCTGTGAATCTTCTAAATACCTGGAACCAGCTGTTTGGTGGAAATATCATCTACCTCAGGGGAGATGGTGCAATGCAATGTATAGACCACTGGCCTGGGACTCGGAAGACTTTTGTGCTTTATTCTCGGCTCTTTCATTGACCTTGAACAAATAACTTCATCTCTCTGTGTCTGTGTCTCTCCTCCCATCTTTGCCTGTCTTGTCCATTTGGATTGCAGATTCTTTAAGGCAGGGGCTGCTTCTCACTTGGTCTATATACAGTGCCTAGCACAAGGCTACCCTGATCTCAGTTACAACAGAGACGCTTGCAGAGATTGTGGTTTCTTTGAATGAAAGTCTGTTAGGTCCTTACTTATGCAAATGCCTGCTAATATCAGTGTTTCCTTTTGTTTAATAACCTGAATACCTTTCCCCTCTTAGCACAAAACTACAGTTCAGCTCTCAGACAGTGCTTGTTTCAAGGCTGCGCAATGATGCATTCTCTTGATTCCAGCCCGCATGTTTAACTGGAGGCTCTGTTGACTAATGTGAGTCTATTCCAATCAATGGAACAGAGGTGAAAACAATTGATTTGAATCAAAGCACAACTGCAATCAATTTTGAGGGGATTGAACTGATGGATCATAAGGTGGCTTCTGAATGGATTTGATTGACTTGAACTGAAAGGTCTTGCATCTTCATTAGAGTTAACTGGAACTAGTATAAATGATGAATTTTCTAACAGCGTTTATTGTCTTTTTTTCTGTACTAGTAACTGGTTTGTAATGTTTAAAATGAAGATGCCTGGGAATTAACCGATATGTATTGTGTAGGGAGAGGTATTGAAGAGGATTTGCTTTCCTTTGGTAGCTAATGCACCAGGTTCTCTGTTTGTTCTATGTGGGTCCAAATGACTTAATCTTGTGCCCATAGGTGCTACATATAATACCTATTATTTTGCCCTGTTTTATATTCATAAGTTTATCTTATCATATCTTGATGTAGTAAAATTCTAAGCTTAAGACAAGGATCCAGCCTGAATTCCTCATAAAGCAAAACTCTTGCTGAAATACACCCCTTACCATTAACTAAACATTTCTTCCAGTTTTGATTGACAGAATTTCAAGCACCAGGGCTTTCTCCACAAAAAGTTTGAAGGCTTATTGCTGATTACATCAAACCTCCTATAACGTTTTGTGTACTACTGTGTGATGGGGGCTTATACCCCCTCCTGTTTTAGAAAGGGTTAATGTGGGCCTGAAAGACCAACTAAACCCTCTGGCTGCATGTGGAGGATGAGCCACATCTAATTAAGGAGGAAGCCTGGCTGGAGAAGGAATTCTGGAGCAGAAGCAGGCTGCAGGGAGGAAATCTGCAGTCACTTTCTGGGACTAGAGAGACCAGGAGGGTCAGGGATGTAACCCAGAGAGACAACTGGCCCTGGGATCCTCTCCTGATTAGAGAGGTCTGGCAGGAGGCCAGGAGAGAGACAGAGCTGCCATTGGGTGAGCAGCAAGCTCTGGTGGTGAGCTCTGATACAGCGGCAGGATTTGGCCTTCCAGGGAGGTGTTCAGTGGAGAAACAGAATGGGGAAACCCAAAAGGGATGACAGGTCAAACCAAAGGAGGGCAGGAGTTGGGTTAAACTGCATATTTTAGTGTGGAAATTCGTTCTGGGAATTCCTTAGGTAAGCCTTGTGTGTCCTGGCCCTGAAAGAAGGACTTAGAAAGGCTCTGGGAGAGGCCTGCTGACAGACTAAAGTCAGAAACGTCCAGGAGGCAGCAGCCAGGTGACCTTGGCTGCTGGTTACACATTCCCTGGACTGGATTCTAGTTTAGGTGGAGGGCCTGCATTCCCCTACAAACCATTTGGAAGGTGGTGTGGGCCCCTAAGAAGGGGATACGGACTACTGAGAGACCTGAGAGAAGGGTATGAGGAGATCAGGATGAAACCCCTTTGTAAGGACATTGGACTTCTATTTGTTGAACTCTCTATTGCCCCAGAAGGGGTGTGTCTGAATATGACCTGGCCGGAGGGCCGAGTCGTGTGAAGAGGCAGACCAACGCAGGGCCAGAGCAGCTGTCCTAGCGGGCATTAGTGGCAGAGAACCTTCTGTGCCACTACCAGCCACAATGGATTCATCTCTTCATACTGAAACAAAATGTAATGAGAGCGTTTCCTTGTCTCCCTGCATAATTTACATACATGAATGATCTGTTGCATAGGCATGCACAGCACATTTCATTAGGGTGTGCACTCAGGGAATGTTATTTATTATTTTTTTAAAGGTGAGCATCATAAAGGTTGGGGTGTGAGAGGGAGTGCGGGGTGTGGGAGGAGGTGCGGAGTGAAGGAGGGGGCTCAGGGCAGGGAGTTGCAGTGCAGGAGGGATGCAGCAGGGGGCTCCGGGCAGGAGATTGGGGTGCAGGAGGAGTTTGGGGTGAGGCAGGGGGCTCAGGGCAAGGAGTTGGAGTGCAAGGTGTAGGCAGGGGTTTGGGCTCTGGCCTGGCACCACTTACCTGCAGCGGCGCGCTCTCTGGCTGCCTGCACTGGCCCCACGTTGCACCGCTCACCACGTCACTGCACAGCCCCCCTTGCCATGCCTCCAGGTACCTCCCCCAAAGCTCCCATTGGCCGTGGTTCCCCGTTCCTGTCCAATGGGAGCTGCAGGGGGAAGTGCCTGAAGCATCACATGGAGCCCTCTGCCCGCCCCCTCCCCGGGGCCCCAGGGACATGGTGCCGTGCCGGCTGCTTCTGAGAGCAGTGTGGGGCCTGCGGCATCATTGGAGGGCAAATCCTGCAGGCTGGATCCAAAGCCCTGAGGGGCTGGATCTGGCTCGCAGGCATTAGGGTGTGCCTGGGCACACTCAGCACACCCTGTGAGCATGCCTATGGTCTGTTGATATTAGGGGCTATTGGGCCATTTTGGTCATGCTGGACCTCTCAGAAGCTTTCCAGCTGACCAGCCATGACTTGTTAGTTCAGCGATTAAGGGGCATTTTTTGGTATTTCTGGAATTGCTCTTTCAGGGTTGGAGACTCCCTTGGAAGTTGAGAGTCAATAAGCAGTTACAAATAATCCTAGCTCCCATGTTATTCAAGCTTGCTGAGATCAACCCTCATGTTTCACCAGTATGCTGATGATACACTTTTGTACACTTGCCCTGTTTACCCTGTAAATGTAGTTTTGGCACTAGAGGATTGGTTAGATGATATCACTAGTGAGATGCATGACAGCTATGTCTTCCGAAGGCTGGGAAGACAATAAGTTTTATTGGTGTCTAGAGGTCAACATGAAGAAGAAGCTCTGATTTGCATCACGTCTTCATGCATGGAGACAGTAAGTAAAACCGTTGGGCATTACTATGAACCATGCTGATTCCACGGAAAGTCATGTGTCAGAGTGCTCTCTCCCTTGTACAACTTGCTGAGGCTGTACCTTTTTTTATCCCATGGCAGCTTCACATCAGCAGCATCTGCTCTTGTGATGACAGGGTTGACTACTGAAATCACCTTCCAGCTGGGCTCCTAGCAGTGTATGGCTCTCAGAATTCAGGAATACATAAGATCACCAGTTTGCCCACCCACGATCATTTCACCCCCATCCTGTGTTTTGCACATTGTCAGTTTATTGCATAGCAGATTGACTTTAAAATGGCACTGCTGGTTTTTCAGCTCCTCAACAATGCGGACCCTCTTTATAGCTGAGACCTGCTTTCTTTGCGCCTATGGATATTTGTACTCTGGTACCCCTGACCTTTAGGGACTCCATTTGAGGTCAGCAGATGGACAGGTCTTTGCTGTTGTTACTTCTGTGGTATGGAACTCACTCTTTCTTTGATCTATCTCAGTTAATCCCTTCTCATATTTAAAAAGTACGTTAAATTGGTTTCCTGAGGTGTTTTTAGTATTCAGGTTGGCCCTCAGGTAGATCCTGCAGGCATCCCTTATTTTTATGATGGTTTAGTGGTGTTGGTGGTGACTGTTAATTTGTATTACAGTAGCACTTAGAGGCCCCAGCTGATGTCAGGGCCCCGTTGTGCTAGGCACTGCACATATACATAGTTAGAAACTGTTCTTACCCCCAAAAGTTCACACTCTAAGGCTCCATTTCATGAAAGCACTTAAGCACAAGCTTAACTGTAAACATATGCTTAAATCCCTTTTATCTACACTGAACATAAGATTACGCTTAAAGTTAAGTATTGCTTATGCATTCTCCTGACTGTGGATGCTCGGCTGAATCAGGGCCTATGTAGACCTGACAGATAAAGGAAGCATTATCATCTTCCCTTGTTGTTTTAGCTGGAGAATTAAGGCACAGAGAGATTAAGTGACTTGGCCAAGATCATGCAGGAAGTCTGTGGTAGAATTGAACCCGGAACTCCTAAATCCCTTGCCAATGCCTTAACCACAACACCTTTCATTTTTCATATTGTTTGATCATAAAGGGCCAATTAAGGGTATCATAAGCATAATTCCCAAATCTGGACCTTAGCGTCCAGAAATTTGGGTGCCTGCATGAAACTTCTAAGCTTAATTACCAGCTTAGAATTTATCTCGCTGCCACCAGACAGAGGATTACAGTGCCTGTCTCACTCTGGTCTCCCCAAACCTTCCCTGGGGGGACCCCAAGAACCCAAATCCCTTGGATTTTTAAAACAAGGAGAAATAACCCATTCACCCCTCCTTTTACCCCTCCCAGGCTTTCCTTTCTGGGCTAACCTGAGAGTTACTGATGCAACCTTTTTACATCACAATACCAAGAAGCATGTCTCTCTCTTCCACAAAGAGATAACCCAATACAAGGAAACAGAAAAGTCTATTCTGTTTCCCTCCACATAATTCCCTGGTGTGCAGAGAATCACCTCCGTATATCTAACACCAAAGAGAATTTTCCCTCCCTTTCGTTCCTTAGCCCTACCCAGAGAGAAAAAAATCAAACAGTCTTAAAAAAGAAAACTTTATATAAAAGAAAGAAAAGACATAAAAAATTTTTCTGGTATTAAGGGACAATAACACAGTTTCATTGCTTAAGAAAGTATTAACAAGCCTTATTCAAAAAAAGAGATACAATTTAAACATTCCAGCAACTACACACATGTAAATTTACAAAAAAAACAATAAGGCCTTTATTATGTTTCTACCTTTGTACTTACAATTGGAAAACTGAAGATTAGGAAGCTTGAAGGATTAGAAAAGATCCCCTCTCATAGCTGAGAGCCAGACAAAGGACACAGAACCCAAACATTCCTCCCTCAGCTTTGAAAAATTCCGGTTTTCTGATTGTGTCAGCGTGAGTCAGGTGTTTGTTCTCTTTGTTAACCCTTTACAGGTAAAAGAAACATTAATCCTTAGCTATCTGTTTTGACAAAGGGCACTTTAGAAGTTTTTTTATTAGGTGATACTCCATACCACCACTTCTCAGGGAGGCCACAAATCTCTCATGGCTCAGTGTTAGCGTGAATACTGTATGTTCCTAACCGTGGGCCAGATTAACTGTCGTGGGTGCTGGGGTTCTGCACCTAGCAAAGCTCCCATGTATTGTAAATCATTCCATAGACCATTTTGGGAGCTCTTACTGCACTGTTGCACGTCATATGCAGATGAAACTCTTTGTTATGCCTGTCAGGAAGAAGTGGGTTGTGTTGGGTGTTTTAACTTGTTTATCAGACTTATGGAAAATGAGTCTCTTTGAGTTGTCAATGAGCAATGAGAATCTCACTCTCTGCCTACGCCTGCAAGAGTACCAGTAATAACCATTGATTGTCTAGGAGAAAAAGAGTGTGGCAGTAAATGTACTTTCGGCCCTTACAAGGTGTCTGATTAAAGAGCAGGGTAGCAGCGATCGATGGGATCATAGGCAAGATAGTGATACAAAGGGCCCTGGTAGGTTCTCATTAAGGGCTTGTGCTCTGCTCATGGTACCTCAAATGCAATGGAATCCAGGTTAAAAGTGCTGCCAGCACGATGTGCGAGTCGCACAGAGTTATCTTTTCCGCCTGTTCGCCTGAGGTATGAGCTGATCGCTCGAGATTTGAGGCTCTCTGGAAAAGAAGAGCAATTATAAATGTGGCATATATCGATAGTAAAAGACTAATTGTTGTGGTTCACTGACATGAGCTTACGCCATAAGCGGAATATCCAAGATCTAGAGACCCTATCTCCAGGACTGTGGACTGAGCTCAATAATCTATACAACATGAGAGAGCTAATGTGTATTCATGCTTTACCTACCCCTCCAATTCTGAATCTCTATCGAGTTCAGAAGAAATAAAGATGCTACGTATTGAAATCCTTCCCAACTGAATTACCAGCTTGGATGCTGATAGCGACTGCCACCAGCCAAAATTCCAGTGTTTGCTCACTCTGGTCTTCCCAAACCTTCCCTGGACCCAAGACTCAGATGCCTTAGTCTACAACAAAGTGGAATAACCCACTTACTTCCCCTCCTTACCTCCTCCCAGAACTTCCCTCGCCTGATTGACTACTAGTATACCTTAATTTCGTCTTCCCCTCTCCAATTCCTTAGAATCCTTAAAACACAATATATTACAACTTTGCTCTCTTGCACCTTATTCTCTTTTCCTGTCGCGGTGCACGAGGTGCAGCGCATTAAGGATGATCAGTCTAAGAAAAACTGGGTGCACCCGCGGCCCGGGGCAGGACAACTGACCGGGCGACGGTGGGCGGCCCACACAAGCACGACCGCGCACCCGACAGAGTCAAGAACTGCGGGAAAGGGCTGGGGCAACTGAAGGGCAAGGGCGCAAGACGGGCGAGGCAAGTACAGTCCGGGCCCGACCAGCCAGCCCACATGCCCAGAAGATCACAACTCGCGGTCAGGGATTGTGGTAAGTTACTTGGATTGGAAATCCTCAGCCAGAAGGATAGTGTTGTGGTCCAAAAAACCCGGCACCTTTTAAAAAGGCACAGGGAGTGACTATACTTATCACTTATGTGCACTGAAATAATTTCAAACTTCAATTCCCTGGTGTTCTGCAGGCTACAAATACCCTTAGAGTCCACTAGGTAAAAAAAGTCAACAGGTCTTAAAAAGAATATATGCTTTATTTAAGATAGTAAAAGTCATAATGTTCCAGTGTCTCAGGTGTACAAACTCCCATACGAGGTCAATTGCGTGTTACCGAAAAATGATAACCGCCTTATGTACACCAAAAGAGGTATACCATCTTAATACAACATGGAGCACTAGCACACATAGTAAATACCAAAAAGAACAATAAAAGCCTATTGTTTTTCTACCTTTGTACTCATAACTTGGAAACTGAAGATTAGAAGCTTGAAGATAGAAAGATCCCTCTCATAGCCGAGAGACAGACAAAAGACACACACCCAAAAATTCCCTCCCTGAGCTTTTAAAAAAATCTGGTTTCCTGATTGGTCCTCTGGTCAGGTGTTTGGTTCCCTTTGTTAACCCTTTACAGATAAAAGAAACATTAACCCTTAGCTATCTGTTTATGACACATGTGCTGCAATTAATTATTTCAGTGCAACATAGTGATAAGTATATGTCACTCCCTGTGCCTTTTAAAAGGTGCAGGGTTTTTTGGACAACACAACACTATCCTCTCTGGCTGAGGATTTTCCAAGATGCCAAAGTAACTTAGCACAAGTCCCCCTGACCGCTGATGTGTATCTCTAATCTTTTGGCATGCTGAGACTGATCCAAAAACCATGCAAGTCAAAGGAAAGACTCCCACTGGCTTCATTGGGCTTCAGCTCAAGCCCTCTTGCCGACATATTTTACTTGAACTTTCAAAAAGTCTTTGACAAAGCCTCTTTCCAGAGGTTATTAAGGAAAATAAATAGTCATGGGGTGAGAGGTCACAGATTAGAAATTGTTGGGGCCAGAAAACAAAGCGTAGGAATAAATGGTCAGTTGTCAATATGACAGAAGGGTAAGAGTGGGGTGCCACAAAGTTTTTTATTAAGACCTGTATTTAATACATTTATTACTGAGCTTGAAAATAGGGTGAACCGAGAAGTGGCAAAATTTGCAGATAACACCATTATTTAGGGTAGTCAAGACCAGAGAAGATTGAGGGGAACATTAGAGGACCTAAAAAGCAGGTGAATGGGTGTCAGAATAGTAGTAGATTGATCTTTCCAAGGTGCTATGTGTACGACTCAGAGACCAAATTGCGTACTACATCAACTCTGACCACTGAGGAGCAAGACATGGCCATCACTGTGAATAGCCCCAAACCTCATTTCAGTGTCCAGTAACGAACATAAAAAGCAAGCAATGTAAGCAAAGGAATAGAAAGAAACACTACAATTATTATAATGCTGTTATAGAATTCAGTAGTACACTCTCCTCTTGGATAGGGTGACAAGAACCGAGTACACTATCTCAAAAAGAACAAGGCAGAAGTAAAGAAGGTCCATACAATTGACATTTCTGATGAAAAATGAAAAAAAATTGGGATTTTTAATTTAGAGAGGAAATGAATAAGTGAGGACATGACAGAGGAACACAGAACAATGAATACTCAGCAGAGAGATCATCCTGTCCTATTTAGCCTGGCTCACAACATTAGATTAATTGGATACACAATGAAATTAAAGGGTGTTCTGGGTTTGATTCTATTCAATATCTTCATCAATGATTTAAATAATGACATACAGAGTACACTTATAAATTCTGTGGATGATACCAAGCTGGGAGGGGTTGCAAGTGCTTTGGAGGATAGGATTAAAATTCAAAATGATCTGAACAAACTGGAGAAATGATCTCAAGTAAATAGGATGAAATTCAATAAGGACAAGTGCAAAGTACTCCACTTAGGAAGGAACAATCAGTTGCACACATACAAAATGGGAAATGACTGCCTAGGAACGACTACTACAGAAAGGGATCTGGGAGTCATAGTGGACCGCAAGCTAAATATGAGTCAACAGTGTAACGCTGTTACAAAAAATGCAAACATCATTCTGGGATGTATTAGCGGGAATGTTGTAAGCAAGATACGAGAAGTAATTCTTCTGCTCTACTCTGCTCTGATCAGGCCTCAACTGGAGTATTGTGTCCAGTTCTTGGCACCACATTTCAGAAAGGATGGAAAGAGTCCAGAGAAGAATGACAAAAATGACTAAAGGTCTAGAAAACATGACCTATGAGAGAAAATTGAAAAAATTGGGTTTGGTTAGTCTGGAAAAGAGAAGACTGAGAAGGAACATGATAACTGTTTTCCAGTATGTAAAAGACTTACAAGGAGGAGGAAGAAAAGTTGTTTTTCTTAACCTCTGATAATCGGACAAGAAACAATGGGCTTAAATTGCAGCAAGGGAAGTTTAGGTTGGACATAGGAAAAAATTCCTAACTGTCAGGGTGGCTAAGCACTGGAATAAATTGCCTAGGCAGGTTGTGGAATCTCCATCACTGGAGACTTTTAAGAGCAGGTTGGACAAACACCTGTCAGGGATGGTCTAGATAATTAGTCCTGACACGAGTGCAGGGGACTGGACTAGATGACCTCTCGAGGTCCCTTTGAGTTTTATTATTCTATGAACAAATATAAAACTAATAAAAGGAAATAACTCATTGCCGCAAGCTACCACTGAAGTCAAGAGTGTAGTAGGATTGGACATTTATGTGGATAATGAGAATGTCAACAGCTACTGTCAGTAGCATTCAAGCATGTTTTGGAAGGCCTTTGGCTGATGGTTAGGAAGAAACTTATTTGTGCAAGATATTCTGTAATGTTCACTCTGGGGTTCCTTGCACCTTCCTCTACGGTATCTGGTACTGGTCACTTTCGGAGACAGGATACTGAAATAGCTGGACCAGAGCTCTGCACCACCTTTTACTGTGGGGATAAGAAGACTAAGTCATACACAAGCCCTGCACTCCCATTAGTTTTGAGAACATATACAGTCATTGCAGGCCACTCACTAACCTTGAGAGGTAAAATTATTCTCTGCTTCTGCATTTCTTCTGATTGCTTTTCTCCAAGCTCTTGCACAGGATGAATCTTTAGAAATTAATGTCTAGCACCTTGAGCTATGTGTCATTTTGGTGTTACATCTTTCCCTTGGACCATGTCTATGAAAAACAGTTTTCATTTTGGAACTTGGGACTTAGGCTTTTAAATCACTTAGGTGCTTTTCAGAATTTTGCCCCTCCACAGGTAGTGACCATCACAGGCAAAGCTATGCATGTGGCATGAAAGGGAAAAGTGACCCGGCCATCTCTGCCATCCAACACTATCCTCTGTGTACATCCCATCAGCTGTGCTGTTTGAGAACATCACCAGGCAGTCAAATGGCTCATCTCCCTCAAAAAATAACTCCAGTTATTTAAAAAACAAAAAAACAACCCCCCCCCAAAAAACATGGCAAAACAACTTCAAAACCTGGCAAGTTGCCATTATTACAGGTTGAGAGTACATGCAGCAAAGACAGCAAGCGGCAACGTATTTGTGTACCAAAGTACATCAGTAGCTACCGCCACTTGCCGTGGGTTATTGACTGTTGGTAAATATGCCCATATTGTGACAGCTGATGCCGTCTCTGAGTGAGAGCTGTATTAGCAATGACAGTCTGTCAATACGAGCTCCGAGAGACTGCATCCATTAGAGAGTATCAGAAGAATGGGGCCTACACTTTCTGAGTCTTATTGCAAAATGGGGAGCTCTTTTTAGCTGCTAGTGATGCCGCTGGTGATACCGATGTGCTTGCTGTTTCTGAGCTCTTGTATCTCAGTGCTTGGTCATCTAACTTTTTGTCCTGTTGTTTCCCCTCTTCCTTGCACCTTATATTTATGGTTTCTGAGAAGCCAGTTACCCTTCTTTACAGAGCCTTGGGAGAAGTGCTTGAAGCTGGAAATCCAACAGCAGACCATGGGTGTGTTTGGTTCGGGTCTTGCCACACCACAATGAAGACCCAAAGTGATCCAGCTCAGCCCTTCTTTTGTAAATAGTGTGGCATGTAAGCTGATGTAATTGTTACTTGCATGACCACCTTGTTCCCAGGAGTCCTGCAGTGCACTGCAGCACACCTTTCCCAGTAGTTACAAGCTCTGTGGGGAGCACTCAGGTATAGGGCTTATGGCTGTTGCAAACCTTACTGGGGTCACAGAGATCACAGGCTTATAAACCGGCATGGCCTATATATTCAGTGGCATTTGTAACCGTGGGAGACATGATTCTGGGCCCATAGCACCAATACTCATTTATTTCAGGGTTAATGGTGGTGTCAGGCTACTAGACACTGGCAAGAGAGCTACCGGCAGAGTGAGCAAGCAGGCTGGAGAAGGGAACTCCTGCCAGCAAGCTGCTGAAAAACTACTCAGGGATGGCACCCTAAAAGAAGATGACCAGACCAGCAGGCTAAAGAACCTACAGAAACCCCGGGGTAATAAATTGGAGCCTAGGATAGAGCCGGAGTAATTTAACCCAAATTCAGCTCATCTAGTTCGAGGGCCCTGAGCACTGAAGCCAGTGGTGTGTCCCCACCACCAGCCCCTGAGGGGCTTAAGAACAGAAGGAGTTTTCAGACACCTGGGCATCAGGAATTGAGTGACAACCCCATCAGGCTGAGTGCAGGTGTCACACCACGCCTGGCCAGAGGGGGTGCCGACGCACCAGCTCACAATCATAAATTGCTCAAGTTTTGGAGATTCCACTAGTTGATGGACCCAAAGGAAATGTGGGGAACAATGATGCAGTGCTTCCCCCAGCTCCCGGGAGACAGAGGTCTTAGAACTCTGCTCAGCATCATTTTCCTCCTGCTAATGCAACTGGAGAGAGCTCTGTTCTGCTGCTCTGATGAGAGTGGAGGAATAAAAGCAACCACAGCTCAGGCTGCTGCTCTTCTGCTTCCTGAAGATCAGCAGGTGAGGTGCTTCAAAGAGAGAGATGTGAAATTAGGCTGCCGCTTTACTTCCTCCAGCTGAGCAGAGTATGGTAGAGCTTAAAATGAAAGCATCTTCAATCCCCTTCTGTCACTCAGAGCTGGCCTTGGCAGAGTTAGACAGGCCTGCAAAACAATGTTGGATCCCTCTGTTTCATGAAACTGACTGCCTCCACTGTGATCACACCCTTCTACACAGGGCTGGGTTTGGGGCAGGGATTGCAAAACTATTTTTGATTGGCTGAATACGGAAAATGTTTATTCTGGGATAATTTACTGGGAAATTGCCAAAAATATGCTGTGAATTAATTACCAAATGTTATGCAACTGCCTGAGGAGCTGGTGGAAAAAATAATAAAATGTGCTCGGATCACAAATATTCTACTAAGCAGTGTTTGGAAGGTAGCAGGGAATAGAGCAAGTGAAGATCAAGCTCATAATGGGAACTGGCTTGGTACCAAATGTAGGAAAATGCTTAAGCATGTGAGTAGTCCCAGACTGCACATGTGTTTAATATTATGCATGTGTCTTGAATGGGGGCTTAGCTACAGAGATGCTTCAACTTTATGTAATATATTGTTGTCTTTTGTGTGTCTGAGTAAGTCCATATTACGCCAAAAGCAAACTAGTAGTATATTGCTTCATCTGGAATTTTATTGCAAAATTACTAAATGGCTTGTTAGAAAGTCCACATCTGATTCACTTTAAGAAATGGTCAAAGATGTGGGTCCACTTTTTAATTTTTCTCATTTGCATAGATTAGTTCACATTTCCCTAATACTGAGTGCAATAAGTTATATTCCTGCTACATTGATAGCAGGATAGGCATTGTGGCTAGATGTTGATAGATGTTTTCCAGTGTGTGTGTGTTCCCTCTGCATGCCACCCCAGCCCTCTCAGACGGCTGACATGGTAGATTTTGAGCGAGCCACTCAATGACCACAAGATCCATTAAGGGACGAAGGCACCCAGCCAGGTTTATTGTCAATGAAGCATGGTAATAGTATTCTGCAGACTCTACTGGACCACTAATACATGTATGCCTGTAACAATGGAATAGCTCAGTGAATGGCGAGACTTTCCCTTCCTCCCTAGGCCAGGCAAGGATACTCCCTCTGAAATACATCTTTATACCCTGATATAAACAAGTTAATGCTGCCCCTTTGACATGGCTAATTATTATCCATCACCTTGTACACATTGGTTTGATTAAAACATCTCTATTGTGTACTGTCATCCTGACCTTATCTTTTAGGAGAGGTCAGTGTGTCCCTGTTATCTTTGAGGAATGTTTTTATACCATCCTTGATATCAGGCTGTTCAGGTACCACTTGATATCGGTGTGATGGGTTGGATCACAGAAACCACCTTGGGAGCTGCCACCCGATGTGCCAAAACTACTTCTACCCCTGCCTTCCCTGCCAGCTCGAGACCCCAGCACCCTGTCTTGCTGAGCTAGACACTCCTATCTGCTCCAACAAAGACCCAGGGTTGGAATTACTTGCCCCAAAGCTGCAGGCTTCACTGAAAGCAGTTCACAGAGGGGTCTAAAATAAATCCATTTTACCCTGTATAAAGCTTATGCAAGATAAACTCATAATTTGTTCGCCCTCTAAAACATTGAGCATTTATAGATGAGTGGACTCACCCCTGCAGCACTTCCTGCTGGTGACATCCAGGAATTAGCTTGTTCCAGCTCTGGAGCACCCTCTGCAGGCCAGTGATCCACCTGTGCTCTGGACCCAGTGCCCTTTTACCTGGGGTGCTGCTCCCTAACAGTAATCCCCTCAGTCTTAGGGTCTCCCCTCCCTGGGGAACCCATACCCACTATCCCCCTCACCTCAGTATTGTGCTACTGCCAGTCATTGTCTAGCCCCCGCACTCTGGGGCAGACTGTAGTATCAGCCTATTCATCAGTGGCAAGGTTGGGTTTGGACCTGCTGCCCTCTACAACCCCCAGTACCTGTTGGCCCAATGCTAGGCTGCAGCCTGGGGCTTTCCAGGCTGGAGCTTCCCAGCTCCTCTGCCTTTCCCCCACCCTGCTTCACTCAGGTACCTTGTGTTCAGCTCCCTACAACCAGGCCCTTCTCCCTCTAGAGGCAGAAGGAGAGTCTTTCTGTTCCTGGCTTCCCTGGCCTTCTTATAAGGCCCTATTGCTCAGTTTGGAGCATGGCCCCAGCTGCAGCCACTCCCCCCCGTCAGCCCAGCCTAAAAGCTGCTTTCTCCAGCCACAGCCCCCTCCCAGGGCTGTTTTTAACTATTCAGGGCAGGAGCAGGGGTCCATCCTGCTACAAGAGATTTGCATAGCTGTTTGCTCCCCCAGGTATTAATACATACTCTGAGTTAATAAGTAAAAAGAGATTTTATTAAATACAGAAAGTAGGATTTAAGTGGTTCCAAGTAGTAACAGACAGAATAAAGTAAGTCACCAAGCAAAATAAAATAAAATGTGCAAATCTATGTCTAATCAAACTGAATACAGATAATCTCACCCTCAGAGATGCTTCAATAAGTTTTTTCCTCAGATTGGACACCTTCCAGGCCTAGGCAAATTTCTTTCCCCTGGTATAGCTCTTATTCCAGCTTAGGTGGTAGCTAGGGGATTGTTCATGATGGCTCCTCTCCCCCTTTTTTCTTTTCCACCCCTTTATACAGTGGTGAAAGTAACTTACAGGACTTACTGGTACTGCCAGAGTCCTGAGGGGGGCGTGGCTTTAAATCAACCCAGAACTCCCACCTGCAGAGGTGGCTGGGAGCCCTCGGGGCTCAGAGGTAAATTAAAGGGCCCAGGGCTCCTGCTGCCACGGAGCTCTGGGCCCTTTAAATCCAACCCCAGCCTGGCTGCTGGAGCCACGGGCGGGATTCAAAATGCTCTGGGCTGCCCGAAGCCGTGGGAGCTCTGAGCCCTTTAAATCCAGGCCCCAGCCCAGCCACCAGAGACACTGGTGAGATTCAAAGGGCTCTGGGCTGCCTGCAGCCCCGGGAGCTCTGAGCCCTTTAAATCCCCGCCGCAGAAGCCGGTGCCGTCCGGCACAGCATACTGGCTCTTGCCGGTACGCTGTACCGGCTTACTTTCACCTCTGCCTTTATATATCTTTTGCATAAGGCAGGAATCCTTTGTCCCTCTGTGGGTTCCCACCCCCTCCTTCTCAATGGAAAGACATCAGATTAAAGATGGATTCCAGTTCAGGTGACATGATCACATGTCACTGCAAGACTTCATTGCCTGATTGCAGCACACAGGTATACAGGAAGACTTACAGATAAAACACACCCATCTGCAGACAATAGTCCTGGTTAATGAGAGTCATCAAGATTTCAAACCACCATTAATGGGCCACACTTTGCATAATTACAATAGGCCTTAAGAGTTGTATTTCATATTTCTAGTTTCAGATACAAGAGTGGTACATTTATATGAATAGGGTGATGACACTCAGTAGATTATAATCTTTGTAATGATACTTTACAAGAGACCTTTTGCATGAAGCATATTCCAGTTACATTATATTCACTCATTAGCATATTTTTATAAAACCATATAGACTGCAACGTCACAATCGGAATGTGTTTGCATGAGTACTCTGTGCTTAGCACTTCTTAAGAATGTGTATTTCTGCAATATTAGCCCTGGTCTTACCAGATTCTGTGAGCAGGTTCTGCCTCATACCAGGCTGCTAATACAAGGGCTTATGCCTCATGCTCTCTTCCTACTACAGGGGTCACACCCCAGGACAGAGATCCACACTCCCAACTTCTCTTCTTACTGTAATGAAATCAACAAGATTCTCAAGTTTGCTTGCACTCTTTGGCTCTTTGCAGAGATTTATGAGGCCAGTTCTGTTGTTGCTGTAAAGCAGTGTAGCTCTATTGACTTCGGTGGAACCATGCAGATTTACACCAGTGGAGAATCTAGCTGCCAGTGTTTAAATTTAAGCTCCCATCATCTAGCTATAACAACTTCATTACCTAAGGAAGGAAGAAAGGAGGAGTGATATATTTTGACAGCTGTTAGCAGTACCTGAAACTTCCTTTTCTGTCTGTCCATTCCCCTCCCGGTAATTGCTTGGTTTTGGAATACTTCTGTATACTTCAAAAGTCACTGGGGAAATTTAGCACAGAATAAAATAAAGAATTTCAGGAGCCTGCTTCAATTACTAGGCAAAGCCAAAAAAAATTGTTAATCCTGCCTTAACACTGATTTTTTTTCTTGTGATAATTTTTCATCTAAAGTCCACAATGAAGATAGATTGATTTCTTTAAAATGTCACATTAATTCCTCCATCTAGTATAAGTCCAGCTAATATCTTCCTCTTTGGCATCAAGTAAAAGGAGAGTTGAGATATTAAGTATTCAAGGGAACGCTATTGTACACAAAGGCTTGGAACACACAATTTTTTTGTGAAACAGAATTTGTGAGATTTTGAAATTTGTGTTTTGTTTCACAGATGAACAAAAACTAGACCTTTCAAAAATTGTTTATGGACGCAAGCCCAGCCACTGGTCAGCATACTCACCTGGGATGTCAGAGACCCAGGTTCAAGTTTTCTGTGAAAAAACAAATTCCTGACCAGCTCTAATATACAGTTCTTGGAAGGAATCTTTCCATAGATCTTGGTGAAACTTAAAGTTGGGGCTTCCTCCTTTGCAAATTACACTGAGTTTTATTGTTCGGATGGAGAAAAATATTTGAGTCCACAATGTCTGTTACAGCTGTCCCCTTGCTAGCATTCCTTTTTCCCTTCTCCTTTCTGTTTGTCCTGTGTGGCCGCCCCTCCAGGCCATTGTGCTAACTAAAGTCACAGCCCTATTCATAGGGATGGCTTGTACAGACTAACTGGAGCCACTGCTCTGCCTAGGGAGGGGGCTTCTTGCTTCTTTGTTCAGCTCCTTTGTTCAGACCCAGGCTCGGTGTGGGGGGCGCTGCCCAGAAATGCAAGACCTAAAGTGGCCAACTAATTAAGCATATGAGTCATACCTGTGGCTCAGAACATGCCCAGGCATGCCTATGTCTTCGACTGCAGCTTTCCTGCCTTCTCTCCCCCTGTATCAAAGAGGACCACCAATCAAAAGTACTGGTGGGAAACTGCCTAAGTTTGCCTTTAAAACCAGACATTTTCTAATCAGACCTTGCAGAAGGTCCTTGCTTTGCCACTGGCTGATCAGACTGGGGTTTGGGGGGCCGTCTCTCTGCTCTTGTTTTTTTTGAGCATACCCCTGTTTTAAACTCCTCTCCCACGAAACAACGAATTTGTGCCTGGAGATCTCCTGATTATTGAAAGCGAATCGAGTCTCTCTCCATCCTCCGATGCTACTGCTGTTCCTGCTCTGGTTTCTGCTGTCCTGGGGATTGGTAAGAGTTTTCTCTTGCAGACTCCCCTCGTCCTCTGCTGCTGGCCTTGTTTCCAAGCAGACACGACCCAAGCTACTCCTTGGTCTGTGCCACTGCTGGCTGGCCTTCCTGGACTGTATCCTGGGCTGCCAGCTTGCATCCCCCCCCCTCCCCCCACTGCTACAGCCACCTCTAGTTAACCCCCCCTCCCCGGGACTGTACCGGGCACATACCACTCTGCCCTCTGGAGCTGCTCCCCCTCCCCGATCAAAAGAATCGGCATAGTGTAAGGTGCACTTATTAGAATCAGGTTCTTAGTCTAGATAAAGTTGTAATTTCATTTTTGCATTAGCTGTGGGTTAAGTAGGTTTAGGAAATTGTTTGTATTGTGCTCTGTAATTAGGTTTAAAAAATTTTTGCATTGTGTTCTGTTACTTGCTAATTGTGTAGTCTTGGTTAAGTTAATCATGGATAAGATTTTGCTGTGTTCTGTATAATTGTGTTAAGTCTGTCTTCCTGCTGCCCTAACCACCCCGCCGAGCTCCCAGTCACTCGTTGCAGTCTCTCTGCTGTTTACACTTGCAGCCTGTCTGCTCTCTGTGTCTCCCTGAGTTTAAATCTCCCTCTGCTCACGTGCTCCTTCTTCCCCAACCTCATTCCTCTACCCTGCTTCTCTCTCTCTCTTTAATCCCTTTCCCCCACGTGTTCACCGCCTCCTACTGCTGCCAGACCTCAATTGTATTACTGAAGTCTAGCAAAAACCCATTGGTTACCCTTTTTTTCTCTCTAACACACCTCACATTTTTACCTAGAGTGTGTTGGTTATTTAACACATTTTTCCCAAGACTGTTTAGTTGGTTATATGCTGCTGTGACACACCCTTTACATAAGAAATTGTTAGCTACCTGTTACATTTATATTTCAGTGTTAATTGGTTACCAACTGTATTGTACCCCACTGTTTTGTACCCCACTATTGCAACCCCCTACACTATTTACTAAAAGAAACCACTCCCCAATTGTCTACCTTAACAAACCCCATACCCTTCACTATTGAATTTTCCCTGTTTTTGCATTTTCTTAATAAAGTTTATTTTGTACCCCACCAGTGCAGTAATTGTCCCCCAAGATCCCCTACCTGCTGGCAGGGTCACACGAAAGTGTGATGTCATTCACTGCTGATACAAGATCAGACCATGCTTAACTTCAGAATCCAGAGCTAGCATTAAAAAAATGGATGTGTCATGGCCATGGACAGCCAGACCTAATAGTCAGATCCAGATTCCATAGTCATGAGACAGGAGTCAAGAATCAGCTGGTTGGGATACCGGGAGCTCAGAAGCAGGGGACAAACAGGAGATCGGGACCACAAGTCAGAAGCCAGCAATTAAGCGAGGTTGGAATGCCAGGAGATCAAGCTGGGGAAGGAGGAGGGAGTTGTAGGGAGCAGAAAGCACAAGACATGCAGTCCAGAGCAGGGTGGATCCCAGTTGGTTTAAGCAGAGTCAGCAGACCAATCAGGTGCTCTGGGGCTCCGCCAATTGGACATCAGGGGATGGAGCCTCCCACTGGGGCTGGACTTCATGGGTCTCAGGTAAGTGATTGTCAGCAGGCTGCCAGGTGGAGGGTTGAAGCATGGCTGCTTCCAGAAGACCTTTACATCCAGGTTTGAGATCCATAAGCCTCCACTAGGGTTTCCCTCCAGGCAACATAAGTCCAGGTTTCTTGGGATGGTTCCTATGGAAGACCCAAGCCAAAAATGTTTTCAACTGGCTCCCAAGTTCGCTCCTCTGGGCTGTACATTCCCAGTCAATCAGGTATCATAATTTGCCCTACCTGATTTTAGAATTGAGGACTTCATGAACAATGTATTCCTCATGACCCTGCACCAGTGGGGGGCAGCAACTGGGCTCTATGGGGAAATTTGTTCTTGATATATTGTTCTAGAAGTGAAACACGGAATATGGGATGAACGCTAAGGGATTGAGGGAGCTGGACCTCAAAAGTGACCAGGTTGATTTGTCTCCAAATCTGGTACCAGCCAAGGAACCAATAGTCTAGTTTCCGGGAGAGTCTGTCCATGCAGAGGTGTTCTGTTGAAAGCCATACCTTTTGTCTTATGCTGTAGGTAGGGCCCTGTTGTCTTTGCTTGTCTGCATGCCTTCTGTAGTCCTCCTTTGCCTTTTCAATGTGTTTCTTCATTTCCTCTTGGATGTGATGGCTATATTGCACTAGGTCTAAGGCAGATGGGTTAGGGGAGGATGTGGGTAGTTGTGGGTGAAATTGGGGGTGGTACCTTTCATTGGTAAAGCAGGCGCTGTTGCCTATGGCAGAGTGTGCATTATTGTAAGAAAACGCTGCACAGGATAACAGTTAAGGCCAGTTGTCCTGCTGATGGTTGATGCAGAACTGTAAGTATTGTTTGAAGATCTGGTTGACTCTGTCTGGCTGCTCAACTGAGTGTGGCAGGAAAAGAACAAGTTTGTGTGGACTTCTAATAAATTTAGGGCCTCTTCCAGAAGCGAGCAGTAAACTGTGGTCCCCAGTCAGAGGTGATGTGATCCAAGAGGCTATGAAGATGGACTATGTTGTTTATCCAACCTGGGCGGTTTCCTCCACAGAGGTTAAACTTGTGCAGGGAATAAAGTGAGCCATTTTAGAAAACTGATCTACGACCATCAAGATGGATGTGAAACAGCAAAGTTCAAGGCAATGGCTTCTCAGGGCTGAGATGGGGTGTCCACATGGTGGAGGAGACTGCAGGGGATTATGACATGGGATCTTGGTGCAGGCACACACCTTGCAGGAAGCTATAAAGGTTTCTATCATAAAGCCATTTGGGGCCACCAGAAGAAATTGAATGTTAGTCATCCATTTTTATATTGGCCCTAAGTGTCCTGCCAGGGTGAAGTTGTGACAGTTGAAGACTGCCATTCTGGTGTAAGCAGAGTCAGGATGAGCTCTAACCTGACATCTGGTGGTGAATTATGGCGAGTGTGGAAAAGAATTTCAGAGGCTGATCATGTTTGCATAGGCACACCCACTCCACCTAGCATAGCCCACGGCAGCCTAAAATGGTTACTTTCACAGCTGTAGGAGAGGCGGAGCGGCCCGCGGAGCGGCCCACGGAGCGAGCGGAGCCAAGCAGTTTGCAGAGACGGGCTGAAGCGGATCACAGAATGGCTGGTGGAGCAGAGCAGCTGGCGGAGCGGAGCAGAGCAGTTTGTGAGGACGGCTGGAGGAGCAGAGTGGAGTGGCTGGTAGAGCAGAGCAGTTCATGGAGAAGGCGGAAGCAGATCCCCACGGAGAGGCAGGGCAATTGGCCCCAGACCACGTAAGTTGCCCCTTTCTACCCAGGTTGTTGGGGGGGGGGGGGGAACCTCTACAGATAGACTCTTGAACTCTGGGGCTGCATTGACCCAGGACAGACACTTTTGGATTGCGGGACTCTTGGGACTTGTGGTGATTTTGGGGTTGCTGGTCTCAAGAGCCCATGGAAAAGGACACGGCTCAGTTTCCTGGGGTGGGTCTTTGCTCACGGTTTGGTCTATGAACTCTAATTGAGGTGTTTTCCCAATTTAATGCTTGTTTATCTCATGTAATTAACCTTTTCTGCTACACCGAGACTCTGTGCTTGCGAGAGGGGAAGTATTGCCTCTTCAAGGCACCCAGTGGTGTGTGTAAGATTTTTCCCAGGTCACTGGGTGGGGGCTCGAGCTGGTTTTGCATTACGTTGTAGGGAAGGGACCCCTATGAACTGAACCCAGCCCTTGCTGCTATCAATTCGGCCTGGCATAAGGGTTACACTTGCATGTCCTGGGGGAAAATAGATGCAGTCCCTTACAAATGTGGTCTCCTCCTGGATGTCATGTGGTTCTTGGTTGATAATGGCCAACTTTTCAGGCAGATTTATGGAGACAGAAGCAGAGTGGATGACTGTGTGCAGGTTCTGGTGGTGAGTCACATTAAGGAAATTATGGGAGTTGAGAATATGAGATGGTTCTGGACTGGGGCCTTGTGAGTAAGAGTCATATCTTCAGGACAAGGTGTTGGTCTTGCCATTTCTGGTTCTAGGACAGCAGGTCAAGTAGAACTCAACCAGGAGAAGAATAGGGCCCACCAGAGGTGTCATGTGTTTAGGGCGTTGGCCCTAGAGATGATATTTTAGATTCTCATGGTTGGTAAACACTTGGACCAGATATGGGTCCTTTCTAAATAATGTCACTACTCCTTGAAGACAGTCTTAATTGCCATGAGCTCCTTGTCCACAATCTTGTAGTTTCAGTTAGCAGGAGTGAGCTTCCTTAAGTAGTGGGCAATGGGGTGCAATATTTGCTTCGCTGTATGCCTTTGGTAGAGTACTGCCCTGATCACTGAATTAGAGGCATCTGCTTCCACAATGAAAGCTTGCATCACATCTGAGTGGGCCAGTACTGGAGTGCTGGCGACGGCAAGCTTCAACTGCTTGAATGCATACCAGGTCCCAGGCAACCTATCAAAATTGGCAGTTTTTACAGAGTAGAGCAGTGAGGGGTTCAGCTTGTTTTGAAAAATTCAAAATGAACCTCCAGTAGAAGTTTGCAAAGCCTAGAAAACATATTAGGTCAAGCACATTACAGGGGTCTTCCCAGTCACAAACAGCCTGGACCTTTTCGCAGATCCACCTTGATTCCTTCAGGGGGCAGGAAGAAATCCAAATACTCAGCTGTGGTCTGATCAAATATGCACTTCTGCAGTTTACCATAGGATTTGTGTTGTCAGAGTCTTTCCAGGACTGTATGGGCATGAGTGGTGTGTTGGTTCAGATCATCTGAGAAGATCAGTGTATCAAATAGATAAATTACCATAAGCTGGTCCAAGAGGTCTTGTAGCACATCGTTAATGAAGTGCTGGAACGCTTCTGAGAGTTAGTCAGTCTGAATGGTGGAGCGAAGCACAGACCAAAGATTAGTTGGATGACCCTGTTTTGAGTTGAAGGGGGTTTGTTCTTGATTTCCTTTGACCATGAACACCCTGGAAGGGGTAGGACTGAAGTGTGTCTTGGCAAGAGGGCAAAGCACTGTTACGTAGGACTTTACAGAGACAATTTCTTATAGGGTGACCAGGCAGCAAGTGTGAAAAATCGGGATGGGGGTGGGGGGTAATAGGCTTCTATATGAGAAAAAGCCTCAAATATTGGGACTGGCCCTATAAAATTGGGACATCTGGTCACCCTAGTTTCTTACGTGCAGAGACCGCATCTGGGTGAGTTGTGACCTGGCAGGCCACAAGGGGGAGCTGCCTAGGCAACCCAGTTATACCTTCTTATAGACTTTAAATATTATATAGTACACATTAATGACACGTATTAATCAGTCTAACATTACCATGAATTGATGTTAGACACCTTGTCTATTAAACTACATGTACAGCATTGTCCTCAAGAAATGCCGAAAATGTACGCGCATCAACTGAGTAATATATTAGCAATAATATTTCCCATTAATAGTATCTTTTTAAAGGAAATATGTGAATATTGAAATCAAGAGAATAAACAAATGAAAACAGCAAACAAACACGGGATCAATGTTAACAGTTGTTATGCCATAATAAAAAGGCATTCCTTTGAACATGACCAGGTTAATATGATTGTTTTTTATATGTGGAGGGTAAGATTTAGGATATCATCTACTCTTCATTCCCTTGCTTTTAAGTTCTTCGGTTTTGTACATGCTATGAAAGATAACCAAATTATTGTCACTTAGCAACCTTAATTGGGTTTTGAAATGATGGAGTTTGTTGCGTGGTTTGTGGCACTTTATATGGGATAAGAGCACATTCTTTGCAGCTAGCCTGTGCAGGCTTATAGAGTTGCTTTCAGGGAATGTGACAAGACCAAGTTAAATTAAAACTCTGCGCCCAGTCAATACATCTGAAACTGCAGCCTAATATTGCCAGGAAAGAACTGTCTGGTCCAGAGATGAAAGGGTTAACATTTTCTAAAATACTACAAGCCTGATTGTCTGTCTGTAAGCTTTCATAGGTCCCAGTTCAGCAAAGCACTGAAGCAGGTGTTTAACTTTAAGCATGTGAGTAGTTCCATTATTGAAGTCAGTGAGAGTACTTACTTACTGTGAGATAGGGGCTCAAATGCCTTGCTGATTCAGGGCATATGTGTTTGGCTAAATCAGGACCCCAGAGAATTGGGGCTTTAGTGGTTTCCCTTCAAGACTGCCTCCTGATTATAGCTCCATGTCAGCACAGCGTTTAACTGTGTGCCCCAAATTACGCATGTCCTTATGTGCTACGCTGGACTGGGGCTTCGAGGAGCTAGATCAGTGGTGGGCAAACTTTTTGGCCCGAGGGCCACATCTAGGAATAGAAATTTTATGACGGGCCATAAATTCTCACAAAATTGTGGTTGGGGTGCAGGAGGGGTGAGGGCTCTGGTTGGGGGTGCAGGCTCCAGGGTGGGGCCAGAAATGAGGAGTTGCAGGAGGGTGCTCTGGGCTGGGATTGAGGGGTTCAGAGAGCAGGAGGGGGATCAGGGCTGGGGAAGGGGGTTGGAGTGCGGGGAGAGGCTCAGAGATGCAGGCTTCTGGCAGCGCTTACCTCAAGCGGCTTCCAGAAGCAGCAGCATGTCCCTTCTCTGGCTGTTATGCAGATGCATGGCCAGGCAGCTCTGCGCCCTGCCCCATCTACAGGTACCACCCCTGCAGCTCCCATTGGCTGTAGTTCCCGGCCAAGAGGATCTGCGGGGACGGCACTGGGGGCAGAGGCAGCATGCAGAGCAGACCCTCTTAGCTGCCCCTGCATGTAGGAACTGGAGGGGGGCCATGCCGCTGCTTCCGGTAGCCGCATGGAGCAGTCCCCGATCCTGATTCCCAGCAGCAGCTCAGGGGCCGGATTAAAACTGTTGGTGGGTCAGATCTGGCCCACGGGCCGTAGTTTGCCCACCCCTGAGCTAGACTGTGCCAGGCTGGGAGGAGGAAAAAATATCATGTGACCTATACAGTGTCTCAGTCCCTGGGCAGGCTACCCATTCTGGGACCCTTTTCCAGCACCCCTGTCCAGTGACAGGCCCATGCCTTCTATTCTCTTTGGGGTGAGATCCCTCAATCCAACCAAACAGGTGTCCGGACTACACCTCCCTGAGCAACCATCCTTATTGCTTAGCAATACCAACTGGGCTTGGACCCTGTCAGAGTTCTCCTCCGGGTCTGTGGTCAGTAACAGTATGCAGTGACACAGAAGCGGTTTCTCCAGCACAGAGTATGATCCAGCAAAAAGCATACAGAGTTTAGAGAAGTAGATTGAAAAATAACAGAGACCTATACACAGAGTGTCTTATCTATGTTTGGCATTCCCCAGGTAGAATGACTAAGCCTCAGTGTGTGCCCTGCTCTCTCCGGGCATCACACGACAGCTTGCTCTTGGCAGACCCTGACTCTGCATTGTCAGCCTCCCTGCACCCTGACTGTATGTTTCTCTGTCAGCTTTCTGACCTTTTCCATTCACCCATCTGCTAGGGCACCTTTTTAACCCTCTGGAGGGCGTTTTGATCTCAGCCTGAACCTTGGGAAGAGGAAAACATCTTTGGATAGTGCCAGCCAGGTAGGTTCTCCCCACAACTGATTGCGCAGCCGTTGTTGTGCTAAGTCCTTTGAAATGGAGTGGGTACCTGAGATGCTTTAAGCTGTGTTATTGTTTTTCATTCCTGGATTCTTTAACAACCCCTCTTTTACAGCCTCAGTTGATTTAACTAGGTATTCAGGCAGGCAACTATCACAAATTGAACAGGGAAATTGGATCATACATAATAATAATTAGAAACTAGTAGCTGAAAGGCTGTGCAGTTGGATGGGTGTGGCAGTTGTGCTCTGTTATCTGATTTATCTATTTTCCCTTAATGTCCTCTTTCTTTTAGCCTCTCTGTGGACAGTGGGGGTGTGGTAATCTAGCCTCCCAGTCCCAGACCTGAACTTTAGCGTCCACAATCTGGTCCTGTCCCAAACCTGGACTTTTGCGTCCAAAAGTCTGGGGGCTTACCTGAAACTCCCCCAAGCTCACTACCAGCTTGGGTATTTGGGCTGCCACCAGGTCAGGTAGGTAATTTACTTTAGGGGGCCTGACCTCCCCCTTTCCTCTCTCTGGTGTCCCCAACCCTCCCTGGGTGGGACCTCCAGATTCGAAATCCCTTGGATGCTAAAAGCAGGGGAAAAAATCCCTTCTCCCCTCCTTCCCCGCCTTGCACAGAAACCGGTTTCTCTACTTCCCAAGCGATAAGCGTTCTCTACCCTCAGGACAATTGAGATGCAAAATGCCACCAGCTTGGCTTTGCCTTCCCCCGTGTCTGCTCTCGTAGCAGTAACAGGAAAAAAACTTCAACCACAAGAGAACAGAGATGATTCTTTGTCTCTTGCCCCGTAGCCTGCTCCTTCCCTGAAAGCAATAGGAAAATAGCTCACAGCCTGGCTTTTCCCTTCCCTTTGCCTCCCTAGGAAAAGAAACTTCCACACGTTTTAAAAGAAAAAGTTTATATAAAAATAGAAAGAAAATATAAAACAATAATCTTGCATTAAGAAACTCAATACAGGCTCTTGCTTATAAGAAGATATGAAAAAACAGTCTGATTTAAAGATAGCCCAATTAAACCAGTCCAACAAATCAACATACAGGTAAATACACCACAAAGATCATCATAGCCGAATTACTTTGCGTTCCCTGGGTACTTACAGATGTTTAGAAGAAACTTTAAGATAAGATGGAGTTAGGAGGAAACCTTGTTTACTCACAGCTGAGCAAACAACAAAGACCCCTGGTATACAAATTCCCGCCCCTGACTTTAAACAATCCAGTTCTCTGATTGGTCCTCTGGTCAGGTGTTTGGTTACCCTTTCCAGGTAAAAGAAACTTAACCCTTACCTTACCTATCTACTTATGTCAGAGGGTAGCTTGCTTTCTTGGCATTGTGAACAGTCCAAGCTTAGTGTGGTACTGGTAACAGTGCCACCATACACCAGTACCTGTGGAAACTATTTTTGCATGTGCCCAGTTCTGCATGGCTTGGAATCCCATTATCTCAGCATTTGTGGCAGGCCTTCACACCAGTTACCTGTGTACTATTCCATCCAATACCACCGCAGGAATCACATTCACAAAACACTGGCATGGTAAACATGCCAGCGCGACACAGAGCTGTGTGGATTAGTGACCAGAAAATCCTACAGAGCAGCTCCTGTGACCCTACGGAGCTTTTACTCTCACCTCTTCAGATCAGTTGTCATATTCCAACAGACACAGACCGTTTGGCTCCAGCGTCCCATCTGGTTCTCCTAGGGCCCAGGGATGATTGAACTTGAGATATTCTGTACACAAAGTGCCTACAACCAGGCTTGGAGTTGTTTCCATCACTTCACACTGATTCAACATACTTCCTAAGCTTCAGCAGGACAGACAGACAGAGGGACAATCCTGGAAAATTTGTGTTGATTTGTGCAGGGGGTGAATGAGTTGTGCTGCAATGAAGGGTCTATCTGGTTTTGGGGTTATTGTTCTGATGTGTGTGGGTTGTGTTGTGCAGGATGGGTTGTGTAGGTGGAGAAGGAGGGGTGTATGCTGCAGTGAGAGGCTATGTGTATTCAGAGCTATTGTGGATGCTGATTGTGTTGATTGTGCTATGCTGGGAGGTCTCTTTGCGCAGGTGGCAAACAAAGAGTGTGCGCACCAGTGAGAGTCTGTGAGTTTAGGGTTATTATGTGTGCTGGTTATGTGGGTAGTTTTTGAAGAACTGTGGCAGATGGACCAAGTTATTGATTGTCTGCGCCATTTCTCATACAACCAATGGAATTGTTGCATGCAAATGAGCTACAGAGTAAGGGTGATGTTTGGTTGAGTTACCTCTGATATCACAATAGTTAGGACTCTTGGCATAGCATAGATACATGCCTTGCTCTAGCCGTACCCTGTACAGGTCTAATTTGTAAAGTCAAAAAGGCTGAACTTGAAAACTGGATGGTAACAGACCATGAATCCCACTGGTGATGTTCCAAACAAAAAGAGCTCTCAGCCAAGCTTGTAGCTGATTCTGTTGCTTCACACTGAAGCTACAAACATTTAAGGCTTCAGAGAGACATTCCTGGAATCGTATTAGACAGATAATAAAGCTATTTTCCCTATTTGTAACCAATTTTGAGTATCAAGTATTGATATTAATGTTCTGCTCGCAATCAACCCACAGGTCAAAAATAAATACAATGAAATTGCAAACCAATTTGTTGAGCAATTCTAAAGAAGTAAACTGGAGGAGACTACAGTTGGCTCATGCCCATTCTATGAGCAGAGGTAGAGGCTATATTTGTCAAGGAAATGGTGTGTTGTATATTCTTCACTCAGCCCTACTCCCAACACTAGCTAGGCAATAAGTTTTCTCTGTGAGTCAATAACCGAACAGGAGAACAATACACCCCTCTGGTACATCAAAAGTAAGATTGTTTATTTGGATTAATGGAAGTTCTGCAATATGGATAGAAAAAAATGAAGGTTACAACATACTCTGCAGAACATATAAGCTTTTACTTACAGAGTGTCTGTAACATATTGCCCCTAGTGAGTTACAGCACTAGCTTTCCCTAGTACCCATATTGCTGTGCTAAAAAGAGATCTCCAGATGTGGACATTTTCTCCACTTCCCATGGCACTACCAAGGCTGGGGAGGCTGTGTAATCTAGTGGACAGAGCCCCAGGCAGGGAGTCAGGAGCTCTGGGTTCTATTGCTAACTCTCCTGCTAACCTCTCATGATGGTGAGCAAGTCACTTCCCCTCTCTTTCCCTTTCCAACTCTTATTTGTCTTGTCTAGTTAGACTGTCAACTCTTTGGGCTGGTTTTCGCTATACCTGTGTACGCGGCCTGTCACAATGAGGCTGGATCTAAGTTGGGACCTCTAATACAAGTAACTCACAGTAAATGAATGAGTGATGCGGTTAATAGATTGACAGTAACTAGAGGGATGCAGCTGGCACTTGTCCATCATCTCTGCCAGAGGAATTTGTATATAATGGATACAAATCTAAATGTGCAAATCTAACAGTAACAATCACGGGGAAAACTCTTGGCTGCAATTAGAAGGTCCTGCAGAGTCAGAGGAGTTAACCAAAGTAGGTGGAATTTGGACTCCTGAGTCATTCCAGCTATTTTCTAGTCACCTATCCCTTCTGAGGAGGGTTCCCAGCAACCAAATTTCTACTCTAACTTGTTAGGTAGAGAATTATCCCAGCTGGTCCAGCATTTGAATTGTACTTTAAAAAGTACTGGTACATGTGCCCATTTTTCCAAACAGCAGCCCAAAGATCCACTCCTGCCCTCAGACAACGATTGCTCCAGTGAATCTGTCCCCCTTCAGGGCTTAAGGTGGGCTTCCCCTAATGTTCTTCCCTGAGAACAGGATAGCTGCCAGCCAATACCGACACGTCTCTCCTGTGTGCCTGCTTCCCCCATCTGGTGCTGGGAGCAGCAAAGGTGGGTGGGAAAAGATGGAACCCTTTAGAAAAGAGTCTCTGCCTCATATCTTGCAAAGTTGTGGTCAAGAAAAGAACATATTGGAGCACTAGCTTGTCCTTCACTGCCCAAGCCTGTACCCTGCTGGCGCTACAAATTTAGAACAGAGCTTGGGGAGTTTCTGCCCCTCCATTATGGGTAGGAGGCACTTATCTATCACAGTTGCAACTTTGGAGAGCGAATTTGATCCACACTGTCCCTTTATGTCCCTCACCCTTCCCTCTTTCTCTCCATTCATCTTTTGTCAGACCCTGCTCAGGAGTGAGGGAGGAGAGGGAATGAGACCATGTCCCCACAGGCTGCTTTGAGTCTTGGCAGGAGCCATGGGACAAGCTCCTTGGGCAGGCTATTGAATATTCTGCTCCTTTATAAACAGTGTCAGGTTAGCTTTCAGCCATGAAGCATGTAAAGTAGGAATGAGGTGCCACGGCCCCAAGTGTCAGTTATGCACTGGGGATGTCTACACTGCCTAGGTCTGACTGCAGCATGTGTAGACATACCTGAGTGAGCTTTGGTCAAGCTAGATCCAGTAACAATAGGAGAGAAGCCACAGCAGCACGGGCTAGCTGCTCAAGGACATACCCAGGATCCCAAGCAGGTTGTACAGCCCATGCTTTCATGACTAATTTACCCAAAGTAGCTTTGATCTAGTTTGCAACAGGTGTAGACATACTGCTGTCACACCTCTGATTGCAGTTTAGACAAACCCTAAGACCTCTTTGGGCCACTCTGATCGTGAGCGTCCAAGTCTTAATAGGATTGAGACAGCTGCTTTAGAACACACCCTGCTGCCCCAGCTTGCACAGAGCTGGTGTCAGGGCCCTACACGAGCCCTATTAGGAGGGGTGGAGTGCTCCTCTGTGCCTTTTCTCCGCTTCCCGTGGTCCATATGGCGTAATACAGAGTAGCTCTTAGGTTGCTCTAATTTACAGCAGGAGCTGGACTGTCATGCTGGCTGTTCTATAATACCGGGAGGTGGATTCCAGTCATTTTTCTTCTTCCCCCTCCAGTCCTGCTGCAAGGGCAAGGAAGAAGAATCCAGGCCTATGTGTTTAAAAACAGCAAGATGGAGCATTCTGCTAAACCCTGTACAAGCTGCATGTATACGTGGTCATTTTCATGTCTGAATATTGTTAATGAAGCAAAATCTACAAGCAGTAAGAGGAACTTGTCAAACAGTTTGCAATGTACTTGCCTCCTCCACTGTCCAACTGGTTCTAGTCCAGTGCCTTTCATTCACACACAAAAGGAAGGGTCGGAGTTAATACCTCAGGACCAGTCTTTCTCAAATGCTTCAGGATAGCTCCATCCCCTCCCACAGCTCTCTGGCTTAGCTTTATTTATTGTGCTTGTCAGACATAACCTCTCAAACTGTGTATAAGAGGCCTAAAAAATAATTGGACCAAGTGGGAATGCAGCCTCCTCCTCCCTAAATCCCCCAAGTCTCTGGGACCAAGGCACGGACGCTAGCCATGGTCAGGAGCATTGCGAGTTGATAAATTGCTGGATGAGGCAATGCAGGGATCCTAGGCCCAGCCCCACTGTAGCATTTGCAATCAAAACCCCGGGCACTGTGAAAATGGCTGCCAGTGCACAACACCACTCTGCTGACCTCAATTTTCTCTGTGGAGAAAAGAGCAGGTCAAGTGGAAAGCACTTAAGGAGGAAATTTGTTTCCTCGCAGATGGGGAGGCAGTGAAGACAGCCAGCGATCACCTGCTCTGAAATAAACTAAATTAATTTTACACTCTGCTGTGAATTGAGGAGGTGGGGGTGGGAGCCTTAATAATAATGGACTTGGATGTTTCACTAGAACTCAACAAAACAACTAGCAAGAGGCAGAGATACACTACAACCACATCTCAAACTGCTCCTACCGGAGGTGCTGGCTTCCCTTTGTTTTCTTTCCTTACAATCTAACCCAACGTATTAACTGGAGTGGTTTATAATTCCAGTGTGATAAATGAGGCATTCTGAAGAGGAGATGGGGACACTGTGCTTTAATAACTTCCTTTGCTTCCTCCTTAACGATTTCTGCCCTCCAGCTGTTGTGACTCATAACTCCAAATGCAAGAAGTTGGAGAGTAGGAAATGGTCCCTCAAGGCAAAATTGAGCATGCATATGGAGGACTGGTGTCACTATAGCATCATCTCTTCCTGGAGCTGCAGCAGTGCTGGGAAGCTGTCTAGCACTGGCGATCAGTAAAACCATTCTTTTTATGGAAAGATGTGGTATTATTAAGATATAAGGTATCATTGTACCTGCTGTTCATCCTTTAAAGGGATACATTAAGGCCAGAGCTTACACACTAAAGGAATCTAAGCTTTATGTGTATAGTTTGGTATCTGTCCTATGCAGATGTGAGATATTAATACAGGCATGCACAAAAATACAGGAGGGTTGGTCCTTTCACATATATACAGCAGATACGTTTTTAGCAGAATAGGAGACTGTACAGAGTGGCTGGAACAATCCTACAATGCAATGTTACGTGGGGAATTCAAAGAGACAGCGTGGCCATTCTGCAGACAGGGCTTCAGAGGAGCAGTTCAGAAGCAATAAAGCAAAAAGTACAAAACATGCAATCCAAAGGCCTATGAGGCTATGGGAGCAAAGATGTTACAGTGGGCTGTTCAGTCAGGAGGGGCTAGAAAGTGAAATTAATGGGCAAAGGCATCTATAATCTATCAACAGTGCTGCCACTGAACTCATCTTCCTTGCTGCTCAGTCATATCACCCCCCTTCTGCCCCCCACATGCACACCATTTTATAACCCCGTTCACTGGCTCTGCCTCCCATTCCACATCAGTATCAAACTCCTTAATGGGCACCTGTTATGCTTCTGTGCAGACCCTGCACTCCGCTACCTCTACCTCCCTTCCTGGCCCCTTGGCTGCCTAAAGGAAGGAAAAGCAAAAGCAAAAATTGCAACATTTCCTGTGAAATAACATGGGGGCGGGGGGGGAGAACAAGACTTTGGGTCAATTGCTTGTTCTACGTCAATAAAATTGATATGCTTCATTTCAATTTCAGCCTCTCCTAAAATGTTATAATTATATATGTTTTGAAACAAAAAGTAAAATTGTTTTGTTCCAATAAGGATCCAATATGAATTTATCTAAATGTTTTAATTTTTTTTATTTTCAAAACAAAATGTTATTGAAATCAACATGTTCCTGTGGAAAGTTTTGATTTTGATGCTGTGGCATTTTCTGATGGAAAAAACATTCAGTTAGAAAAAAATTGACCAGCTCTACCCGCAAGTGCTTCTGTACCCTCTCTGATGTTGGACTCTATGCCTGGAATGTTCTGCCTGATATACAACCTCTTATTCTCTTTTGAGTCTCCTTTCAAAACCCACCTTTCCCTTGCAATTCTGCACACAATCCACTGAATAGTAAAGTGCTTTGTGGTGAGGCAGACAGAAGTAACCTGCGTGGATGTAATAAGGAGTAAAATAAAATCAATCAATAAAGTAAAAGCTGCATGCTCTGACAGAGTGTAACAGTGTGCACAGAATACTGCCCCGGGAATGCCATTCCTGACCCTGGTCTAACCCTAAAGGCACAACAGCTCCCCAAACAAAGATGCAACTACAGGAGACTTTATTAATTAGAAGCCCATTTTCCATTATTAGGGAGATTCTGTTCCCATCTGGACTTTACTGTCAGACTGCCATCAGTTTGCACTTACTTTACTTTCAGTCTGCCAGGAATTTTGTATGTTTTTGATGAAAAATGGATTTGACTATGGATAACATTTTAATAATAGTCTCTCCACAAGGGATATGCTTTCCTTTTTGATTGTCAAACCTAAGAATTTTGATACATGTGTACAGATTTGAGGATATTTAACAGTGCTTTCAGGAGACTCACTTTTTTCCACAGGACTGCAAATGAATAAAACGTTATTAAAATAATGGCAATTTATTAACCGTAAGCTTTTCCTTCCAGATTCCATGAATCCCCTCACTGCAATATACAGAAATATCCATTTTGTTGAAAACTGGAAGGACGAGCATATTACCAGCAACATGTAAGTCATATTGGCATTTTATGACATATCACTAAGGTATCTACTCCATACCAGACAGGGACCTAGGTAATGTTTTATGAATTTGTTTTTTTCTAAAATAACTCATTGCCCCTTTTCTTCTTTATTTTATTTTTCCCCGTATGTCCCTGGTCTGAAAGTAGGTGATCAAAACTCCAACCCTTTATATAATTTGACATGCAAGCTCTTCGGGATAAGAAAGCTATTTTCTTTTGTCCAAAGATCAATATACTCTTTGAAGCTTGATTTTAGATTTGCTTGTTTACTTGTTGGTAATGTCAAATATATAGCATGGGAAGTTATTCACAATCATAGCCTGCCCTTTTCACGCATAATGAGTAGTCTCTGACATCACAAGTAGCCTTACTAAAAGCAGTGGGATTATGGGTGACAGAATTCGGCGCTAAAACAGAATGGGATCAATTTCCTTTTGCATTATAACCCCTTTCCAACTGTGCACAGGGGTGGAAAGTTGGCAGATCTGGCTATTGGGGAATGGTGCCTCCATGATACACTTGGTCTCTCACTGGCCAACAGTTCTCTTTTCCCCATCAACACATATCTCCATTCAAGATGCTGCTGGAGCCTACAGACCGTGGGTGGGATGTTCAAAATCACAAGTCAATGAGACTGCATTCCGGAGTAACACATGCGCTGCTGAACATTGATATGTTCAGATCAAATACGCCAATGCAAATGCAGAGGACAAATACATTTTTAAATCTTGCACTGCCCCTACACAAGCAAGTGTGTTCCCATTTAACATTTTTCTTTAAACATGGTCTCAAAGTTGCTCTTAACTCTCCATTCTGTGACATAAATCCCAGGTACAAGGTCATGCTGCCTGACAAAGGAAATGATTGCTTCCCCTTACAGCGATCACTCACCATTTTGAATTGCATCTGCATTCAATACAATGGTTTCAGCTCCTCTGCCAAAATCTCAAATTCCACAAAGTCAGCCCAATTTCTCCCAGTCAAATTCACAGTCAAATGGTGGTGACCAAATAAGGCTTTTTAGGTGACCATGATGTGCCAGCCCACTGTACCCAAATATTATCCAAATAAATAGCTACTCATCTGTTTTTTTGGAATTACAAATGGGATTTTTTTTAAAGCTTGGCCTTAACCCAAACAAGTTCTCTATAAAATGAAACACTCCTTCATTCATAATGTATTATGTTAACTCTTGTCTTTCATTGACCATTAACATTTGTATGTTCCTCTGCTTCAAGTTCAGTTCCACAGAAAAGAAACCATTTATTATCAACTTTGCGCATGCAAACAGCAGCATGAGCATTTTCCAAGAAATAATGTTTGTGCACACAGGTGTTTAGTGCTTCAAAAGGGAACATGTAGCTGCCTGAGTGTGCAAAGGTGGGCAAACACAAAAGGACACCTGAAAAATCAGACTCTTAGCTTTATAAAGGCAGCAGCTCCCAAACCTTTTGCTTCCTATACCTTTTCCTCATCTGGCTTCAATATATATTATCACTCTCAAAGTCCCCCTCCACGGTGAAGGCAAATTGTCAGTTTCCTTTTAACATAGGGTAAGTTAGCAGTTTGATGGGAGATTTCTGCTAATGTTTAGGAGGTCATATATGTATTTAATTTAAAAAGAGAGACTTAATGTCATTCACTGGAATAGCAAAGCTCAGAGTCTAACAAAGAGGGAATGGTTTTGAAATTGACATATTAGCAGCTATAAAATATCCTGGTTATAATGCATAGTGAAGTCTGAATTTGTGGTCACAGTATATCTGAGCAGAAGGGGAATCAGAGATACAAGAGGTGGAGGGCTGTTGTTTTGTTGGTAGCTAGATCCATAATAAGTCAAACAAGTTCTACAGAGAGATGTGACTCCCGGGCCCTTTGCAACAGCAATAGATAAGGAAAGTGTATTGTAGTGCTTTGAAAGAGCAGAGTCTGACTTTGCTGTTTTACACTTGGTTAATGATGCATTTCTCTACGGCTGGGTCTGACAAATAAATTGTAACCAGCCTTGTCACTTTCACGACGCTGAATGTATTAGCTCAAAATGATGGTTTAGACTGGGCAGGACCCTGATCCCAGACACAGGCCTTGACACTAATAACTTTACATTCAAATGAAAGGATTGTCTTCCGGCTAGTGTCAGTTGCTGTCTGAGTTGTGGCATGCTAGTGTGTTCATCACAGCAGTGTGTAACAGGCACAGCAGATATCTGACGGAGTGGAAGCCAAAGACAAGGGGGCCATCTGCTGACAAGCCACCCTGTAATGCAGAGGGCAGTGGGATGGAAAACTTCCCACGCAAAGTTCATCCATGTGTTCCCGATTAAAAGCATTTGAGCTTCCAATGGATTCATCCACATTGGACATTTTAATTCCTGTTGAAAGCTGCTTAGCATCCCTCTGCTGCATGAGAGCACTTTGTGTCGCCTACACGTATGACAGCATACTACCTGGCCTTGACAACACCCACAACAGTCACTGGAGCTGTCCAGATTCTTAGTGTCAAATGGTGAAGGATCCGTGAACAGGTTTGGGTTTTACAAATGTCTCCATTATTTGTTAAAAGGGAATTTTAGGCAGAGATTTTTCAAAGAGGCCTGGGGGATCGAGATGCAGAATTCTCAGTGACATGAGTCAGAGCTGGCTGCCTAACTCCCCTAGGTGGCTTTGAAAGATCTCTGCCTTTGTATGTGTGTAAAAACCATGCCCTCTTCCTGAACAATGTGCACATGGGAAAGCTGATGACTAGATTGTTCATAGCTCACCAGCCCCCCCGTCTTTTGCCCCCCATGTAGAGAGTATGGTACCCACTGCTGGGAAGGACATGGAGAGGCTTTCTGGTGGTGGGAAGTTAGAGCCCTTCCCCTTCCCCCCAATCTCTGTTTGTGTGCCCAGGTGCTCATGGGGAAGTATGTTTCCTACCTTCTGCTCTCAGCCTTGTCTCCAGGCTTGATGGGCCCATAAAAATGGATGTGTCAGTCAGAGCTATAAGCTGCTGGGATGCTGCATGCTCTCTCCTGCCGCCACTCCGGGCATGTCTACATTGTGGCTGAGAGTGAGCCTCACAGCCCATGTAGACAGGCTTGTGCTAGCAGGGCTCATGTTAGAGCACTAGAGGTTGCTGTGTGGCTGTTGTGGCACAAGTTCCACATAGCTATCTTTAGTACACTAGTGCGAGCCCCACTAACACAAGTCTGTCTCCCTAGGCAGCTGCTATGTAGACATACACTTAGGCCTAGAGATGTCAGAGAGGGCACTACCTCCTCTGATGTCACTCCCAAGAGCCCCACCATGCCCACGTGAAGCTGTGGGGAATAGGGCGAGAGTGGGGTGGTGCAGCACCTCTTCCTGAGAACTGATGAGCTTTTCTCCTCAGGACTGATTAGCCACCTGTGGGTGTGGAATCAGGCTAGGCCATGGAAATCCTGCTGGCTACACTCCCACACCACATCATGGGCAGAGCATCGTCCAGGTTGCACCATATTCCTATGAGCCACTCAAAGTCAGGTTCATAGCCCTCTGTTGCCCACATCAGGGCTTTGATTCTGCAATTCCTTATATGGAGTGCAGTGAACCACACAAGGTGATAGTCTCTACTCACAGTTGCCCAGAAGTACTATGTGTTGGTACCAATAAGACTACATACTAGGCATGCTCTGTCACAAGTCACAGGGCCCCTGTGTGCATGCTCCATCACTGTCAAGAAGGGATGATGAGAAAGGGACGAGGTGTGGAGGAGAAAGAACATGTCAGAAGAGATGTGGGTTTAAGCACCATCTTCAATGTCCAAATTAGGTGCTTTGCTACTTCCCTTTGACCTCGCTCCTGCTAGCAGACACGGGTAACACAGCAGTTCTGCAGCCACTCTCTCATTCAGGCAGGGTTGGATTCCCTGGGCTCCTTCTCCAGGGCATCAGTTTTTCTTTGCTTTTCTATCTGAACAGTCTGCACCTGCGCAGGGCACCATCAAACTCAGTATATGGGTTTTTTCATCATTTCTGATGGGATTGGAATTGTTTCAGCATTTTCAAACACATCCAGCCCTTAAAACCTGTAGATGAATGGCTGTTCTCCAACTACCAGTGCATAAGCAAGCCACACGGTCTGATACAGCAGGCTCAATGCTCTTTTCCCATGGTGCTCTTGTCTATCTACCGTAGCTCATTGCACAATGCAGGCCATGTTCTGAGCACATTCATCTGTCTGCATTAGCCACTTTCTCCTTTAATGTTTATGAAGATGAAGTGTTGGACCGAAATCTCACTCTGGGGCATCACTCAGCACTTTGTTGCTATTGACTCCCAGCGCTTTTGACAGGGCCACCCAGAGGGGGGGCAAGTGGGGCAATTTGCCCCAGGGCCCGGGCTCTGCAGGAGCCCCCACAAGAATGGCAGAGGCTCCCTCCCCAGCCCCAGCCCGACCCAACCCCGTCTCTGCCCCTATCCTGGAGCCTCAGCGCATCCAGGAGTGTCTCTGGAGACCATGGGTCTGAGGGGGCAGCATGGGTCCGGGGGGGGCCCTGAGCTCCACCCCACTCAGAGCCGCATGGTAAGGGGCGAGGCTGCGAGCTCCAGGGTGCGCTGAGGCTTTGAGTGAGGGGGGAACCAGGGGTAAGGGGCTGGGGCCAAGGGGTTGGATAAAGGGCAGCGAGTCCTAGGGACAGTCAGGGCACAGGGAGGGGGTAGAGGTTGGGGGGTGGTCAGGGGACAGGGAACGGGGGGGTTGTATCATGGGCTTTCCAGTGGTCTGTCAGGACTCAGCGAGGGGGTGGATAAGGGTCAGGGCAGTCAGGGGACAGAGAGCAGGGGTGGGTCCCAGGGTGATGATTGGGGGTGGGGTCTTGGGGGGACGGTGAGGG
>NC_133776.1:53997944-54075773 GCF_003597395.2 Chelonoidis abingdonii
CTAAATGAACTCAAAGTTATGGAGACAGATATGAGTCAAGGAAGCCATCAGAGTATCAGAAACCTGGAAAAATCTCTGACTGGATGGGCTCAGGCATTTGGTCACAAGCTGAGATGGTTCAAAAGTTTTGGATTTTTTTTAAGCAGAATTTTTTTTATTGTTTCTTTAAACAATCAAACACAGCAAGCAGTAAATATTTGGCCACACGCTTCTGAAACCCCAAATCATGTTCAGGTTTTGGCAGACTAATTTCAGCTCTTCAATTAAAAAAAAACACAACAAATTTTGAAGGGAAGCAGACATTGTCTGTGATTTTTTTTTCTGCTTTTTAAAAACCCCTAGTTTTCGATCCAAAAAATATTTTGACGGAAAATATTTGTCCAACCCTTTTAATGAGCTTTAGTGCCTTTTAACACTAGCTGATGCTGAGAACCAGTGATACCTTGCAAAGAAGTTTTCTCAAAACCGGGTTTGTGCCAAGATGCAGAAGGTTTATTTTTCCCAGGGTCTCCCGTGCAGGGGGAGCAAGTGGGGCAATTTGCGCCGGGCCCTGCAGGGGCCCCATGAGAATATAGTATTGTATAGTATTGCAATTTTGTTTTTATGGAAGGTGCCCCCGAAATTGCTTTGCCCCAGGCCCCCTGAATCCTCTGGGTGGCGCTGACTTTTAAAAGAGTTTCTCTGACAGCTCAGAACAGCCTCCTTGCTGTCAACCTTGTATGAGTCATTCTCATCAGAAGAGCACCAACACGACCAAATCGAAACAGTCACCGGAAATGTTGTTGGATCCCCCTGTGTGAAGAAAATTCTGTACTATTATCATACATGCATAGTGTATAAGCCATACTGTTCTCTTGGTACCTTTTTTATAATCAAAGCCCAAGAATCCTCTAACAAATGTGTGCCTCTTATATTCAAATCCTTTCCAAATGCACAGGAAAGCAGGTGGGGTAGCCAGACAGAAATCCTTCTGGAGGATATATTGACATTCACAGGACCAAACATGGGAGGAAAAACATCAATTATACTTGTATTAACAATTAACATAATCTTCCTTAAATCTTCCAAGCACTAATGAATATTAACAATGTATTTTCTCTTTTATGAGGCAGGGAAAAGAGTGTTGTAATGTTTATACAACACCTCAAGCTACTTTCTGTGTTGGTTAAAATAAGGGTTCTTTATTTCCTGGATCTGTGTGCATCATTTTTCAGCAGAAGTGAAGGGGCGGAATTTGGGATTTGCACCATTTCCATGAAATGGAACTAATACTCAGTATTATCCTAAGCATGCTCCCATTAAAGTCAATGAGTGAAATTCCCACTGACTTCAGTGGGAATGAAATTAAGCCAGCACTGAGCATTTTTTAATTACCTGCCCTTGATTGTTTGCTCATATTGTAGTGCATGAGATGTCCATTATAATTCCAAAGGGAATGATCACCAGGGATGGATCCTGAGAGGGGGAAAGAAACTGCTGCCCGAAATTCAGCTGTGTCTGTTATCCACTGCAAGGATTAAACCGTACAGCTTTGTCACTGTCACAGGGAGAGGAGAGAGAGCCCTTGCCACAAACTAACATTGAGAAAACCACTGTTAGACTTTGAAACTCTGGGCCTTTGAGTCCCCTTCTTCTCATTATCTGTTTGGCTATTTACATTGGAAGTTCTTCGGGGCTGGGGCTGTCTCTCATTCTGTGTCTGCACAGTGTGTAGCACAATCATAGAATCGTAGAAGTATAGGACTGGAAGGGACCTCAATAGGTCATCTAGTCCAGTCCCCTAAATGGAGCCCCAAAGTCATTTGCAGCCTCTAGGTGCTACTATAATACAAATAATAAACGATTCAGAGTTTCATAGGTTGCAGGGTCAGAAGGGACCACTGTGATCATCTAGTCTTGTCACCTGTATAACACAGGCCAGAGAACTACCTCAAAATAATTCCAGCTCCCCATTTCCCCAAAAGTGGGGCTGCCAAGGAGTCAAGAGCCTTAGCTCCTCACGGTTCACCATGCAGGCGAGCTGGCAGGAAGCCAGGCAGGTTTCTCTTTGGACCTGCTGGGTTCCATCAGGCTTTTGCCAAAATCAGACAATCACCGAGAAACATTTCCATTCTGAAAAATCTTAGAAATGTAGGGCTGGAAGGGGCCTCAAGAGGTCATCTGGTCCAGTCCCTTGCGCAAGGCCAAGTACGCCTAGACCATCCCTGACAGATGTTTGTCCAACCTGCTCTTAAAAACCTCAAAGGATGGGGATTCCACAGAGTCCCTGGGAAGCCTGTTCCAGAGTTAACTATCCTTTATCATTAGAAAGTTTTTCCTAATACCTAACCTAAATCTTTCCTCTGCAAATTCAGATGACAAAAATGTTTTGCCAGAATTTTTCATCCTCATTTTAGCACATTTATTGAATTTGCTATTTTGTCTCCATTCTCAGCAATTGCTGTCAGTCACAAACAACAGTAGCTCTTTGACCTGGCACAAGTGGGTTCCTATCTGTCTGGAGGACAATGTATGTGGTTCTGTGCCATGCACAGAGCTGATTGCACTGAGTGGCAGAGTCTGGAGGCTGATCTTCACACCTCAGTGTCTGTCCACAAGGCAGGACACCTTGCTCCATACTGTACTCTGGACGCGTGCATATATAATGTGAAGATATACAGTTGCACTGTATGATATTCCCAAGACATGGTCCAACAGATTCTGGAATCACAAACACATTCCCCAGAGACAAAAGGCTTGCCAATGCTTCAGCCAGGTGTCAACAAGATCAAAGGGAGGGATAGCTCAGTGGTTTGAGCCTTTGCCCCCTAAACCCAGGGTTTTGAGCTCAATCCTTGAGGGAGCTGCTGCAAAATCAGTACTTGTTCCTACTAGTGAAGGCAGGGGGCTGCACTCAATGACCTTTCAAGGTCCCTTCTGGTTCTAGGAGATAGGATATCTCTGTTTGATTTACTTATAACCTGACTAAGTGGCCTCTCTTCAGCATGAAAGAGGATGTGGGCAAAAAAATCTACATTTTGACAAAGCATCTTAAGGTTCCTGGCCATGCATATTTTGTATCCTGAGCATCAGCTGGAGAAGATTCTTGTGCAAGAGAAAGGGCTATAAGAGGAGAGGGCAGATGCTCCAATTCATCTCTCCCTTGCTCTTCCTTGGCATCATCAACCCCTGAAGAGCAAAGGAAGCAGCACTGGGCTGGGGGGAGAGAATCCTGACTGAAAGAGGTTCAGTCAGTAAGATGCTGGAACTTGTGGTGAGAGACACCTTTGCTTTATATTCATTTAGCTTGTTAAGTTAGGTGTTTGCTGAGTTTTACCTTTTTATTTTCTTGTAACCAATTTGACTTGTATACCTCATAACTTGTAGTCACTTAAAATCTATCTTTCTGTAGTTAATGCATTTATTTTGTTGCTTTATCTAAACCAGTGTGTTTGGACTGGAGTGTTTGGCGAACTCCATTTAAGATAACAAGATTTGTTCATATTTTCTATTAATAAATGACAGACTTTATATGAGGAGGGTTCTGAGCAGTACAAGATGCTAATTTCTGGGGGAAAGTCTGGGACTGGGAATTTGCTGGTGCTGCTCTGCAATGTAATTCCTGAGTGGCTGGTCATAGCACTCATATGGTATAGCTGGGAGTGATTTACATGCTGGTGGCTGTGTTTGAGCCGACCAGGAATTGTTACTCTCACAGTGAAGCAGGGTAAAGGCACCTCAAGTTGGAGAATTGAGGGGCCACAGCTGTCCATCAGTTCAGATTGTACCCTGGGTAATGTCACAATCCCCTCTCTGTCTTCAGAGATTTCATGACCAGAGGGAACCATTAGATCATCTCTAGTCTGCCTTTCTGTATAATACAAACCAGGGGTCTTCAGTCAGATACTGAGCCCAATAACATATGTTTGAGTAAAGCATGTTTTCCAGAAGGGCTTCCGGTCTTGATCTGAAGACTTCAAGAGAATCCACCACTTCCCTTGGTAGTGTCTTCCAGTAGTTAATCACCCTTGCTGTTTGAAATGGGCCTTTTTTCTACTTTGAATTTGTCTGGCTTCAGCTTCTAGCCATTGGTTTTTATTCTGCCTTTCCCATAAGATTAAAAAGCCCTTTAGTATTTTCTCCATGTAAAGGTACTTGCACACTGTAATCAAGACCTCTGAGCTCTTTCTGCCTCTCACTATGGAGCATTTTTCCAGACCTTTAATCATTTTTGTGGTTCTGTTCTGCACTCTCTCATGTTTTTCAAAATCCTTTAAAAAAGGGGACATCAGAACAGTTCACAGTATTCCAGTATCCGTTTCACCATTGCTGTGTGCAGGGGAAAAATCACTTCCCTATTCCGATTCCCTACACCTTCCCTGTCTGACTGCTGCTCCTGCTGATGGTGCATTCCTTTATTTTGTTTAAGGAAGCCAATTATTTTAAAACACTCTCCCCAGCTCCTTGGCGTCTCACACCCCAAAACACAAAACTAGCACCACTGGTATAGATACAAAGTATAAATGTTGCCATTTTATTAGAAGCTTCACAATATTTGGTGCTTATCTTAAATCTCCAGTTCCTGAAGCTTTTGATTACATAAGATTCTTGACTTTCATTTAAAGAGAGAAAAGTACATTTCTAGCTATTGTTTTATGATTGTGTAGAATAGCTGGAAAACGTGAACGCTACTGACTCAAAAAGCAAAAGACAAAGCAAAAGAAGCCAATTTTTTTAATGGTGATTTTTAAGCCAATCTAATTATTATTTTAGGGCTTGATTAAAAATTATCAAATATTTGCAGCTGGCTGTGCTGCAGTATTTGAGAGTGAACATGTTTATTCACATGTGCAAATGTGAGTGTGTGGGGATCGCATGATGTCACCAACACTTGCAACTTCCTCTTAAATCGTGTAATGTTGTCTTTCTTTGCAGCCTGTGACTAGAAAAAATGTCCGTAGCTCTCATGGTTGCAGAGGAAAGCTTGAAAACATGACTAAAGTGCATCCTACAGGCTCAGAGACCAGCAGGCAAATCAAAAGCACCCAATATATGCTATTTCTTTTAAAATCTCATGCTTTTGAAGCCGACTTCATGATATTCTGGCAGCTGATGTGTGATTTTTGACCATTTCAGCTTGGCAATTCTAATTGTCCCCAGAGTTCCAGGGAACATGTGATGGTTGTGTGACTATTCTCAGCTGAGCGCATGAGAAAGGCTATGAACATGGCCAGGTCCCAGTGCAATTTGGATTTCAGACACTTGTTTGCCAAGTAGTTTCCTGAGCTGTAGTGCAGAGAAAAAGGAGAAAAATTCATAGCCCAGCAGCCCCAGGTCCTTTTTATCAAGCTTCCCCACACAGAGCTTCCAACATGCCTCAGCTCTGATGCTAAGGTAGAAGCAGGTCCCTATGCCCAATCATAAATCCCCATGTCCTGCTCTGTGACTGTCATTTTTCTTCTGTATTTTTCTATGAAGTGCAAGATCCAAACTGGAACCACCTCCTTTGGCAGAGGCTGGTCAACCAAGCGTGACAGAGATTCTAAAGTGGGGCAGATTCAAATTGTAACACAGCTGTGAATCCCACTGTACACCAGTACAAAGCCTCAGGACTAACCAGGCTCCTGGCTTGTGATTAGCAAAAGGATGGAACTTTTTGTTCCGGCAGACAGGTAGTACATTAGTGTAGAGATGAGGTGCCCAGGCAAGCTGGCATGCTTATGATTTGCAGCTCCGGTTTGAAACCTCTACACAGTGTAGTTCAGGCTTTATAAAGTAAAAACTAATAAGAATCATAACAATTTTGTTTTCTGGCTGTAGCCTGCAGCAAGCCAGACACAACATGGGAATTGAAGAATAAAGGCCATCAACTTCCCGTGGCTCCCCTCCTCCTCTTCCTTCCCCCACTTCTTCTCCCCTTGCTCCAAATTGTTCTGAAAACATTGCTTTTGCCTTGCCTATTTCAGCTGTGCAATGAAGTCATCAAACAAGATGACAGGGACTTTCCAAGAGTGAAATCAATCAGCAACTTTCCCTTTTGCTTTTTCTGCTCAGGCAGGAAATAGGTGAATAAATTCTAAAAGCATCAAAGGGAAGGGAAATGGGTAATGGATGGATTGGATTCAGCACAGGGAGGACCAGCTAGACGGACAGGGTGTCTGGACTCCAGCCATCCCCTCTGAAATAAATGAAGCTATTAGGTTGTGTTTGTTCTGATGTGAGGAGTTTAGCCAAGTCGTCTCTGGTATGGGCTTCTCTGGCCTGACTTAAAATAAAAGAGGGATTATCTATCTCCTGCTCCAATCTTCTTTATGTAAAATGGAGCCTTGGTGGTGACACGGAAGTGCAGCCAACACCCAAAAGCAAGTATGACATTTTCCCTACTGCAATTCTGATCAATGGGCCAGGCTGGAAACCTCTCGCTCACATTAGTGTGTAGTTCACACATCCTATTGACTTTACTGAGGCCAGGCCTGTGAATGTGGGAGTGACTGGGTCTCAGGCTGACCTGTTGTTTGAAGAGCCCCTCCACACACCTACCTGATGCCCTTATGTGGCCTCCCTAGACCTTGGAACCGGGCACACAGGAATAAGGAGAGTACTCGCTTTGCTTCCTCCCTCTCTGGAGCAGGTGGTGGGATGAGACAGGGGGTGAACAGAGACTCACCTTGTTCACTGGGCAGAGGGACTAAACCCACCCATGTGGGTGCAGCAGTGGAGAGGGTGTGTGTGTGGGGGGGTTAATCTGCTCGCTGTATGTCACATGGATGTTTCAGAGTGACAGTGCCACCTAGGGCTGTTCCTGGGGTAGTGTATGTCATGCACCACTCTTTTCTTAGACCTGCAAATAAATGTCACAATGTAGCCTGGTGTGAATGAATCAAGGCAATAACAGCAAGCGCCTCCCATCAAATCATCCTTGCAGTGAGGGCACAGATGGTGCTGGGTGAAAGACAGTCTTTCAAATGTACAGATCTCAGCCTATTCAAGAGTATTCCTAATACCTTAACTTGCCTAGAAGTGAACACAAGTAGTGCAAAGACTTGAGCACAGGCGCTTGGTACTCGCGATGGTTCAGCCCACTCAGAAGATAGGCTGGTGTGTTCTGCCCCAACTAGTCCTTCTGGGTGGATTTCAACGGTTACCCTGAGTAGAACGCACTGAAGTAGTACAATGTGATGACGATGATAAAGGTGTGGATGGCTTCTACAAGATCCACATTAGACAAGGGTGCCTGCAGACACTACAGACCATGAAAGTCACAATAAGTATCTACTGCTAGCTGAGAATCCAGAAGCGAAGATAGACACAGTGGGACCATGAGAGAGCAATTTCTTTTGCTAACAGGTAGCATACTCCTCAGCTAGTGGTTCAGACACTGCCTCAACTCATGGGCATAAAAGTCTATAGTTCCTGTGTATGGAGGTGGGAATTACCTTCCAGGGCTCGTTAATAATATAGTTGCTAGCTTTTCCACTATTTTTTCTATATTGTACAGTGTAGTATGTGTGTGTGCTGTGCAACTGATGATAAATATCGGAGCTTGGACTCAGTAGTCAGAATTCCCCCCTCCCACACACCCAGAAATATTAGATGAAAACAGAAAATTGTTTTTATTTTATTTTTTTGCATAACATTTTAACATTTATGTAAGCCAGGATCTGAATGAGCTCTCTCGTGCCCTCTGTTGATGAAATGGGGAGCAGAGCATATTTGCATAGACAAACCTTCTTTGCCTACATAATCAGCAGACAGACCTGATTTGCTAAAGTGACCAATTCTGGCTGTTGTGGGTTAAAATTAACTTTAGTCTTGGATGCAGTGGTAATGAAATGTTGCCCTTGTCATATGACTCAAGGGCAGCAAAACTGTACTTAATATGTCCTAACTGAGGGGGGTCGTCCTAACATGAACGTCATTCAGTAAGTGAGGGTTGCGATGCTAAAGCCAATGGAAGATCAGAAGGCATGGGGATGGGTGTTTGTACTTGGTGATGTGGACTTGTGTGGAGGTTCCTGGAAGCTGTTTGACTCTCCTGCACCAGTTTCTCATTACAGAGCCGACTAGATTCAATTGAGAGTCCTTGTTTCTGCTCAATAATCACTGGAGCTGAAAACACTGATAAGCTGGTATAGGGGCTGAGCCTTATAAGAGGTGGGGGGATAACATTGTGGTGAGAGACAAAGGAGAGGATGAGACAATAGTGAGCTTCTCTAGTACCCCATGAAATCAGGAAGAACTGGGCTAGATAGAAGAACCTCAGAACATGGTATTGCAGTTCAAGGCAGAGGTGACAGCAACAGTGATGAGCAGTGACATTGATTCACACCCCACATCCCGTGCCCGGGGAAGGAAGAGAACATACCTGAATGCATCCCTGGACTCTGGGACTTCACTGACCTTGGACAAAAAACTGCATGGGTGGTGGCAGAGATAAAGGCGAGTGATGTGTTAAAGGGACATTCTTCCACTGGACTTTCACACCATAAGGTAGGGAACTGAGGCAAAGGACTACAGCCCAAGATAGTGTGTGGCAGGTGTTTTAATTACTGTTGGCATATTTTTGAGTCATTGTTGCAATGTTTTTCCAAATGAATTCTGTGTTTCCTTTTCCTCTTAACAAAAGTGTTCTTTTATCATACACAAACTCAGTGTTTGCAAGGGGAAAGTATTGCCTCTTAAACTGCTTCGGTCCATTTGTTTGCATAGACAAGCCCTAAGAGGCGCCTTAAGAGGTGATGTTTAGTTTTCCCAGATTTCTGAGGGCTAGAGCCTGTTCTGCTTTGTAACGCTAAGAGGAACCCCCGAGTACTGAACCTGGCCCTTGTTGCTACCACCATCACCTGGCTGAAGGATTATATTTATATTTGAAAACCAAAGCCATAAAAAAATAACAAAACAAAAAAGCTTAGCCGAAAAAGTTTGGTTTTCAGCTAAAAACTTCTCAATTTTCACGCTTTTCATTTTTTTAATGAAAAGTTGAAATTCTCCACAGAAAGTCTCTGGTTTCCAGGAAAATTGTCATTTAGTTGTGAACACAATAGCTGTCAACGCCCCTGTTCCCCCAGTTTTGTGAGGAAATTTTTGACCAGCCCTGTTTTTGACTGTGATGGGGAAATAAGCTCCACGCTGGCTTAATGAAAGCCTGAGGACCCAACTGGTCCTGTCCCAGTATATCTGCAGCAGATATCAGGTGTGGAGAGGGGAGTTAAAAGGAAGAGACCTAGCCCAATTCAAGGCTGGCCAGGAAGCAGAACAGAGGTGAGGGCATCCTACTGTGAGGGAAGCCAAGCTGTAGCCTAGAGAGTGAGTTGCAGGTTGGATGAGCCTCCAGGTGGAAGGCATGACCAGACCCAGGAAGAGCAGCTGGAATGCTGATTGTTGGAAGACAGGCTCTGGAGAGAAGGGTGGGGGTCTGCTAAGTGTTTGTCAGATGATCCTCTTTTGAGTGGTGTTTTGTCCTGGTTTCTTTTGGGCTCGAACACCCAGGAAGGGATAGAACTGAAGTGTGTCGGGGGGAAGAGGGGTTGAGTTGTGCCAAGAGGGACCCCAAGCAGAGGCAAACCTGAACACAGTAACATTTACTTTTAGCAGTTTATTTCAGTGCAAAATTATTTAGTATGTAAAGTAACAAATAAAGACAGATATGGCTGATTCCATTTCAGATGGCTTTCTTCAGAAATATATTTAAACCTTTGAAAACACAGGACATTCCATCTGGCATTAGGATATGTTTTGGAGGGCAGGGAAACCTCCTGCATCTCATCTGAGTTTTTTGTTTCTTACCTGTAACAATGCAGAACACTGTCTCAAGCATGTAGTATATCGCTTCTGTAGAAATGCTGCCTGTGGAAATGCAATAGCCAAAATGAATAAAGCTGCAGACAATGAAGACTCTGTTCTATGCCGCTGAGTGCTTTGCCCCAAGAAAAATACTAAACATCCAGGGACAGATTAAGGCATAGTCTCTGTAGGCTTGTACCTATGCCGCCCAATTACTGAAGTCATGTGGCCACACCAGAATTTCAGCTTTAATTTTTAATAAATAGATAAATACAGACATTCCTAGCCCTAATGGTTCTAAAGAAAAGCTTGAAGACGTGAGCCAAGTGTAACTGATGCTGTGACACCTGCCTGAGTCTGCTGAGAGCCTGAAACAATAGCTCTGAGGTCATGAACTGCCCCATGCATCACAATAGCATATTCTGTGGGCCTGCAAAGTCATTCCATCAGGGTGTCATGTTTTACAAGAAGAAAAGAGTGCAGTGTGTGCAACCCTCCACTCAATCATAGACATCACAGATGCTGGGATAAGTACTGGGGGGAGGGGAGTGTGCTGTCATCCCTGCCTTTCTGGTGATCCCAGCTACCATACCTGAATCTTCCAAGGAGTGAGGGCCCCCACTGCACTCATGTGTTGTAGAAGGGAGACTCATGCTGTTATTTGTGTCTCTCGGGGAGGGGAGGAGTTCCCTGGGCAGCACCACTCCGAGTGAGGGACTATGGGAGGTTGAATGGTATTACCTTAGTGTAGCTCTGCAAAAACTTTTGTTTGGCTGGCTACAGGACTGGTGAAAGAGGGGAGGGGAAAACAGCTACAAAAGCTCTGCCCCCTAAATCCGACAAGAGGGGCTTGAAACCCCATGGATCTCTCATTTCTCTCCATAGATCATTCTAATGTCCCGTCACCCTGGCTGCAGCTATTGTATAAAATGGAGCACGCTAAGACATGTGGGCACCCTTGAGTTAAACAGAGCTGAGCTAGACTGTCCAAGTTCTGACTTAATATGAAAATATGGATAAGTGCTTGTGCAGAGACAATGATTTACTGCTGTGGTAACCTCACCTGATAACACAAATTAATCTTGGCTGCCTCACTTCAATTATGTATTTTTTTTCTACTATGTGTTTTGAAATACTGATTCTCTTGGTCACCCGAATACACAGAAACCAGAGTGTGGCACAGAGAATTCAAATAAATGAAGAGGCAATTTTGCAATATATTTAGGTGTTTTCCTGACTCTAAAATAACTTGCAATGTAACATATTTTTGTATGCTCAATTTAAAAATCAAAAGAAGATGTCTTATGGGACTGGATAGCTCAGGGAGTTTTATGTGACATGGGGTCACTTCTAGATTACTAGCTAGAATGTAGTTGTTGTTAGAAGTAGCCAGAAGTCTTTGGTCATTGGTGATGTGTATGGAATGGGTCATTTACCCATTCCATAGAACTGGTATAGTACCGAATGAAGGACTTACCACAGGCAGGGTCAAAGCAGCATTAGCTGCAGAATGTTAGTCTACGCCTACACTTAAAACACTACAGCAACACAGATGCAGCGCTTCAGTGTAGACGCTACAGTGATGGGAGAGTTCCTCCTCAACTTAGCACTGTGTATACCGGGGGTTAGGTTGGCTTACCTAGATTGATCAGAGGATATGGATTTTTCACAGCCCTGAGACATAGGTATGCTGATGTCAGTTCCCTGTGGTGACTGGCGCCTAGTGTTAGAGGCAGGAAGGTCCAGTAGCTGGGCACTGATCTAGAAGGTAGAAGACAAGAGTTCTGTCTCTACTGCTGGGACTCAGCTGTAACAGGGAGATAATATTACTGACCTCCTTGGTTAAGCACTCTGAGATCAATGGAAGCAAAATGCTATATCTGAGCTAGGTATTTCTAATGAGTCACATCATGTCCCCAGAAACCACATATAGATCTCACAATGTCGAGGGTCTGCATCAGTGCAGGGAAAGCTGTGGAGTCAGTGTTGGGAAGTGGGTAGCCTTGCACAGGGCAAGGCCATTGTGATGCATGTTGTTTGTGTTCTTCCCCTGCAGAAAAACTAACATAGCCAGAAGCTATCCCCTTTTTTCAGAATCTCTGTCAGAAAGGAGGTCCCCTTTTAAGGTGTGTGCGGGTTGCTGGCTCAGCTGCAACCAAGAAGAGTCCTGCTAGCAGAGCTCCAGTTGGAGCAGTCGGGGAAGAGAGTATGTGCATGGTGAGAGAGCAACACTAGGCTGGCATAAGGACTTAGGGTCTCCAAGGAGGATCTGCAGGATCCAAGCTTTTTCTTCGAGTGCTGTCCCTGTGGGTACTCCACTGTAGGTGACGGTGCATCCCGACGCCATTGATCAGAGATTTTCAGTATCAGTGCCTGGTCGGGACGCACGCACTCAGTTGGTATCTCCCGTCTTGTTGGAATTTTCCTAGTGCGTGCGTCCCGCACCCTCCTCAGTTCCTTCTCTACCGCCGTTGGCCAAAGACGGGACTCGGAGCAGTGCTGATCCTCTTCCTTGATTTTTGAAATGAAACAATTACATCGAAATAGTTAGTAATCTCCTAGTTGTTTCCCTTCCTTTAGAATAGTTATTTAGTTTAAAAGAAAAAAATCCTCAGGTTTGTCTCCCACTGAGACTCTCTCCCCTAGCATTACTAGTTCAATAATGCCAGGGGCTTCAGGATTCAAGGAATGCGCTTCCTGTCAGGACTTTATGCCAATGTCCAATGGGCACTCGCGCTGTGTGAAGTGCCTTGGCGAGACACATGTCCCTGCCAAGTGTGTCCACTGTACGAGCCTCAAAACCAGGGCTCGTCCTGACAGGAACCTGCCTCTGAAACTGCTTCTCATACAGAAATCCCTGCAGCTGCCTCTGGAGACAGGTAATGGCAAAACATCTCCCTCACGCTCCCCGGCCAGGTCCGAAAGACCGGGAGCATGGCTTCACCCTCTCTGGAGCAGAGGCAAGAAGCATTGCAGCTGCCTATGGAGCAGGGCAGTAAACCCACTCACTCCCTCACGCTCCCCAGCCAGATCAGAACTGACCGGGAGCCGGCTTCACCCTCTCACGTGAAGAGGCAGGAAGCCCTAATGTCTCCTCTCAGAGACACTCAAGAGGGTAATTGATCTCCTGCAGAGTCTTTACCCTTGATCCTGTCAGCACTGAGAGCAGGCAACTCTGACCGCCCCTGCACTTTACAAGCAACTCTCACGGGGCTCTAAAGCAGGGACCCGACTTCCTGCAGCGGGAAGCTCTCCTCGGCACCGGTTTCCCCGGCACCGACAATGGACCCGGTGTCAACAACGAGCTCCACCTCTGTCACTGAGCCTGCCTGCTACCCCCAGCAGATTCAGACCCTCTGCGAGGTTCTCACAAACAGTTCTCGGCTCCTGCCAAAGTGAAACTAATATCGCTCCGGGCTGCTGCTCAGACTTCATGCTCTGCAGCACACCAGCATATGGAGCAGCAACAATTCCTGTATAAGCAAGATATCTCTGTGGCCCCTAGGCCTGACTCTCTGCTCCGGGACAGGGAGCACTCATTGTTTGAACAGCAGCTGTCCCCACGTGACCTGGATACTTTCACTGACAGTGAGAACGGCATATCGCAGCAGGCAGGGTTCTCCCTGCCTGAATCTTCTCCCCCCTACTGGAGCCATATATACCCCAAGACATGGGGCATCATAAGAATCAGCCTCAGTTTCCCCACTTTGTCCCCCAGTGGCCGGGACCCTTTTTTTTTTCCTACCAGATGCCCTGGCCTCAGTGGTACCCGTGGTTGGCTCCTGCACCTGCTTCTCCTTGCGCTCCTTCTACCAGACTGCAAGCTCATCCTATGCCTATATTCCCAGCTCTATCAACATCTAGAGCTCCAGAACCCCCTCCTGAAGATGTGGGCTATGACCCTTTCCCTATTTTACTGGCTCCTGACTCGCCATCAGCCGCAGTAGTCGCCCTTATGCCTCCACCTCCACAAAACACGGACGGCTTTATGCAATTCCATGAACTCAGGACATCTCTTTAGAGGAAGTCCAGGAGACACAACACAGGCTTCTCAAAATCCTCCAACCCTCTGCACCTTCAAAAATAGCACTATCCATAGAGAAAGCTCTCTTAGCTGGTACTCCCAGCTGGTACTGTCTTGCAGACCCCGCCTCCATTCACCAACACTCAGGAAAGCTCAACATAAATACTACATGCCTGTGAGGGACATTGATTTCTTATTTTCCCACCCACAACCCAATTCTATTGTGGTTGATGCAGCAACACACAGAACAAAGCAGCTACGCTACTGGCCCGCTCTGCAGGACAAGGACCTCAAACGTCTTGACTTCCTGGACCGCAAGGTTTATACTCTTCTACTTTGCAATTTAGAATTGCAAATTTATTCTAGCCTCCTTACAAGCTATAACCATGACAACTACAACAAGCTCTTTGTTTTGCTTCTCATATACCGAAGGACAGGAGAGCAGACTTCCAGTTAGTCCTCGTTGAAGGCCAATTGGTGTCTAGCATGGCACTATAAGCATCCCTGGACGTGTCTGATCCAGCAGCCTGCACCACTACAGTGGTGATGTGCTGGTCTTCTTGGCTCTCAGCATCCGATATCCCCAAAGATTTGCAGTCCAAAGTGGAGAGTCTCTCCTTTGACAAAGATAACCTCTTTTCCCACAAACACAAACAAACAAACCCAATACGAAATCTTTCACACTATGAAAGACTCTAGAGCCACTTTCTGGACATTGAGCACTTACCCATCCCTCCTCAGGAGACAAAGGTATCAACCTTACCACACGCCCAGTGCAGAACAATATCACCAACCCCAGTCTACACCATATGACACTGGTAAAAACCTCTTAGATGCAGGCAAACCCAGGCACAACCAACTACTTCCCACCATTGGGTAACAAACAATTTTAAAGTGCTGGTCGGGGGTACATGCAACCACCCCTTGACTCCACTACCTATTTGCCTATTTGGCTACCGCCTCCAGACTTTCCACCATGTCTGGCAACAGATCACGCGGGACCGTTGGGTCCTGGAAATAGCTCAGTCAGATTATTCCATCCCTTTCCTATTTTTCCTACCTATCCTTTCTCCTTATCTGTCCCTCTTAGGGACCCCTCTCACAAGCACCTTCTCTGCATGGAGTCTAGATGCAGTCAAACATGTGCTGATGCAACATCGGGGAAAAGGATTCTACTCCCAAAAGAAAGAAGGGGGGTGGAGACCTACATTGGATCTACGTCAACTGAACATGCTTGTACAGGTGCAAAAATGCAAGATGGTCACATTGGGCACAATAATACCCACACTGCACAAGGGAACTGGTTCACAGCTTTCAACCCTACAAGATGCCTATTTCCATATATACATTCATCCAGCCCAGCAGACATAGTTTTCTGCATAACACTGACTCCGCCATCGAACATGTTGGCCTCCGTACATTGGTAGACAAGACCAGAGAACCTATGCACGGTTGTTCCCTTCCATCCGCACTCCCCAGTACTCATGTTAACCATGGTCGCTTCCCAGATAGATTGCGGAGCGCACTTAGGCATGGGGCCACTGGTCCCTATTAGAGACGGGTCCGCACATCAATCTCCTAGAACTCCAAGCTGTCAGGCAGGGAGGAGCACAATCTCACTCCCTATGCACAACAGCCATTAAACTATGGAATTGGTGCATACATCATCACATAAAAGTCACCACTTCCTGCCTGCCCACATGTCACAACACTACCGCTGACACACTCAGCAGACAGTTCTCCAAGAAACATGAATGGGAATTGCATCCATCAATACTCCAACAGCTGTCTCCCCACTGGGGCACTCCATTGATAGACCTGTTTGCCACTCCTCAAACTGCAAATGCCATCTATTTTGCTCCAGAACAGGACTCAGAAACAGACCTCGTTCCTTGGAACAACTCCTTCATGCTTTTCCACTGATTCCACTCATACACAGGGTTCTACACAACATCACAGAGGACAAGGCCCAGGTCATAATTTTGCCCGAGCTTGGCCCAGGCAGACATGGTATCCTTACCTGCAACGCATGTCCATCCATCCTCCCCATACTCTCCCCGACAGACCACATCTCTTCTCCCAGAACTACGGTCAGCTTCTTCATCTGCAACTCTGGAAACTCCATCTGATGATGTTGTTCTTTCAAGGTTTCAATCCCATGAATTAGCCTGCTCAGAACAGGTCCGACATGTCCTCCTGCACAGTAGAAGGAACTCCACTCCTAAGACTTACCTGCAAAAGTGGAAATGCTTCTCCATCTGGTGCTTCCACAGATGCTTAATACCCCAGACTGCAACCCTCCCTGAGATCTTAGACCATCTTTTCAAACTAAAAGAGGACACGTTTTCACTCAGTTTTATCACAGTACATCTCTCAGCCCTTACCACCTTCCATGACACTCTGGACGGCTATTCACTTTCACATGCCCCACCATGAAATGCTTCCTCACGAGCCTGCAAAACCTCCATCCTGAGATTCATTCACTAGTAGCCTCCTGGAGTCTCAGCCTAGTTCTCTGCGCTCTTATGAAACCTGTTTTTGAACCCCTGACCACTTCATTCCTACTCCACATGTCCAGGAAAGTGGCTTTCTTGGTTGCCATAACATCAACAAGAAGAGTTGGTGAAATAAGCGCCCTGATGGCCTACCCTCCCTACACCATTTTCTCTAAACACAAGCTTACCATACAAACCTGGCCTAAATTCCTCTCCAAGGTGGTGTCTACCTTCCACCTTAACCAGTCAATACACTTACATGTATTCCATCCCAACCCTCACATGACTCCACAGGAAGCTGCATCACATACCCTTGATGTCCAACGGGCTCGTGCATTCTATCTTGACAGAACTAAACCATTTCATGAATCCCCTAGGCTTTTGTTTCTACTACCAAAAGATCAAAGGGTCATGCTATCTCTAAGCAAAGACTCTCCAAGTGGATCTCCACCTGCATCAGATCTTGCTATCAGACCCAGAATATTCAACCACCAGAGGATGTTAGGACTCATTTTACTAGAGCAATGTCAACATCCATTGCCTTCTTCCGCAGCGTACCTGTTACAGAAGTATGCGAGGTGGCCATTTGGACATTTGACCACACATTTGCCAAACATTATGCTATCGCATAGGATACTACAGCAGACATCATAGTTGGCCATATGGTACTTTCTACCTTTGTTCCTCACACAGCTCCAAAATCCCACCAACCATAGTCGGTACTGCTTTATATTCACCTACAGTGGAGCACCCACAGGGATAGCACTCGAAGAAGAAGAGAAAGTTACTCACCTTGCAGTAACTGAGGTTCTTCGAGATGTGTGTCCCTGTGGGTGCTCCACTCCCCACCCTCTTCCCCTCTACTTTGGAGTATTACTATGATTTCTCCACAGTAGAGAAGGAACCAAGGAGGGTGCGGGACACACATGCTCAGGAAGATTCCAACGAGACGGGAGATACCAACTGAGTGCGTGCATCCTGACCAGGCACTGCTACCGAAAATCTCCGATCAACGGTGCCAGGACGCACCATCACCTACAGTGGAGCACCCACAGGGACACACATCTTGAAGAACCTCAGTTACTGCAAGGTGAGTAACTTTTTCTTCTTGGAATGTCCTGTTTCCCAGGAGGCAAACATCTCTCTCCTCTAGAAGGATAGGGGAGGAACTCCACAAAGGGGGGCTCATTAATATTTCCTTGCCTGTGTAATACTACCACTGGCAAGGATTTAACCTCCAAACTCCACATCTAAAAAGCATGATCCTCACCTGTCAGAGCTAAAGGAGCTGTCCCTCTGCAGTGAAGAGAATTACAAACTCATAAAGCTCTTAATATGGAGGGGGACAGCCCACCCCTACTGAGTTGGTGACCCCTTCCAATGGGTGATACTTCAGGAAGAATCAGTCCTGTCCCCATGTTTATTACAAGGATATGGATAAGGATGAATTTATAATGAATATGTTCCTAAGAGTCATGCCATGAATCTGCAGTCACCAAAGGGGTGTTCCTACTGCACAATGGCTGAAATCTTTCAGTTTATTTAAAGAAATAGTGTCTGCAGGTGTTTGAAATCTGAACATGAGGAGGCAGGACTGAGCCCAGAGACTGGAATATGCCAAAGCTGCGTTTGGTCATAAGAACGCATACTGAGTCACACCAACAGTCTTTCTAGGCCAGGACCTTTTTCTTCAGGAGCTTCAGGGGAGTGTACAGAACAGGCCACTTGAAGTGACCCATCCTGTTTTCCCTCCTGGCTTCTGGCAGTCAGTTGCCCTGAACATGGGTCTGCATCCTCTGACCATTTTGGCTAATAGCCATTGATGGACCTGTCCTTCATGAACTTACGTAAGTCTTTTTTGAACTCAGTTATACTTTTGGCCTTCACAACATCCCCTGGCAACGAGTTCCACAGGTTAATTGTGCATTTTCTGTAATAAAATACTTCCTCGTTTGTATTCAAACTGCTGCCTGTTAATTTTATTGAGTGACCCCTGGTTTTTGTATTGTGTGAAATGGTAAATAATGTTCTTCTGCACACCATTCATGATATTATAGATCTCTCTCATATCCCCCCTTACTTGTCACTTTTCTAAGCTGAATATACCTAATCTCTCCTCATACCCTTGCTCATCTTTGTTTCCCTTCTCTGAATCTTTTCCACTATATCCCTTTTTGAGACAAGATGACCAGCACTGGACATAGTAGTCAAGATGTGGACGCACCATGGATTTATATAGTGCCATTATATTTTCTGTCTTACTTTTTATCCTTTTCCTAATAGTTCCTAACATTCTGTTAGCCTTTTTGACCACTGTTGTGAATTGAGCTGAGGTTTTCAGAGAACTATCCATGATAACTCCAAGACCTCATTCTTGGGTGGTAACAACTAATTTAAAACCCATTATTATATAGATGTAGTTGGGATTAATCTTTCCAATGTGCATAACTTTACATTTATCAGTGTTGCATTTCACCTGCTATTTTGTCATTTAGTCACCCACTTTTGTGAGATCCCTTTGTAACACTTTGCAGTCTGATTTGAACTTAAATTTTTTGAATAATTTTGCATCATCTGCACTTTACCACTTCACTTTTCTCTCCATTGTCCAGCTCATTAATGAACATGTTGAACAGCACAGGTCCCAGGACAGATCCTTGGGGGACCCTGCTGCTTACCTCTCCATTGTGAAAATGGACCATTTATTCTTACCCTTGTTTCCTATTGTTTAACCATTTACTGATCCATATCAGTAAATGGTTGCTTGCATGTTGCCTTCCCTGCTATTTCATGACTGCATAGTTTCCTTGAAAGCCTAAACAGGTGGTTGTTTTTTTCCAATGCCAACACATTACCTCACCTAGTTGTGTTTCTCAACTAGTATTGAGACATTACTGTCAACCAGGAGGAACCCTCTCCTTCAAGACTGCAGCAGCGGTAGATAGGTCCAGTGTTGTTTTTTTCAGGTAAAACAAGATTACTGTTGTTGCCACAGTAACTCATGCTATGAATGGTCTTCCTACCCCTGCCCCTCCAATGGACCTTCTGTGGAATGGCAGACAACTTCCCGTTATATTAACGTTGATGCTGGTATCGTATGGTCGAGACTGTGTCAGGAGGAGCAGAGGCAGATTATCTGGAACAGTGACCAGGATGTGCAGCTATACGTTGAATCTACAGTGGATGTGGCCTATCCTGGCGTACAATTCCTCTTCCCCGCACTGCAAGTGGAAACCTACTCTCCTCCTCCTCCTCTTTTCTCAAGTACAATCTTGCTGTCAGTACTGGTAGATTGTGCCAATGAGGTAGCTGGGTCTGGTGCTACAACAGTCCAATAATGTTAAATGGACAAAATCTGAAACCTTAACGCTTTTTTTCTTTCTGTAAATCTGATATTTTCTTTATTTAGCTTAATTGGGCTGCTACATTTCCTCTTGAATATGGAAAAAAGAAATGCTTCTGATCTCAACAGCTTGCAAGGGACTCATGACTTATTACTCTTTGCTGGGAGAGGGAACAATTTTGGCTTCAGATATTAGCTGTCCTTTCCACTTTGTGAAAAGGTGGAGAGCCTTGAAGTAGTTGCAAGTCAGGGCATAAATCAACAGAGTTATGATGGATGCCATAAAACTGGAATAACCCAGCAGGAACCCAGGCAACGGGGCCTTCAAAAACAACATAAACAGTGAAAACATAGGGCCAGATTTAGCAGCATGCTCCATCTGCTTTTCACTGCTCCAGCGACACAAAGCTGTCATAAAAGCAGCTTATCTTCATGGCTGTTCCACATCTCTGGAGTGGTGCAAAGCAGCCAGAGTGCAATGGTGAATCTAGCCCATAATTTAATACATCAGATGGCAAACACACTTCAAAATCATGTCATTCTGATTACTGTCTTGCTTTTTCATTGCACTTCAGTTCCAGCATCATTTTAGCAGTCAATATTCTCCCAAAGTCCAAGAGTCAGAAGACAGGACTGCAAATTGTAAGTTGACATCCAGCACTGGTTTAGCTCCTGCAAGGCCACTAAGATCAGATGAGAACTGAAATGGGAAAATGAAATGGGAAGGTGGTAATCCAAATGATATGATTTTAAGATACAACTAATGATTCACCAAGTCTAAGCAATTTATAGATTGTAGAAAAGCAGGCGTGTCCTACAGCCCTGATGCTTCATATCATTTGTATTTACTCCTAGTGGTTTCCTTTTAAGAGGAGTGGCAGATCAATCAAAATTTGGAAAACTTTCACTTTGGAAGTGTTTATTATTTTTCAGTTTCACAATAGAGAAAATGAGCAGATGATAATGAATACTCATCTCTCTCCCAGCCCTACAAAGTACTCACATCCCTTTTTGGACTGTAGGGAGGGTGGAGGTAAAAAGGTACTGTCCCGCATTTTAAAATGTTACCACCAAAATCTTGCTTAGAAGAGCTATTGAGGGGCAATAGCAAAGCAAAGCAGAGTTGTCAGTCACTTCTCCTGTCAGAGCAACAATAAATGCACAGGTCTCCTTCTTTGTCAGCAAATAAGACTGGAAATCTATGAAAGATTATTTCAGAAAAAAATGGCCTTTATTTCATGCTAAGTGTCACTATTGAAAAAATACTGTGTTTGTGAGCAAACTGTCTTTCCTTTATCTCAGCCATTAGAGTTATGAAAGATAAGTGTAATCTATGTAATGGGGAAGTGATTCCTCTATATAAAACATCTCTAAAGTGCTGTAGGAACTTCTGGATGATGAGTGCTATATAAATTGAAGTGGTTGTTGTTATATATATCAGCAACATGCAAGCAATTCTGTAAAAATAAGATTCTGAGTCTAAGCTCAAGACTCAAAAAGATGAAAATTCTGCATGTGCTGAGATGTGTCACTGCTCACTGAACCTTGATTACCCTTGGGTGAAGAGCGGACAAAAATGTATTCTCCAACGTGTTTGCCATGTCTGACTCGAGACTCAGTCCAACCATGACAGTGACGTTTCTGTTCACTTTCCCACAAGTCTTTGTGTAACTGGTTTTTATCTTCACAAATGTCTGGGGAAGAATGTCTAGTCGTGCAAGTATGGGGAGTCACGCGTGTATTTCTGTGTGCATGAATGCATTTGCAGGCAAACAAACATATCTGTGGCAAAAGTGCTCACCCATATAGGAATGCTATTAGTTTGTAGGTGTGTGAAAGGAAGGATGGTCCAGTGTTTAAAACACGCACCTGGTCCTCATAGGTTGAAATCCCTGCTCAGTCACAGACTTCCTGAGTCACCATGAGTGATGTCAAACTTAGACTCAGGACTCACAGTTTGTCAGACCACTTTGTTTTATTAGCACAGCGCTCTGTTAATAACACCCAGATAATGTGAGCACTATGGAAAATACAAACTATCCTATTTATACAGATAAAAGGGCAGGAATTAAACAAAGGGACAAAGAGAGGAAAACTGTAAAATGTACCTGGGGCACAGCATGCATATCCTACTTCCTCACTAACTCTTATTGATCTAAGGCTAATACTTCACCAAACGCCCTTAAGTGGAGCAATTGTTTTACCTTAATGACTGCATTCCTGACACCTGGATTGCAGCAATAAGCAAAAGAGCTGAAAAGGTACATAGAGCATTTCTTTAATCCATTCTTATTTTTACAATATAATTCATTCTACTTTCACAGTGAATTTTAGTAACTATCAAAATGGTCTTAAGTTTTCAAAATTAAAGAAGGGCATTTTTTCATGAAAACTTTCAACAACAACAAAAATCCAATTTTTCAATGTGCATTAGACAAGAATTATGGAAAACAGGATACAGAATCAAATTATGAATAAATCCAGATTCAAAATTAGTAGGATTTTATTTTTAAGCATTTATTTGTCTATTTCCTTTTAACTATTTCCCATTAGCTGAACTGGAGTTGAACCAAAAAAATCCTTTAAAAATATCAGATTTGCTTTGAATTGATATTTTTCTTCAGGTTTTTCTCGATGAAATTAAAATATTTAGTTTTAAGACAAACTAAATGTTTTGTTCAAAATTTTCTTTTTTGTTTTGTTTCAGGTGTTTTTCACTTTTTAAAAAAGCTGAATTTCTAAACAAAATGCCTGTAATAAAAGATAGATGTTAGTCTGTTGTTTGGGTCTGTAATTATGTCATCCTGGAATCCCTAGTCAGGGTAAATAAATTTAAATAATGCAGCTTAGTTGGAATGATTCATCTAGCTACATGCATGCCTCGTTTTTAGAGCTAGTGGAAATATTTTTACCTTAACACATTTTGCAATGAAAAATGGCTTTTCAACCAAAATATTATTGTTGTTGTTGCAAAAATCTCTCATTTGGATTGAAGTTTTCCTGCTTTTCCACAAAAAATAAGAAACTGAAAACCCAAATTCTTTCAGTTTTTGCTCAGAACTTTTGGTTTTCCAAAATCAAATCTTTTTACTAAAACTGATTATTTTTTTACCCAAAATGTTTGTTAGATATTAAAAAATAATACTGGAAAGTTTGATAAAGACAATTAAAAAAAAATCCCAGTAAAAAAACAAAACACCTCCCCCCATCATTTCCCTTCTAGCTCTGCGTGTATTCCCATTGTTATGCCACACTGCAGCCACATGTAAAAAAGTTGGGGAAACTAGGAGAAATAACCCATGAGTCTTGCCACTTGTATGGATGGGAATATCAGAAGGCTGGAAGTACATTGAAGAGTATATGTCCCTCTTAATTTCCTCAAGAGGCTGCATCAGGAATAGGAGGCCATGAAGACATCAGCTGAAGCCCGTCAAAATCTCCCTTGGACCTTGGAAGGTAAAAGCATTAATCTACTGCACCCAACAGTCATTCCTACTCCTAATCCTTCTCTTGCTGATGAAGGACAATATCACATTGGCAAAGTCAATGGTAATGGCTTACGACAGCCTGCCTCCCTCAGGCATCTCCTGCATTATATTCACTTTATCTACAGATTGCTGAACTGCTGGCAAATGAGAGAGGAAGAAAAGATTTCTACCTGACATGTTAAACAATGACCTTCTTCTTAAGCGTCCATGGAGAATATTAAAGAGCTCTTGGAGCAAAGGGGTCCTTCTCCAAGTGTACATTTCCCCACTGCCCTCATGTGGAAATGCAGCATGACTGTGCCCGGAATTACATCTCTGCTTCTTGACCTGGGTATCCCCAGCTCAGCACCCCATCGCCATGCCTACCAATAAGTCAACTAAGCCATGGCCATTGAACTTTCATTCTCTCCTGCACTTCCTCTTGTGCTTCAAAATACACTTCTCAAAATAGTAAATGGCTGGGTAGAAAGTTTCCTTTTTGTTATGCAAGGTCACTCCAATTTCTCTGCAGCATATGTTCATCCCTAGAGGGTCTGGACAGAGTAAATTGCACAAATAGGAAATACTGGAGAGTGCAAAGCCACAGAGCACAGGACACGGTGTGTCACTGCACAGCCACAGAGAAGAGCAATTCGTCCTACTTGAATCAGAACAGTCATGAACAAATGGAAATCTTGGGTGAGACTCTGTTCTCACCTTCTAAGATTCACAGCACAGAACTCACAGCCCAGGGAGATCCTACAGTGTGTGCATCAGGGGACTCATCCCTCAGCTGTAACTGGGGATTTTAGGGTCCCTTTACACTGGTTTGTCCCTTTACTTGATGTAAAAGGACAACTCTCATGACTCTCATGACTTTTCCACAACTCTCATGACTTTTCCGCAGTGATGGGATTTCAGAGGGCTGCATCTTATCCCGTGAGGACGCAAAGGCATCAGCCTTCTAGTAAAGTTCAGACCCCACTTGCCATTCTCACAGCAGGAAGGGAAGAGCAAAGAGCCTAGTGTAGCTCCGCTTCCCCCTCCCCTCCTGTGAGCAATGGGGACAGAACATCAACACCCACCTAGGAAGGGGCAAATGAAGATTAAAAATTCCTTACCCAATGCATATGGGAGATTGGGTAGAAGTTGTTGTAACCCCCACACTGGGGATGCACAGGGGCATTCGACAATCAAAAGACAGACCAAAAAACACAATATCACCTTTTTCTGGAAAAAAACCCTCATGATCTTGGGAGATCTGACTCATAATTTTTGATCTCCTGAGGTTGGCAATACTGCTCATCCTTCAGTGGCGAACAAGCATGATAGGTATGGGCCCCAATTCAGCATAGCACTTAACCACCTGTACACTTTAATCTCATGTGGAAATCCTGTTGAAGCTGATGGGATCTAAGCATGTGCTTAAAGTGAAGCACAGACCATCCTGTGCATTTGCAAAGTTTTCACTCTCTATGGATATTCTTGTGTTTGCCCCAAAAAACAATGGCTAATGTAGACATCCCTGAAGGCCCTGAGCAGCTGATTTCTACAACAGTTGACATGTGCTTTCTTTGACAGCATGTGTCCCGCTCTGCTCCTGATACATCTCCCACAGTAAGGATGTCCATAGTTTTGCTTCTTCCAGTGAAGCAATAAAAAAGCAAGCGAGCCCAGATTCTGTGCCCCCACAGTCTGGGAATTGTGATTGCTCAGTCCCTGTGATATTAGAAAAACGTAGTCACTATGAGGGTGGTGAAGCACTGGAATGGGTTAACTAGGGAGGTGGTTGAATTTCCTTCCTTAGAGGTTTTTAAGGTCAGGCTTGACAAAGCCCTGGCTGGGATGATTTAGTTGGGAATTGGTCCTGCTTTGAGCAGGAGGTTGGACTAGATGACCTCCTGAGGTCCCTTCCAATCCTGATATTCTATGATTCTATGATTCTGGGCACTGAATTCTCCCTTCTTTCTGGAACCATGTAACTGGTCAACCCCTGGGAGCTCTTGCTACCTTTGTGACATGAACATGTTTCCCAGATGTATCATGCAGACATATTCATCTCTCTCCTCCTGCACCATTTCATTTTCCATCTTTCGAGTCTGATTCCCTAGAAAAGCTTGGCTCAGAAAATGAGATAAAAGGCAGGAAACCTCAGAGAAACATCAGCACCTGTTTCTAAGTGGCTTGACCGAGACAGAGGGAGACCTCCCTGATGTTACGGTGGCTCAGCTGAGATTAGAACCCAGCGCTAGCCTGACTCCCAGTCCTTTGCCTTAATAAACCCTTTGAAGGAGATATTTGTTTTCAGTTTCACGCTGGGGAGCTCTCTTGCATGAGATGAATGAAGTAACTGCTACCCTGCAACAACCTATCCTTTTATCCTGCATAAAATTAATCACAGACAAAGGAAAACACAAAGGCTGACTGAGATGAAGAACCAGGGCACGGCTATATCCTCAGCTGCTGTAAACTGGTATAGTGCTATTGACTTCAGTGCAGCTGTGCGTATTTATACCACGCACTTCCTTCCTTTCTCTGCATTTGCTGTTGCCGCAGTGTTTGGCCTCCTCAAGGATTCCATGGTGTCCCCTCCATCACAGGGCTCTGCTAGAGCTGTCCTGATAGAGACATGTAGTTCCCTGGTTCAAAAAGAATGGAGAAGGTGGGGGAAGAACTGAAGCTTTCCTCTCTAATCAGCAGTCATGTAATATGCATGAGATGAGGCCTAGGAGACGAGACCAAGCAGGATGTCTTGATAGCCTCAGCAGTTTTTGGAGCATTGTCTTGTCAAGCCGCTGCAGCGTTTAGAGAATAAAAGGAATGAGAAGATTTTTTTTCTTCTCTTTTTTGCACTTTAAAATCAACCCTCACTCCTTTTCCTTCCTGCATCGCCTAAGTGACCCTGTGTTTCACTTTCCCAATGAGATGTAATCACTCTCCCTTTGATCCGGCCTCTCAGCCTTTAGGCCACTCCGCATGGTTGTGTGACCTTCAGCTGGCCGAGCAAGGAGTGTGTGTGTGTGTGTGTGTGTGTGTGTGTGTGTGTGTGTGTGTGTGTGTGTGTGTGTGTGTGTAGGTAAAGGAGGTTCCTATTATAAACTGCTGCAATCCAATCTTGGCACAGGGCAGAGGGAGGGTACATGGTGTGCAGACCCTGAGGGTAAGGCACTGAACATTATGGGGTCAGTTTGTCTGTGACCTTGTGTGGTACCAGCAAGATGGTAGAGGGAAAAGAGCAGCAAACTCCCCACCCATGAAAGGGACAGAGACAATTGTGGGGGGGCAGCACAGAGGTGGTCCTTTCCATGTACTCCTGGGGGAGCATGTATGGGCACAGAGATCGAGAAGGGAGGGACAGATGCTGCTCTAGCCCGCACTGGCCCCCATAGCAGGCCGATGCACTGAGAAGCAGGCTCACTGTCCTGATGCTGGGGCTCAGCTTCGGCCCGTGAAACATGTCGTGGTTCCTGAAGACAGCGAAGCTCACGCCATCCTCCTGGGCAGCAGGGGCATGGTGCTCGCTGCTGCACTGGGGTTGTCAGGTGGCAGTTCTATATACAGTGCTGGTTTTGCCTGGGGGCTGGGTATCTTATTTGTTTTCTTTCCTTTCAGCTTTTATGTGAGGAGGCAGGGGGGACTCCTGTGTTGCAGGCAGCATGTGTGCAACTGAGAGCCCAGAACTGGTGAGCAGGTGAGATTCCCCCCTAGGGAGAAGAGGGAGCCTAGTCAGGTCCCTATGGCAACCCCTCAAAGTGCAAGAGGCAGAGGTTCCTGAAGTGAGGGGCAGGAGCACAAGGAGATGGCAGCCTCACGAAGCAAGAGAGGAAAAGCATCATACAGGACGGAGAACTCTGGCACATCAAAAGCAACGGTGGAGTTGAAAGTGCTGAGTGTAGGCCTGAGGTCTGGTGTGGAGAAGGTCATGTGTGATCTCAGTGGGCACGGTTTCAAAGGAGCAGAAAATCCAGAAGCCACACATATGTATATGTATAGCACCCAGCACAATGGGGCCTTGGGCTTCAGTGGGGTCCCTGGGTGCTGTTGGAGGGGGCTGCAAAGGACAAACCTCATGCAACGGTTGTGAACTACTCACTGGAGGTGACGAGTGAAAGTACTCTTTTTGGGGGGGGGGGGGACAGGAAGAAGATAGTTTGCTGCTCTTTTCCTGGGCCCATGCAAAGGGAGTTGGACTGTGAGCTCACTACACAGCAAAGGCGCCTGTCATGCAGGGCTGGACTGAGTTCCTCATTCTCAGATTTGGAAGAGCCTGCCATAGAGCCATGTGGTGCATGTGTCCATGTGCAGGCGGTGCCATCCCCATGTGATGCCCCCCCACCCTCCCACCCCTTCCTGACCCCAGTAATGCTGGATGAGGGGCTTTGCCTGCCAAGCTGGGCACTGGAGCTGGTAGATGGACTGGGAGAAGGGCTGAACCTCCTCTAGTCCTAGTCACCTGCTGCCTGTCTTAGTCACTGTATACACTGGTAAGTAACGGGAAATGTGTATTTGCAGATTGCTATAAGCAAGACATAAGAAGTAATTCTTCCGCTCTACTCTGCACTGATTAGGTTTCAACTGGAGTATTGTGTCCAGTTCTAGGTGTCACATTTCAGGAAAGATGTAGACAAATTAGAGAAAGTCCAAAGAAGAGCAACAAAAATGATTAAAGGTCAGAAAAACATGACCTATGAGGGAAGATTGAAAAAATTGGGTTTGTTTAGTCTGGAGAAGAGAAGATTGATAGGGGACATGATAATAGTTTTCAAGTACATAAAAGGTTGGAATAAATTGCCTAGGGAGGTTGTGGAATCTCCATCATTGGAGATTTTTAAGAGCAGGTTAGACAAATACCTGTCAGAGATGATCTAGATAATACTAAGTCCTGCCATGAGTTCAGGGGACTGGACTATATAACCTCTCAAGGGCCCCTTCAGTACTATGATTCTAGGATTCACTGTGGCGGTTGTTGGAAGCTAAAGATAGCAACAGTGGATTGATTGATTTTTTTGGATTGGGAGATCAGAGCATATGTTTATTGAGAAGGGACGGATCCAGAGGAGAGGAAGGGAGGAAGAGGGGTAGTGGGAGCAAGGTAGGTCTGGAGGTGGAAAAGGTTGGGGCTGGGGGACAGGTGGGAAGGCTCAGTGTTGATGTCTGGAAGGAGGAGGAGCAGATGTTTGGCGGGAGGAGAGAGCAGTCCATATTTTGCCGTGTTTCTCCCTGACAGAGTTGGCAAGGCCTCGGTTGTTGAGGGCGTGAAACGGTTTGGAGGGAGGTTTAAGATAAATGACAGTGCTTATGGACATGCTGCTCAGTGCAGCTGGGAAAAGTAGTTGTGCTTGTTATGGAATGTTCCAGACAAGAAGGAGGCAGGAGAGGAGAGTATCAAATCCCAGAATATAGGCCCACACTCTGTATAACTATGGGACTAGCAAAGCCAGCTCCAGGCAATATCTCTGCCTATCTGCTCCTTCACCAGTCTAGTGCTTTTATTTCAAGACCCAGAGTTTATTTTGTCACCTCCCTACTGGGCACAGTGCCCCTGTGCTGAATGATGCTGAAGCACCCAAGAGGATGGCTCTAGTTTAGTTCCCATTGATTTGCATGCTGCCTTGCCCCATGTGTCAGGACACCACTGCACCAATGCTTTCATGGCTTGTCCAAACCCACTGTCAGTGGGAGCCTTTCTATTGGCTGGAGTGGACTTTGCATCTTGCCTTCCATTCCTAGAATGACAGAGCCTATTCCAGAAGTCCTTACTTAGGCAAAACTCCTATAGCAGTCAATGGGAGTTATTTTCCCTGAATAGGGTCTTCAGGATTGACACACACACGCCCCCGCCCTCACCCCCAGGAAGCATTGCATGTGACACAGAAGACTCAGCAGTTGGCATGAGCCAGGTGGTCCCCATCCTGGGGTAATGAACAAGTGACAGGAGTCATGCATCATGGGAAATTGATCCCTGGTGCTATTCCATGCAGACCTCCCTGGGCTCCCAGGAGTACAATCTTTTCTGAAGACCGTGAAGGGGTGTTCGCTGTTTGACAGGGAAAGAGGAAGGGAAATGGGTAGGGAAAGGAGGGCTATTTGGTTTTTTTGCTCCAGAAATAGAAGGACTTAGTTTTATTCTCCCTCCATAGGCTAGTTCTGCAAGACTGAAGCATGATCTTTGTAGGGTCTACATTAATAGAGATAGTCCTGGCCAAAACACTGGATCTGAACAGCCCTGAACCTTGTAGAGTTGCTTGAAAGAGTGGTTCGAACCACAGGACTGACTCCTTTTCTAGGATGGGAATAGGGTGACCAGACAGCAAGTGTGAAAAATCGGGACGGGGTGGGGGGTAATAGGAGCCTATATAAGAAAAAGCCTCAAATATTGGGACTGTTCCTATAAAATCAGGACATCTGGTCACCCTAGATGGGAATGGGCCAAACCAACCCTGATGCCCCTGGACCTGAACCCCTGTGATCTTTGCAGGTGTCCAGATTCAGACTTAATGGGTGGGGTTTTCTACAAGGCTCAGCATTGGCCTAACTCTTCTCCCATTGAGATCTGTCCTTGTAACTTCAGTGGACTAGAGGTAGGCCAGTGCTAAATCCTCAAGCAAATCCCATGCTATTACTGTGGTCTCTCTCCACATGCTGCAGATTATAAATATTGGCCTGAGTGTGGATTTTCTGTTGATGAAGTGGGGGCTTTTTGCAGCCACTGAAATTCAGAGGCTGATTCCCAGCAGATATCAAGTTTGTGAGTTTTATTGCAGTATGTTTCTCAGAGACGCTTTCAACTTACAGACATCCATTTGTTAATGGAAAAATAAAACGTAAGTAAATCATCTTAGATTTGCTGGAATGTAACTACTGCTTCTTCCATTCCCCATGGCAGCGTGAGACACAGCTGAATTCCCCAGGGGAACGGTTTGCTATTAATCACTTTCAAATGGATTGTTCCACCTCACCGTTTTTGCTGAGGCATAAGGTTAGGCTTGAAAACTGTGTTCGATCCCCCATGCCCCTCATCTGGGGAAAATCTTACATTGGGATGCAGCCAGCTCTCACTTATCTGCCTGCCTTCCAGCTGCTGAAAAAAAAATGGTTTTCATTTGTTTGTCATGTTGTGTTTTCATTTTCCTTTAAAGCACCTAAGCTGGGATGAAAGAGAATCCACTTATCACTTGCTATGCAATGCTTCAGTTATAGGCCCCGGCAGGTAATGTGTGTACTAAGCAGCACCCCATGCTGGTAGTACCAGGACCATGCTGTGATTGTAAAATGGCCCTCTGCAATATGTCCTCATAAGAAAAGAGAGAGAGAGGGTATGTTTTTAAATTCTCAAAGGAGTATGGATCATTTTGCCACTTATCATCATGAGATGATATTTTCTTGCAGTGCGTCTGTTTGTAATGCTTAAATCCATGTGTGCATTTTGTGAAGGTCCTGCTCCAAAGGCTGTGAATATCAGTAGGAGATTTTCATAGAGCTCCAGGCCAGAAGGAATCACCATATCATTTAGTTTGATTTCTTTTATATCAAAGGCTGCCAACCCCACCCAGCCACCCGCACACCAAGCAAAACAACAAGAATCAGACCAAAGTGTCACAGCCCTGAGGAGCCTAAACTATTCTGTGCCCCACAGGAGGCACCAAGGTGCACCAGTGCCCAAGACCCCAGCAGTGGCAGTGAATGGACTGAGTGGACTTCAATGTCAGGCCCTTCATGACTTGCAATCTCATTTCACTTTATTTTTAGAAGCATCTTGGTTAACCTGCTTTTGCTGAAGTATGAGGATTTTCCCAAATGGCTGTTTCTTCTTCGAGTGCTTGCTCATATTCATTCCAAGTAGGTGTGCGCGCGCCACGTGCACGTTCGTTGGAAGAATTTTCCCCTAGCAACACCCGGCGGGTCGGCAGGCGCCCCCTGGCGTGGCGCCTTTGCGGCACCGTATATATGCCCCTGCGACCCGGCCCGCTGCTCCAGTTCCTTCTTACCTGCCGTGTCGGTCGTTTGGAACGTGGAGTGGGCTTAGCTGACCTCCACATCCCTAGCGTTTCACCCGTTCTACATAGTTCTTAGTTAGTTAGTGTTGTTTGGTAGTTGTTAATAGTTAATAGTTATAAGTATAGTTGTTAAACGTAGTTGTATTATAGTTAGTGGGCTGAGGTATACTCCTCCTCGCCCGCTCCGGGACCCAGGCTCATGCCGGCTCTCCGGCTTCAAGCAGTGCTCGGCCTGTCGTCGCGCCTGATGCCAAAGGGAGACCCCACGATCGTTGCCTCAAGTGCCTGGCGGGAATCCCATCTGACGGAGAAGTGCCGCATCTGCAAGTCCTTCAAACCGCGGACAAAAAAAGGAGCGGGACTCCCGTTTAAAGCAGCTCCTTATGGAGGCCGCCCTGACGTCCGGCAGTTCCGGCACCGACCGACCGGCACCGAAACCACCGTCTTCGGCACCGGGGCGTAGCGGTACCGCCACAGCACTGGGCGGCACCCATAAAGTCCTCGTCTGAGCAGCCCCAGCCCGGCGGCGCTGTGCTTTCACCTCGGCCGAAGAAGGCGAAGGCTCCTGCGGTCGCGCCTCCGGAACCTGCAAGTCCGAGCCAGGAAAGCGTGCCGGCACGCACCACTATCTGCCCCAGGCAGCCGGTGCTTTCCCGTACCGTCGAGTCATCCGGGCCGGCAAGGGCCGTCGAGTCCGGTGCTTGATAGCTCCCGGCACGTGCCGTGGTCGAGCTCACGATCCCGACTACGCGCAGAAACCTTCACGACGGCGCGGGCACCTGATTTAGCGCTCACGTGAGCCTTCCTTTGCCTCAGTCCCCGGCAGTCCCGCCGGTGCGGGCGCTCCCTCTATGGAAAGCCAGCGATGCTCCAACCTCCATCTCTGGGAGCACTGGATAGGGCGCCGGTCCCGATCGAGATCTCGGCACCGATCCCCCGACTCACCACTGCCAGGTTCGCCCATCTCCGACGCCGCTCGCAGTCCCGGCACCGATCCTACTTCTCGCGCCGGTCGTGAGGAAAGTGACCCTCGACCTGGCACCGGTCCAGAGGTCCCGATCTAACAGACCGGACGCTCAGCACGTCGCTCCTGGCTCTCGCAGGTCCCACCGCTTCCGACGAAGTCCATCATCATACCGTCGGCGCCCTGAGGAGGTCCCGTCGACCTCTGCCGGCAACCGCGCTGGTCGTTAAGGTCCCGGTCCCGATCTCGGCACCCGGTTCGAACTCTCGGCACCGTGTTCCCCGCACCGACCGTCACTCGGCACCACTAGTCTACGGGTGTCTGCCCGCCTTCGGCCTTCCAGACACCCTTCCGGCTCCTAGAAGCGACCAGAAGCAGCGTGCTCTATGGGGGGGATTGTGGGCCAAGATCCGGACCAGCCCAGCAGTGGTCCTTCTGGACGCCTTGGCGTACCATCAAGCCCAAGGCGATCCTTCCCGCCGGCGGAGATCTGCTGGTGCAGCTCGAGTTCTTGCCAGAGGCCACCATCAGCGTTCCTCCTCCGGGGCAACCGAGTCACTTGCCGAGTCAAGGACATGGGAACCCAGAGGCACCCCTCGAACCGAGCCATGCTCTGGATCAACAATCCTGCAAGGGAGCCCCCGTCCCCTGTCTTTCCTCCTCCTCTCCCCAGATGAGGCAGTGCGGCCTTCAACTCTGGCCGCCCCCTATTGAAACCCTTCGCGCTCATCAAGATTTGCTCCGCAGAGTGGCTTTGAGCATTAACTACAAGCGGAGGAGGTGCCGGAAGTTGAGGATGCCCCGTAGTGGACATTCCTCATCCGAAATGCACGACCAACGAGGGGTCCGCTTGCCCTTCATAAGAACTATTCAGGCCAAAGCGGAGTCTATTTGGCAGTTTTTCCCTAGCATCGATCCCTCCGACGGCCAGAGGCGTGGAGAGAAAGTACATGGTACCGACCTCCAAGGGGTACGATTTTTTTTTTTACACTGTTATTTTTTTTTTTTTTTAGCCCATGTACCCCCTCCTCATGCTCTCTGGTCGTCCAATCCGTGAATGAGAGGGAGCGTCATGGCCAACCAGCCCCGCCCCAAAATCGCGTGAGGCTAAACGTATGGACCTGCTGGGCCGTAGATTACTCGCTGTACCGGGTCTCCAGTTTACGTGTCGCAAACCAACAGCGCTGCTAGGCAGATATGATTTTAATACCTGGCAGACCATGGACAAGTTTACTGAACTGGTCCCGGTAGAACTCCCGCCTGAGTTCAAAAGTCTCCGTGGAGAGGGCAAGAAGATGCTCAAGGACAGCCTGTACGCGCTAGCGCTCGACGCCGCAGACTCAGCAGGCTAGAACAATGCGCGTCGGATTATCGGGCGTTACATGAGACGGATTTCCTGGTTGCAAGTGTCCGCTTACCTCCGGAGCTGCAGCATACCATACCAAGACTCCCTTTTGAAAGGGCAGGGCCTCTTCTCAAGAAGACGACCAAGGCCTGCAAAGCCTTAAAGATAACGCAAATAATGCGTCTCCTGGGCATGCACACACCGCAGACCCAGCGGAGGTCCTTTCGACAGCAACCTCAGCGCCCTATCCCTTCCACAACGCCCCGCGCAAGACTTCAACAGACGGGGGGACGGGTGAACGCGACGACGCAGTAAGGTTCCCAAGGGGGGCAAAACAACGGTACGCCATGCCAACATCCGGCGGGACTGAAGCAAAACTTATTTTGAGTGCCAGAGAGCAGAGCACCAGTCCCTTCCCGGACTCCTCTTACTTTTTTCCAACCGCCTTCTCCTTCCTCCGGCGTGGACCCGGATAACCTCAGACCAATGGGTCTTGCGCACGGTGGAGTTTGGGTTACCATTCTCCAGTTTTTATTTCGCTCCACCCTCCATCCATCACCCCACCACAGCCCGTTCCTACGCTTCAGGGACCCTCTCACGAGCACCTCCTCTGGCAGGAGGTCCTCACCGCTTTCGAAAACTCGACGATAGAAGAGGTGCCTCACGACGACTCAAAAGAGGCGAGGTTTTTACTCCGCTATTATTTTTAATCAAGCCACCCAGTCGAAAGGAGGTCTCCGTCCCATCCTAGAAACCTTCCGCGGTACTCAACGCCTTCGTAAGGAGTTTACGATTCCGCATGGTATCTTGGGGTCCATCATCCCTTCCTTTGGGATCCGGGAGACTGGTTCGCTGCTCTCGATCATGACATGCAGGACGCGTACTTTCATGTTTCGATCTACCCGCCTCACAGACGCTTTCTCCGCTTTCTGGTGCGGGCCGGCAACTTTAATTCAACGGTCCTACCATTTGGCCTGTCCTCTGCCCCACGTGTCTTCACGAAATGTATGGCAGTAGTGGCCGCTTGCCCTCGGTCGCCAGGGGATATGTGTCTTCTCCTTACCTGACGACTGATGCTGGTTTCGCGCACGTCCTCCACAGGCTCAGGTCGCGCAGGCACATGACAATCATCAGGGACCTGTTCGAAATCTCTAGGGCTCCTGATAAATTTCGACAAGTCCATCCTCGTAACCATCGCCAGAGGATAGAATTCATCGGGGCCGTCTTGGACTCTACCTGGGTCGCGACAGCGCTCGCTTCCACCCAGCCGTTTCCAGGCACTACTCACTATCATATGACAGCCTGCTAGCCTTCCCCCACGACCTCGGCCAGGGTCTGTCTCAGCCTCTTAGGCACATGGCGGCGTGTACTTTTGTAACCAAGTATGCCAAACTCGGCTGCGCCCACTGCAGATATGGTTTAGCTTCGGTTTAGCCGTGCCCACGCAGGGACACCGCATGGACATCGTTGTCACACTCACAGAAAGCGTCCTACACTCCCTCCGATGGTGGCGAAATCCGCGCCTGGTGTGTGCGGGGTTACCGTTTCACCCCAGACAGCCGTCCATTTCCTTAACAACGGACGCATCCTCTCTGGGCTGGGGAGCTCACATGGGGTCTCGTCGAACACAAGGGCTCTGGTCCTCTCGGGAGCTGTCGCTGCACATAACATCAGGGGAGCTGAGGGCCGTCCGCCTCGCCTGCAGGCTTTTCTTCCTCACCTGCGAGGCCGTTCTGTCTTAGTGGCTCACGGACAACACCACCGCGATGCACTATATAAACAAGCAGGGGGGGACGCGCTCTTCTCCTCTTTTGTCAGGAGGCGATAACGCTGTGGGAAGTTTGTGTAACCCACGGCATCGATCTGGAAGCCTCTTTTTCTCCAAGGAGTCCAGAAAACGTGTTGGCAGACCGGCTCAGCAGGTCCTTTCTAGCCCACGAGTGGTCTCTTCGTCCGGACATAGTCCATTTCTCTTTTCAGCGGTGGGGATTTCCCGAATCGACCTCTTCGCGTCCCGCACCACACGGAAGTGCACCCTGTTCTGCTCCTTCCGCGGTCTCGACCGCGGCTCTCTGTCGACGCGTTCCTCCTACCTTGGTCGACCCACCTCCTCTATGCCTTCCCGCCGTTTCCCTTGGTGCACAAAGTCTCGTAAAGCTACGCAGGGGACAAGGCCCGACTAATTCTCATCGCCCCAGCGTGGCCTCGCCAACACTGGTACCCCACGCTGTTGACCTGTCCCATAGCCAGTCCCGGTTCCCCTGCCGGTCCATCCGGACTTGATATCACAAGACCACCACGGCAGGCTTTCCACCCGACCTCCGGTCCCTCCACCTGACTGCGTGGCTTCCTGGCTGGCTGAGCTCTGCAGAGCTGCGCTGTTCCACCCCAGTGCAGCAAGTGCTCTTGGGAAGTAGGAAACCTGCAACCAGGGCCACCTACTGGCAAAATGGAAGAGGTTTTCCTGCTGGTGTCATCACGAGGACTGTCACCAGCTCAGGGTTCCATCCAAGTGCTACTGGAATATCTATGGCACCTTAAACAACAAGGCCTCGCGCTCTCATCCCTCCGCGTCCACCTAGCGGCCATTTCCTCCTTCCTCCAGGAGAAGGCTCTTCTCCGCTTCTCTCACCCTACTGGTCTCGAGGTTCCTCAAGGGCCTGGAGAGCGCCTGTATCCCCAGGTCGCTATCCCGCCCCTCCTGGGACCTCAAAATCTGGTTTCTCTCGAAACTAATGGCCCTCTTTCGAACCTTGCAACCTGCTCTCTCCTGTACCTATCGTGGAAGGTGGCGTTCCTTGTGGCCATTATCGGCCAGGAGAGTCCTCAGAGCTCCGTGCCTCTGGTGGCGGACGCACCATCACGATATTCCATAAAGACAAGGTGCAACTCGTCCGTCGCATCCGGCCTTTCTGCCCAAGGTAGGTCTCCCCTTCCACCTAACCAGGACATTTTCTTCCAGTGTTTTACCCACAAACTCATGCGTCTCGCAGCAAGAGCAGAGCTTGCATTCACTCGATGTTCGTCGGGCGCTGGCGTTTTACATTGACCGCACGACCGACCCTTCCGAAAGACCTCCCAACTATTCGTTGCAGTCGCAGACAGGATGAAGGGTCACCCTGTCTCATCGCAAACAATCATCCTGGGTGACGGCCTGCATCAAAACATGCTTATGCTTGGCCTCACACTTCTCCAGGGCGAGTTACGCTCATTCCACGAGAGCGCGCGTCCTCGATTGCCTTCCTCGCCCGTGTGCTATACAAGACATATGTCGTGCAGCCACGTGGTCGTTCAGTGCACACTTTTTCTGCCATTACGCCTTGGTGTCAGCAGTCCCGGACGATGCGGCTGCTTGCTTGGCTGGTTCTGTATTCAAACGTCTCTAACTCCGACCCACCGCCTAGGTAAGGCTTGGGATTCACCTACTTGGAATGAATATGAGCAAGCACTCGAAGAGAAGAAAGACGGTTTACTCACCTTTGTACTGTTGTTCTTCGAGATGTGTTGCTCATATTCATTCACACCCGCCCTCCTTCCCCACTGGTCGGAGTAGCCGGCAAGAAGGAACTGAGGGGGAGCGGCCGGGTCGGCAGGGGCATATATACGTGTGCGCAAAGGCGCCGGCGCCACGCCAGGGGGCGCCTGCCGACCCGCCGGGTGTTGCTAGGGGAAAATTCTTCCGACGAACGTGCACGTGGCGCGCGCACACCTACTTGGAATGAATATGAGCAACACATCTCGAAGAACAACAGTTACAAAGGTGAGTAACCGTCTTTTCCCTTCCCATGTCTCTAAGCCCCACATCCAACCAGCAAAATGGCTGATGTTTTCCTGAACATTGGCAAGGATTTTTTTTTTTTTAATTATGATTCCATTTTGTCAATGTGTTAGGGTGCCTGGTAGTCTCCACCACTTTTCACAGCTCTCCCGTGAAACTGAGCAGCTTCCTGTAGCCTGATGATTGACGAGACGCTGGACCTAAGTATCACATCAGTTTGATAACTGTTTGGCCTCCCCAGATGATTTTAATAATCACCATTTTGGGAGCAATTACAGCTAGAAACTTTGCTGGCTGAAAATATCCAGTCCCCACTCTCCAATGGTATAGAGCAGTGTTTCCCAAACTTGGGACGCCACTTGTGTAGGGAAAGCCCCTGGCAGGCCGGGCTGGTTTGTGTACCTGCTATGTCCATAGGTCCAGCCGATCGCGGCTCCCACTGGCCGTGGTTCGCCGCTCCGGGCCAATTGGAGCTGCTGGAAGCGGCGGCCAGCACGTCCCTCAGCCCGCGCCATTCCCAGCAGCTCCCATTGGCCTAGAGCACTGAACCACAACCAGTGGGAGCTGCGATCGGCTGCACCTGCGGACATGGCAGGTACACAAACCAGCTCGGTCTACCAGATGCTTTTCCTACACAAGCGGTGTCCCAAGTTTGGGAAACACTGGTATAAAGTGTTTGGGTCAGATTTAACTGAGGCTAGATATTCAGTAGTCCACCCCATCTCTCTACTCATCCTGTGGATCATAGCACAAGAGGAAGGGCAGCCTTAATGAGGCCACTCTTCACCTTCCCAGGCAGGTGGAGGGATGAGGTGGGGAATGGGTCGAGCCTTGATACCACCCCCCTCAATGCAGCAGCCAGTGCAGCTGTGCTGGTAAAGGGGCACAGAACTATGTCAGCAAGGGGGCGGGCACAGCTGACTTCCCACCCAGAGTAGCAGGGTAACCAGGGCTCAGATACTCTGTGATTCCTGGAGTTTGGATCACACTTTAAGGCTAAATGGTTTGTGACTTTCCAGGATAGAGAAATGCTTTGAGGACCAGTATACATTGCTGAGTGTTAGCACCCGCACCAGTGATCAGGGAGAAAAAATATGCATAGACGTGGTCCCAGCCCCTACCTAGCAGCACCAGCATTTCTTATCTGAATCCAGCATGTAACATTTTGAGCATTACTGCTCACTTGCGCTCAGCATCACCCATCATAACCATCCACCAGCAGCTGCGAGCAGAACTTAAAGCGAGCAAGTGTTTAAAGTCATGGTGGTTAAGGCCCGAAGGGACCACTAGATCATCCACTCTGACCTCCTGTACATCACAGGCCACCGGCACCACCCAGCCCCACACACTGAACCCAGCCATAGAAATGAGACCAAAGTATTCCAGCTGCCAGGAGACTAGAGTATTACATACCAGAGGCAGAGAATCGGAGGGACCAAGGTGCACCAGAGCCCAAGACCCCCACAATGGCAGGGAAATGAGTCGGGTGACTAGAGAAGAAGGAGGGAGTATCCATGGAGGATACTCAGCACTACAAACTTGGGACCTAATGCAGTTCACTGGTAGTGGTGGGTTGTATTGAATGGCTGTGTTAGCCTTGGGCCCTGAAACCACAGGGGTCTAGAGGGGAAGGAGCTCCATCACCAGCTGTTGGTAAGCAAGGGCAAATGACTGAATGGGTCAGGCCTCATTTGCATATAAATTCTGTGACAATTTTGGAGATATTAGTTAAAATACATTTACATGTGAGTTTGCAAGTAATAACCTAGAATTATAGAATCATTGAACTGGAAGGGAACTCAAGACCTGTAATCATTTTTGTTGCTCTTCTCTGGACTCTTTCCAATTTGTCCACAGCCTTCCTGAAATGTGGCACCCAGAACTGGACACAATACTCCAGCTGATGCCTAATCAGCATGGAGTAGAGTGGAAGAATTATTTCTTGTGTCTTGCTTTCAACAATCCTACTAATACATCACAGACTGATGTTAGCTTTTTTTGCAACAGCATTACATGATTGACTCATATTTAGCTTGTAGTCCACTATGACCCCCAGATCCCTTTCCACTGTACTCCTTCCTAGGCAGTCACTTCCCATTTTGTATGTGTGCAACTGATTGTTCCTTCATCCTATTTACTTCAGACCATTTCTCCAGTTAGTCCAAATCATTTTGAATTTTAATCCTGTCATCCAAAGCACTTGCAACCCTCCCAGCTTAGTATCGTCCACAAACTTTGTAAGTGTCCTTTCTATGTCATTATCTAAATCACTGCTGAAGATATTGAACAGAACCAAACCCAGAACTGATCACTGCAGGACCCCACCCATTATGTCCTTTCAGCATAACTGTGAACCCCTGATAACTACTCCCTGGGAACATGCTATTGGATTTTGGGAAATGAAAGGACAAGAGACCTACATAAAATGTACCTGGTGTGCAGGGTCACTCTGACTAAGACCACAGTCTGGCACAGTTGGGTAAAGGAGCCTGGATAGGACTAAAGAGAAAATGGGGAACTGGATTGGGGAATCCTACTGCCTGCTGGGAGTATTTCTCTAGTGGGGAGAATTCTGTTAATGATCTCTCTGAAGAGCTGAGCTGAGGCAGTTACAAGACAGCAAACAATGCAAGAGACAGTGGATGGTGCAGAGGTGAGTTGCTTCATGATAATAGACAATACAGAGGTAGTACTGATGCAGACAATGAGGTGGATTGGGCTGAAGCCACAGAGAGCAGGAACCTACCTGAAGAACTTGGGTGCAGGCCCCTCCTACCTAGCCCTGAAAGCTGAAATCACCCTAGCTGGGTCAGGTGGTAGAGCCACCAGAGCAGCACTTACCTGCCAGGATCCCTGGAATTCTTCATCTCTGAACAACAAACTGTGAGTGGGAATCTGGGTTGAGGGAACTGGCTACAGCATATTAGCCACTCACAACTGTAAGAGAAAGTTCAAGGTGGGGACTATTGCTAAGCTACCTTGGTAGAGAGGGAGTCTTACCTAATGTTAATTTATTAATTGCTGTCTTTCCCAAGGTCATTTTCTATTATCTCCCTTTTTCCTCCTCTAATCAATTTATCTTTGTTTTAATCCTGTCATAAATATACAGCTAAGGTGAGCATAAAATCTCTCCTTTACTTGTAAGGGAGTAAGAAGCTCAAATAACCTGGTTGGCACCCGACCAAAAAGACCAATAAGGGAAGAAGATACTTTCAAAACTGGGGGGGGGGGGGTGTTTTGTTTTGTGCTCTCTTTGTTGTTCTCTCCAGGACAGAGAGGCACTAGGGCAGAAAAAAAACATCTCCTAAAATCCTACCTGAAATAAGCATCCAAGATTACAAAAATTGTAAGTAATAGCATGGAAATGCATTAGCTTATCTTTTGTTTTAGCTTGTGAATTTTCCTATGCTAAGAGGGAGGTTTATTCTTGTTTTTTGTAACTTTGAAGTTTTGTCTAGAGGAAAATCCTCTGTGTTTTAAATCTTATTACCCTGTAAAATGACCTTCCATCCTGATTTTACAGAGGTGCTTCTTTTACTTTTTTTCTTTATAATAAAGTTCTGCTTTTAAGAACCTGGTTGGCTTTTAGTGTCCTAAAAACCCAAGGGTCTGGTCTGTGCTCACCTTTGTTACCTATTTGGTTGGTATATTATTTTGAAGCCTCCCAGGAAAGGGAGTGAAGGGATTTGGGTGGATATTTTGGGGAAACAGGAACTCCAAGTGGTCCTTTTCCTGAATCTTTATCTAACTCACTTGGTGGTGGCAGCGATACCATCCAAAGACAAGGAAGAATTTGTGCCTTGGGGAAGTTTTTAACCTAAACTGGTTGAAATAAGCTTAGGGGGTCTTTCACGCAGGTCCCCACATCTGTATCCCAGAGTTCAAAGTGGAGAGGGAACTCTGACAAACCGTGACTCTAGTGCTTGCAGATGGGGCAGTGTTGCCTATCGGGGTGCTCTGGCTGGTGTATGTAATTTCCCAGGTTTCTAGGTAGAGGCTTAAATCAGTGCTATTTAAGTTTTCAGAAGGAACCCCTAGAAATTTGAACCCACCTCTTTCCGCTGATGACAATCCCGGGCAGAAAGATTACACAGGGATGATTGTAAATAATGCATGAAACCTGGGGCTGTTTTTACAAGGGTTCTATTTCTTCGTTCTCTTATTCTTTCATATGCTGAATGTAACTTTATTGCTGTGAAACGCTATTTCAAATTCTGATCTGCAAGCCCTACGCCATGTCTCATGTTTAGGCTCAGGCATATTTGGAAATAAGGGACCCTCCAGAAGCAGGCATACATATTGAGAGCTGGATGGTTTGACCAGAAGCTGTGCTGGAGATGGGTCCATCCTAAATGTAATGGAAGGGAATTAAGGCTGAGAAGAAATGATTGGACAGGGGAGAGCAATAAAGTGTCTTCTCCTGAACAACTGTGTAGTCTGAAATGCCAGAGGCCAGGTTCTCCAGTGGTGTAAATCAGTGTTAGTCCCTTGATTCCAATGAAGCTATGCTGATTTACATCAGCTAAGGACTTGGTCTAGTATTCATGATGCTGATAGCAAGGCACTGAGAGAAAGCCCTGAATTTGCAAAAGTGGCTAGTGATTTTTGGCTGCCCAATGTGAGATACCTTAGAGGACTTGACTATAGAAGCTCTGAGCACCCCCAATCTGCAAAACATGCCTCTTTCAGGTGTCTCACATTGGGCTCCTGAAAAACAGAGTGCCCTCCCTCCACCCGATTGCTAAACCCTTGCTAGCCAAAATCCTTTCTACTGCAGTCTGCATCACTGGCAGAGAGGCTGGCTATTGAGGATAGTAATTGGCATTGCAAAGAAACAATTCATCACATAACCTCTGGATCCAGTGAGCTGGGCATCCCCAGAGCTCGCCGTGTCCTAGAAGAATGTCATTCTGTCTCATTAGCTGGAATGTTCCATTTTCAGTGCCCCCAAAGGTTACTACCCTGCGAGCATCTTATTGCTCTGCAGAGAGGAAACCTTCTCCCAGTAAGGCGTAACTGATGAGACGTCTTTTTTTCACCCACATCCTTAGCATTGCTTTCTCCTGATGCATTTGTTACACTGGCAGGTGGAAGCAGTCGGCTCTGCAAGCTGCTAATGAATGGGGTTGTTCAGTCCGCACCCCCTTTTTTCACCATGGGTCTTAAGAGTTCTCCCTGTGGCCATTTAAAACACTGTTAATCTTTGCAAGGTAGATTTAATTAGTCCCTCTTAGCCACTGGGCTCAGAAAAGCAGGTGGAAGGCAGAAAGGTTGAAAGTTACACTTTTTAAATTTAAAAGACCTCGATTAATAAAATATTCCTCATTGTTCAAAGGCCAGGTCTGGCAGCCTCACGATAAAATGACTGGCTTTCCCTAGGGATTGGCTGTGTGCTGGAATCTTGTTAATGGACGCTCATTTGGGTGGCGGGGTAGGAGCAAAACAGGACCAGAATGGAGCTGTTTCACCTACTTTATTATTCTTATAGATCTGGAACAAGAAGAATAAACCCTACTGTACTACTGCCTTTTACCTTGCCTGTCTCACTTGCTAGGTTAATTCTCTCTCACTCAGTATACATCCTTCCCATTCTAGCAAATTGTAGCTGATTTCAGCCAGATTGCAAGGAATGGAAAATGGCTTTTGACATTATCAGATAATGCTTTTATGCAGATGCATACTCCAGGAGTTTAAGTTCCCGTGCCTTTGTATGAATTAAAGCTAGTGGAGTTAGTTCAAATTTGCACCTATGTAACTGAGAGCAGAATCAGGCCCTGTGTTTATAAACTCCTTCATTGCAACCAAAGTGTTCATTTTACTAGATACTACAGGTTGCACGGGCTCTCAAAGGAAATTGCACTGCAAGAACCTACCTCTGTGTAACAGTTGGGCACATAGAAATTCCCAAAGCGAAAGCTACTTAGTGCAATTGTAGCTGACTCCTCTCTGAGGTCCACTTCTATACTGAACTGTTCTATTTATTAGTACTACAGTACCATAAATGTGCATGGTACTTAACAGACAAATGCAAGAGTTACAAGCAGAAATAAAAGGCCTTTTCTCCTCTTCTTCCAAATGAGATACCTGCAATACCACAACCCCAAGCAACCTGTGCACATGGGAGAATTAGCAGAGAAAAACATTTACGGTAATGCAGCTCTTTATAGTATTAGGGAATCAGTCAGCAGTCAAAATCTGTGTGAAGGGGAAATGGTCTGAGAGAAAAGCATGGTAAAATAGTGAATGATTTTCCCACCAAATCAGTGGTACAATCCCCTTCAAGCTCCTCCCCCTTACAATGCACAAGGTCTTTGTATGTCCAGGGCCTGGTTTTCAAATGTTCCTGTTTCAGAGTAGCAGCTGTATTAGTCTGTATCTGCAAAAAGAACAGGAGTACTTGTGGTACCTTAGAGACTAACAAATTTATTTCAGCATGAGCTTTCGTGAGCTATAGCTCACTTCTTCGGATGTATAGAATGGAACACACAGACAGCTGCATCTGAAGAAGTGAGCTGTAGCTCACGAAAGCTCGTGTGGAAATAAATTTGTTAGTCTCTAAGGTGCCACAAGTACTCCTGTTCTTTTTGCAAATATTCCTGTGTAATTTATATTTTCAGTCACCTCAATTATTCATGAAGACTGAGAATTTGCAAATGGTTAGTTATGCACCAAACTGGTTGGTTGAGTGTACGGCTACCCAATATGGTACATGAGTGTGGGATCTGCATGCAAAAATTAGGTGTGCAATTAGCTATGTATTTTTGCATGCACATTTTTGGAAATCAGGCAGTAACAATCCTGGTGACTCAATTTAGAGTAGTGTCATCTATACTTCTTACCTGTCCCAGGAACTCAGTGCACTGAGTCACAAACCGTCCTGAGGAAAAGGTCTGTGCATCCCAATACAACTACTAACTGTCAGCTTGGTGAACACTACTTGTAATCCACAGTGGAAAAAATGGGTCAGACCCTAGCCTTCACTAAAGCCCTTTTGAGGTGTTCTGGAGCCTAGTTCAATTTCTGCCAAATTTGGTTTGCATGAACATTCATGCAACAAAACTTTGTTCCTAAAAATAGTAACGAAAAGAGAATGCAAACAAGGTACAAACATTTTGAAGCAACCTTTGAGTTTTAATTAACTGAAACAGTGTGAATACATCTCCCCGTGATTTGCACAGTTCTGGCTATGAAACACTTTCTGTAGTGAATATCCTAGTGGCAGTTATTGGTACCCTTCCAGTAATGTAATTGTGTGAAAAGAATATGTGCTGTACTGTGAAGTGTGGGCTAAACTCCAGGCTCAGTTACACACAAGTGAAGCCCTATACAAATTAGTAACGTTTCATAACTATACCCGAGAGCAGAGTTTGTCTCTCTATCTGTAATATGGCAACAGTGATGTTATTTTTCATGCACAGTGTAACTGCAACCTGGAGCTATATTTTACAGTCTGGGTGTCTGAAGTTATGATCCTAAGTCAACAATGTGCCCTTGTTGCCAAGAAGGCTAATGGCATATTGGGCTTCATTACTAGGAGCATTTTCAGCAGATTGAGGGAAGTGATTATTCCCCTCTATTCGGCACTGGAGAGGCCACATCTGGAGTATTGCGTCCAGTTTTTGGCCCCCCACTACAAAAAGGGTATGGACAAATTGGAAAGAGTCCAGCGGAGGGTAATGAAGATGGTTAGGGGGCCGAAGCACATGACTTATGAGGAGAGGCTGAGGGAACTGGGGTTATTTAGTCTGCAGAAGAGAAGAGTGAGGGGGGATTTGATAGCAGCTTTCAACTACCTGAAGGGGAGTTCCAGAGAGGATGGAGCTTGGCTGTTCTCAGTGGTAGCAGTGATAGAACAAGGAGCAATGGTCTCAAGTTGCAGCGGAGGAGGTCTAGCCTGGATATTAGGAAACACTATTTCACTAGGAGGGTGGTGAAGCACTAGAATGGGTTACCTAGGGAAGTGGTGGAATCAGGGCCAGGGAGAGTGGGGGGAAGCTGGTACAAATTACGGGGGCCCTTTTGTCCAGAAGGGGGCCCAGGGCCCGGCTTCCTCAGCTTTGTCAGCCCTGTTTAGCTGGTTCGCCCTTGCTGGCGGGCTCGAAAAAAATTTTCACCAGGGTCCGAACCCACTCTCGGCAGTGGTTTTTAAGGCTTGGCTAGATAAACCCCTTGCTGGGATGATTTAGTTGGTGTTGGTCCTGCTGTGAGCAGGAAGTTGGACTAGATAACCTCCTGAGGTCTCTTTCAACCCTAATCTTCTCTGATTCTATGTAAGTTTTTTAATAAAAGGGGTCTTATTTTTAGAAGGGTTCTTGTCACAGACATCAGTGAGAGCTGTGGGCTCTCAGAACATCAGAAAACAAGAGCTCTTCAATTTCAGAGCCTATATGGATTTAGGAGTTGGAATATTTTGTCCATAGTGCATTTAATGCTCTTACATTGAAAGGAGCTAATGGCTGTTGTCAGGTGTGTCTTTGATCTAAAGACAATCATAGATATTGTTAAAGTTGATGCGGAACTGAAGATCTATTTCAGACTCAATGGAAGGAACAATGAAGCCCTTTTATGTCGTAGAGAGAGCTGCAGAGAATGGAGAGACTGCCCAAAGCACCTGACAGGTCAGAGGGAAGCCTTGTATGGTGAGGGATTTTCCTGCTTGTAAACAGAGGGGCTAGGAAATTGGTTTTGCAGAGTCCGTGTTTAAAAAGAAGAACACCCAGAAAAACTTTAGTTAAATGACAGGCAGGTTTCTGACATCACAGGCAGGTTTCTGTTGGAATCTCTGGATCATGGGAAATGTTGTTCTGAATCAGACCAAATGTTGAAATTTCCCGTGAACTGGGAATTCTGAGTTCTAGCTAGTTCTAGTTGTGAGTGTGACCCTGAGAGGAAGCAAAGAAACAGAGCTTCTTGGGCACAGAGTTTGCACAAAAGCCAGGCTTGGGGATTTTTGAGCAAGGAAACTTCTGGCTGTTGTTTGTTTCTATTGTGTTCAAAGAAACAGCACGGTGCGCACATTATTTGTAAATAAGTTGACACCAAAGAATAGACCTGATCCATATAATCGTTTTTTTTCCTTGTCCCAAAACAGCCCTACAAGGCCCTTAATACTGACTAACTGCTCAGGCCAAAAGGGCAACAATACATAAGTGATGTAAAAATGCTTGCATTAAGAATAATCCAGTGGCTAGAGTACCGGACTGGGAGTCATGACACTGGGACACTGAGGTCCTTTTTCCAGCTCCACCACTGACCTGCTGTGTGATTGTTTTGGTGAGTCACTTCCTTATGTCTCTGTGATAGTTACACAAAGGCATAGCTCGTTAATAATACTTAGCTCTGTATATAATGCTGCTCGTCCATAGATCCCCAAGGGTTCTAGATAGGGATCTAATCCTGGTTATACCCCATTTTGTGTACACAGAAACGAAGGCATAGAGACATCAAGTGGTTGTTTAAGATGATGCAGAGGGTCATGGGCAAAGTGGGAATAGGAGCCAGGTCTCCTAGTACAATGATTACCCACTAGACCCCAGTGTCTCCCTGGGAAGCACACTTTGCCCTATATTTTCTGGTGTGTTTTGTGCAGCTGTGCTGAGCAAAGCAAAGCCAGTTTAACAGGATCATTATGCCATGTTTTTCACACTTGGCTGACTGCACTCACCTCCAAACAGGCAGCCTTTGCCAAGTGTGTTTTTTCCCAGTCAGTGCACTTCCAACCCTGTCACCTGCAAATGCAATTATTCCTCAATTTCCATCAACTTCATTAGTGACTGGGAGAAAAAGGGACTGAAATGGCATGAGCTGCTTGTGGGGGACAGGGAGAGGAGAGAGATTGTTAACAGCAAAAGAAAAAAACAATTTGCCAGATCACACATAGTGAGCTCAGTGCATTTCTAGGTAAGACATTGGCTCTGTGATGTAAGATTTCTGGATATGATGAAGGCTTTTAAAAGAGAGTGGGAGCTAATTAGTATCAGGATATAAAAACACACAGGAGTTAATTGATATATGTATATGCTATACACATAGAATAAGACTTAACATCTTGCATGCTCAAGGGCATCAGAAGTAGAGCAGGAACTGGATTTTCTGTTTCATGGGAAATTCTGCAATTTAAAATTTTCTTTCTGTTCTGAAATGGAACAAAAACAAGACGTTTTGAAATGTCCTGCAAAATACAATTCTGGAAAAAATGCACCTGAGGTTGATCTAAATGTTACATTTAGGTAAAATCAAAACACAATATTCTGATGTTAACCTTTTAAATTTTTTTAATGTTTTACTAAACAATTATCAGAGGGGTAGCCATGTTAGTCTGGATCTGCAAAAGCAGCAAAGAGTCCTGTGGCACCTTATAGACTAACATAAGTTTTGAAGCATGAGCTTTCATGGGTGAATACCCACTTCGTCAGATGCATGTAGGGGAAATTTCCAGGGGCAGGTATATATATGCAAGCAAGAAGCAGGCTGGAGATAACGAGGTTAGTTCAATCAGGGAGGATGAAGCCCTCTTCTAGCAGTTGAGATGTGAAAACCAAGGGAGGAGAAACTGGTTTTGTAGTTGGCTAGCCATTCACAGTCTTTGTTTAATCCTGAGCTGATGGTGTCAAATTTGCAGATAAACTGAAGCTCAGCAGTTTCTCTTTGAAGTCTGGTCCTGAAGTTTTTTTGCTCCATGATGGCCACCTTAAGATCTGCTATTGTGTGGCCAGGGAGACTGAAGTGTTCTCCTACAGGTTTTTGTATATTGCCGTTCCTAATATCTGATTTGTGTCCATTTATCCTTTTCCATAGAGACAGTCCAGTTTGGCCGATATACATAGCAGAGGGGCATTGCTGGCTTATGATGGCCAGGGCCGGCGCTACCATTTAGACGACCTAGGCAATGGCCTAGGGCGCCAGAATTTTGGGGGGGCACTATTTTTTGCCGGGGGGGCTGCACGCGGCTCTGAGGGACCTACTGCAGTCATGCCGGCGGACGGTCCGCTGCTGTGGTGGCTCCAGTGGAGCTGCCGTAGTCGTGCCGGCGGACAGAGCGCTGGTCTAAAGGCTCCGGCGGACCTACTGCAGTCTTGACTGTGGCAGGTCCACTGGAGCCTTTAGACCAGAGGACCGTCCGCCGGTACGACTGCAGCAGCTGCACCGGAGCCGCGGGGGGCGGCGAAACGGCCATCCGCCTAGGGCGTCAGAAACCCTGGCGCCGCTCCTGATGGTGGCATATATTACATTGGTGGACGTGCACCTAAACAATGAATTTTGGTTTAGAAAAGTCATTTTGAAAGGAAAAATCAAAATGTTCCAGTCCAAAAATATCAAAATGAGATGTTTTCATATTATCAAAATGCTTCCTTTTTATTTTCTTCTAAATGAAATTTCATCAGAATTGAAACCTATTTTCTAAACATTTTAATTTAAATGAAAACAGTATGTTTTGTCAAAGCCATTTTGATTAAAAATGTCCAGATCAGAAAGCACTTTTACAAACCACCGAACTTGATAGTGGCTGTTCAGTGATTTTTATGCAGGAAAATTGTGGCAGCCATTCTTCACAGCTTTTGACATTAGAACCTGTTTTACTGAGGGTAGGAAAGGTGGAAAAAATAGTATGTGATCATGTAAATAAAGACCGTATGATAATGTATGCACACAAGGGGGCCAAGTTCAGGTTGCATGAGCGTTCTTCATTCCAGCATTTGCTAACTTAGCAAAGTTCTTTTAATATTGGTTATTTTTTAGAAATTATTTGCTAATTGTGGGGGGAGGGAAGGAAAAAGGGGTCAAGATTAAAAATATTTTCTATCCTGTGCAACTGAAATAAATACATCATTCCTCTTCTGGGTTTGAGTTCACATCCTTGAGCGCTGTAGCACAGATAATTTGCTACCGCTTGAAATGAGACAAATTGGTAGCACCAACGGACTGGTATCCTCTGTGAACCAGCCACTTAACACACTCAAATGGTGAGTTACGTATGGAAGAGTGGCCTCATTAAACAGACAGCATAGCACAATACCTAGATTTGGCAGTGAACCTAAGTGGTTGAAACCATAAACTGTCATATTAGAGATTTGGGTCATGCTCTCACCTCTGCTAGGAGCGAACTTGTGTATTTCAGTTTGTATTTCTGTACAAAGGGAAGGATGATGCTTACCTGCTTCCTATCATATGGATTTGAGTCCCTCCTGAATACTAAGTGTTGTGAACTGCACAGAATAATTAATACCAGTGAGTATAAGAGGTGAGAGAGTTAAATTCCTGTTCTTCTGGCTGCCAGAACAATGCACTTTCCCTACGACAAAATGGATTTTTTAGTCGGATAGACCCATTTTGTCCATCTCATCCAGATGTTTTGGTCTGTGTGGCTGCTCCAGGACAATGCGGTAGGCTCCCTGAGGCTGATGAGCGTGCTCATTGAGATGGACTGTTTGAAAATCAGTCTCTAAAAAGTTTAACTGAACACGTGCAAATGATGATTTCAAAAGGCCTATAACTTAGTCAAATCTGGGTGGATTTTCATGACAAGAGCAAAATAATTCCTCTGACCTCAGGACTATCACCCTGCCAAGTTTCACATCCCTGCTCCAAACACCTAATGTGCTAGGATTCTTAACCACTTTTTCTGACTATTTCTTTTTTTTAACACTGGCAAGACTGCCTGTTTTCCCCAGCCTCAGTTTCAAATGTGGCTGGACTGTTTTTGCTGAAATTGAAAACAACAAATAAATCAGTCTGAGGCAGGTCCCAGAGTGGAAAATTTCAGCCCAAAGGTTGAAGTTGGGCAAATTTATAAGCAAGTAACAGCAGTGTTGGATTGCGGGGATTGTTAGGCAACCTTAAGGATGGGAGCTAAGTGCCCCATATAATAGTTGACAGTTTATCCTAGCACTCTGTGCAAAGAGCAGATGTCTTGGAGCTGAAATTGTCTCCTTCAGTAAAACTCATAGCCAGTGCTTAATTTGTAATGAAGGAGGTGCCGGCGTTCAAGCGATTAGATGCTCACACTCAAAACAGTTTTTTAAATTCATAATTGCTGCAGGCCCAGAGGTGCCGGGGCTGTGACCTGCCCAGGCCTGGAAGTGCGGGCTCAGCCCTGGCGAGCCCTGGCACTAATTAAGCACCGCCCATAGCAAGGCGCAAGGAAGGAAGAAATATCCATGAGTGTGTCTCCTCAGGGCTCATTCCCAATCATTCCACTGGAATGACCCATGGCCATGGGGCCTGCTCACAAATCTGCAGGCCCTCTGGGATTCAGCACAAACCCCAGAGCATCTACTGGAGGCTGCAGCCTTCTGGGCAGAGGCCCTGGCCCCAGCACCACACCTGCTCTCCTAGGGTACTTGACAGCACAGTTCCAATAAAGCTGTGCTACCAGGGAATTCCTTCAATGTGGCTGCTCCAAGGCACCCTCCCTCCTTTTCGCACCTGTATCATGAATGAGGGTCTGTAGTTAAAGTAAGCTCCATGGAGCTAGAAGGGGCAGTGTCAGTTACCCTGGTCCTGCCCCAACCCAGTGTTGGGCTAGCCACTCCATGCCCCTTGCCCACCCTCTCGTGGCTACCTCTTGATCCCACTCCAAACTTCCTGCAGTGTCCCTGCCAGGGGGGGGTCCTTTCCTGCAGAGGTAGCTGCTTTCCTCTTCCAGGCAATGTGGGTGATAGCTGAGCCTGGACCCTGGGGGAATAATCTGGCTCTTGGTTCAGAGTTCACTCCCTGTGTAACTGGCGTCAGAAAGGGAATGTATAAACAGCAGGCTGGAGTGCTCACTGGGAGAGATTTACCCACTGCATTTTGAAATGTCTCTTTCACATATACATTTTATTTCATTATTCAGACAGCTCTATGGATGAGACACACTGGTTTGAAGAATCATTTTTAGCCTCTGTCTTTTGTTAGCCCATTGCTCTTTATGTACCCCTGCTTCATTAGCAGCCGGTGATGCACCAGGCAAGAAGAGTTCTAGGGAAGAGATCTTTGCTAAGCATTCTGAGAGGCCAGCATTACATGCTGAGGCTCTAGAATGTGTGAGGCAGCATCCTTGGCCCAGATTGTATGGCTGAGCCCCTGGTGTAACACCCAAACAGGTCTCTCCTGAAACCCAGTCCTGCTTCTTCAGATCCAGATCCACTCAGACTACACACCGACAGCCAGGTTATCAACTCAGAGCAGTCAGCTGGGGGCTATCAGGGAACCCATGCATGAGACAGCAGCACAGAATCAGCTGTAAGATGAGCCAGTGGAAGATCAGGGCAAGCAGAGTTCTACCAAGGGACAGTTCCCTGGTGGAAGGTAAATTCCACACTGGCCATCTCAGTATGTTTCAAAGTCACTTTGCACCACTCATGGGGCACAAAAGGACATGGCAAGCAGGAGACTCCATCCCTGAATCTTACTACAATCAGAATTGCTGGATATACACTTATCAGTCAGTTTTAATTTTTCCATTACATTTCTGATCCATCCCACCCAAGAGACAGATGCGTGCACACAGTGCACCTCCACTCACTCAAAGCTGGCTGTGGATTGAGAGAACATTTCAGCAGCCACACCAAAAGAACAGCAGCTCCCGGGATTTAATGTCATTTGACACATACAGGATCAGCCTGTAAGTAGATTGCTCCCACAAACCTGAGAGGGCTCGTTCGGAAAGCCAACTTGGCAGCATCTCTTTTGATACACTTACACTTCAGTCTTAATTCTCTGAGGATCTGATTAAAATGACAGAGAAATGAAAAGCTACAAAAGTGCTTATTATAAGAAGAGATGGGGTGGAATAAAATAAAAAAAAGGGTCATGGGGAGCAGTGGTTTCTAAAGGCTTCTGAAATTTCTTTATCCAATAAGCAGGAGTGTCTATCTAGAGACAAATGGGCAGAACCTCCTGTAAAACTAGCTGCTGACATCTCATTAATTTTCATTCCAGAACATCAGCAGTATTGGCACAGGCCAGATGGTTCCTAAAAAGCTCTAGAATGGAGGCTGCCTAACTGGTACAGGTATAACAAAGATCCAAAGGAAAACTCTGGGAGCTGCAACTTAAAAACAGTCCTTAGGGGCAAATAGAATTTTCATGGACTCATAGATTTTCAGGCCAGCAGGGACCAGTGTAATCATCTCATTCGTCTTCCTTTGTGACGAGGGTTGGTACAACTAAAGGGATCTGAGGTCCGGTAAGACCTCTGGAACTTGCCGTGACCCTCTTCACACCTGTTAGTGAAGGTGTGTTCCCAATATGGTGGAAACGCTGTATATTTTTAAGGAGTGCCCAGTTTCAAGATCTGCAGGTGTGCCCACGCAAGCAAGCATCTAGAACTCTGACATTCAGAGGCATGCACAGTCACAGGTGGGGTCATTGGCACCAGTGTACATATAAGTGGGTTAAATTTAAGTTACCACTGAAAACTGTGTTTATCAATTGATTTATTGAAGTGTCCCCTGCCGATTTACATTGGTTGTGACATTTTAATCAATCTCAATCTCTTATCATGTTTTTCTTAGTCATTAAGCACAGGTGTGCTAACTCTGACCCAAGTGTATATTGGTTGTCTGCTGTTGGTACTTTTGAGTTAGACCAATTCCATAGGTCAACTCAAGTGTATTTCGGGAGGCTCCCGAGGCAGGCCAGTGAATGTGTGCAGGGCCCAGCCAGGCAGAGGTACCACCAAGACTAATTTTCTTTATGAGTAAAAGGACTGTGGCAGAGTAGAGGCTAGAGGATTCCCACCTATGCAGTATCACCGCTGGAAAACTCAGGATCTCCTTTACTGTTGACAGCATCAGGCACCCAGGCACACAAGTGAGAGTTGCCTGCTTCTGTGTAACCCCAGAAGGAAAGCGGGGCGGTTACACTAAGCCCAGGTCTACACTAGCGGGGGGGTCGACCTAAGATACTCAACTTCAGCTACGCGAATAGCATAGCTGAAGTTGGTGTCTCTTAGGTCGACTTACCTGCCCGTGAGGACGGCGGTGAGTCGACCACTGATGCTCACCTATCGACTTCACTTCCGCCTCTCGTGAGCTGGAGTTCCAGAGTCGATGGGGAGGGCGTTTGGGGATTGATGTTATCGTGTCTACTCTAGATGCGATAAAATCGATCCCCGATAGATTGATCGTGGGTAGTGAAGGCCTGCCCTAAGTTACATGGGTGAAGTGATCAAAGTGACACTTCCCACTACCTCCCTGGTCTCAGATCTCATTAGGGTCTGTAATGAAGAGGAGCACTGCATCCTGCTCGATTGACCTTCTATTCAACACCAAGCCCAAATGACTGCTGCATAATGCAGCTCCTGGTCTGCCACCTGCTTTTTATTAACTGTTTCATTAGTGACAATCCCTGTACAACTGGGGTGGGTTTATTTAAAATGGAGATTAACACCTTGTCATGGACATACAAAATTTAATAAGCTGCTGAGTCAAACTGTTGGATCCATTGCTTTAATGGGGGCCACCAGCCTGAAACAGCTATGCAGTCATATAGGCCAGAACAAACCCTCGGCAGGATATTGGCACACAGAAAACCCCAAGCATTTCCCAGCTGCTCCAGTCAGCTGTTACAGAAATCACCTTTGGAAACAGGGACTAAATATAACAAACCAAGCAGGAACCATCCCCTGAACCAATTAGTGATACTAAGCACACACAATCTTGCAGATATTTTAAGAAAACTTTTCTTTCATGTCTGTCTTTCCAGAATCCTACTCCGTCTGTCTCTGGCTTTCCAGGATCAGTCTGTCACTTGAGTGTCCATAACCCACATCTTTATCTCAGTCCCTATCCAACTCCAGAACCTCTTCCCCTTCCAAACCAGACTGATCTGCCAGCCTCTGTGCATTTAAATCCTGACTGACAACACGTAAGTATTCAGAGCCTATTTTGGTAGAGAGATACATAGGTTTTCAGAAGTGTTTTGAAATCAGAGGCAACATGTAGGAGGGTGGGGTGCATGTGGGGACACATTTCCTTTATTCCCCTCCCTCCCCTCCCCTCCTGCCCTGATATGCTGTGTGGCTTGGATTGAACATGCTCACACAGACTGTGCATGCTCAGTAACACTGCTGAAGCTGGCTACCCTCACTCTGCCCCCCACCACACGCTATCCATTTGTGTTTGAAGTGCTTCTTAATTTTGCTAATAAGATTGCAGCTCTCTGTACACAGATGCTGGGTGTTGTGGGAAGAGAAGCTGAAGCACAGGGTGCCAGTGTGAGGGATTGTCAGGCCTGTACATGGAATTTATTTATTCACCTTTTGAAGTGGTGTTCAAAGTGTTTGCAGCTAGCCTGGTTCTTGGTATGTATTCTGCAATTAAGTGTCTTTCATTCCTAATGAACAGGCCTATTGTTTGCCATGTGTAACCCAGTTTGGTAGAGTGTGTGTGGCTTTGTCCCTATTTAGTGTCAAGTGCTATGAGTCTGCTCTTGCTTCATGCTACTGGATTTGCATTGGGATTTCCAAAAGCACCTAAGGCAATTGTTGGGCATCTAACTTTCTGAGGCTGCTTTATGCAGGGTAGCTGTAGCCATGTCGGTCCCGGGATAGAACCAGAATATCAGGGTTGGAAGGGACCTCAGGAGGTCATCTAGTCCAACCCCCCGCTCAGAGCAGGAAAATATTAGATATTAGAGAGACAAAGTGGGGAAGGTAAGATCTTTTATTGGACCAACTTCTGTTGGGAAGAGAGAGAAGTTTTCGAGCTACACAGAGCTCTTCTTCAGGTCTGGGAAAGGAACTCCCAGCATCACAGCAAAATGCAAAGTGGTTTGGATTGTTTAGCACAAGTATAGGTTGCCACTGTACTTTGAATGGTCCCTTAGCACATATTGTAATGACTTACGCTAAACAATCTGTTCCACCTTGCATTCTGCTGTGATGCTGGGAGTTCCTGTCCCAGATCTGAAGAAGAGCTCTTTGTGGCTCAAAAGCTTGTCTCTCTCCCCAACAGAAGATAGCTCAATAAAAGATATCACCCCACCTACCTTGTCTCTCTTTCAGCTGCTTTGGGAATCCCAGTTAGAGCTGGTAGGGAACTTCTGACTTTTTTTTTTTTTTTTTTTTGCCAAAAAATGTCTATTCATGGAAACCAAAACTTGTAACAAGAAAGGTCCTCGACTTTCCTCCAGGAATTTCCAATAAAAAACAGAGAGAGATCCCATAATAACACAGAGTATGGAAGACAGAGGTTCAAGCCCTTGCTGTTGTATCCCGTAGAGAAGGTACTTAAACTTGTATTTCCCACACCCCAACTGAGTGCCTTGACTAATGAACTATGCGACATTTGGCAATGTCAGATACATGATCTCTCTATTCTTATGTGAAAAATGGCAGAAAGTGTTGGTTTCAGACTGATGTGGAACTGGACCTTTTTTCAAGTCTCAAAACTTTTTGCAGGATGGGGAAAACTATTTACCATCCAGTCCTACTTGTAGTCTGCCCTTTAGTTCAAACAATAGAGGCTTACGTTTTGAAGCTCTGTGGGTCCTGAGTTCAAATCCCCTGATGATCCAAGAAAGGCCAGCTACATTAGAAGCTGCATTCTTACATATATTGGAACATGCTTGTAGGTAATTTTGCTTATTTCTAGTCTGAGGGAGTGGGATACCAGGAGGAAACACAAGGAGGAGGGTACAAGACGGGAAGGCTCCTGATTCATACTGAGAAAGTAGGGCAATCAGCTAGTTATCTTAGGTGCATGTACATGAATGCAAGAAGCCTGGGAAACAAGCAGGAAGAATTGGAAGTCCTGGCACAACCAAGGAACTTTGACGTGATTGGAATAACAGAAACTTTGGGAGAAGGGGCAGTTCACATGGCTGGAACACTGTCATGGATAGGTATAAATTGTTCAGGAAAGACAGGCAGGTGAGGAAAGGTGGAAGAGTTGCAGTGTATGGAAGAGAGTGGTATGATTGCTCAGAGTTCCAGTATGAAACTGGAGAAAAGCCAGTTGAGAGTCTTTGGGTTAAGTTTAGAGGCTAGAGCAACAAGGGTGATGTCGTGGTGGGCATGTGCTATAGACCACTGGATCAGAAGGTAAAAGAGGTTTTCTTTGGACAATTAACTAAAGTTTCCAGATCACAAGCCCTGGTACTAATGGGTGACTTCAATCACCCAAACATCTGCTAGGAGAGCAATATAGCAACGCACAGACAATCCAGGAAGTTTTTGGAAAGTGTTGGGAACAACTTCCTGGTACAAGTACTGGAGAAACTGACTAGGGGCCATGCTTCTCTTGACCTGCTGCTTACGAACAGGGAAGAATTGGTAAGGGAAGTCGAAGTGGGTGGCAACCTAGGCAGCAGTGACCATGAGATGGTCGAGTTCAGGATGCTGACAAAAGGAAGAAAGGAGAGTAGCAAAATACTGACCCATGACTTCAGAAAAGCAGACTTTGACTCCCTTTGGGAACTGATGGGCAGGATGCCCTGGGAAGCTAATATGAGGGGGCAAGGAGTCCAGGAGAGCTAGCAGTATTTTAAAGAAGCCTTATTGGGATGGTTTGTTACTGAGAGCTCAAAGTGCAGAAAGAATAGCAAATATGGCAGGCGACCAGCTTGGCTTAACAGTGAAATCTTTGATAATCTTAAACTCAGAAAGGAAGCTTATAAGAAGTGGAAATTTGGACAGAAGACTAGGGAGAAGTCTAAAAATATTGCTAGAGAATGCAGGCGTATAATCAGGAAGGCCAAGGCACAATTGGAGTTGCAGCTAGCAAGGGATGTGAAGGGTAACAAAAAGGGTTTCTACAGATATGTTAGCAACAAGAAGGTCAGGGAAAGTGTGGGACCCTTATTGAATGGGGGAGACAACATAGTGACAGATGCTGTGGAAAAGGCTGAAGTACTCAATTTTTTTGCCTCGATCTTCACAGACAAGGTCAGCTCCCACTGGGAAACACAGTATGGGGAGGAGGTGAGCAACCCTTAGTGGTAAAAGAACATGTTAAGGACTATTTAGAAAAGCTGGACATGCACAAGTCCATGGCTCTAGATCTAATGCATCCGAGGGTGCTGAGGGAGTTGGCTCATGTGATTGCAAAGCCATTGGCCATTATCTTTGAAAATTTGTGGAGATTGGGGGAGGTCCTGGAGACTGGAAAAAGGCAGGTATAGTGCCTATATTTAAAAAAAGAAAGAAAGAGAACCTGGGAAACTACACACTGGTCAGCATCCCTTCAGTCCCTGGCAAAATCATGGAGCAGGTCCTCAAGGAATCCATTCTGAAGCACTTGGAGGAGAGGAAAGTGATCAGGAACAGTCAACATGGATTCACCAAGGGCAAGTCATGCCTGACCAACCTGATTGCCATCTATGATGAGATAACTGACTCTGTGAATATGGGGAAAGCAGTGGATGTGATAGATCTTGACTTTAGCAAAGCTTTTGATACAGTTTCCCACAGTATTCTTGCCAGCAAGTTAAAAAAGTATGGATTGGATGAATAGACTATAAGGTGGATAGAAAGTTGGTTAGATTGTCAGGCTCAAGAGATAGTGATCAATGGCTTGATGTCTAGTTGACATCTGACATCAAGCGGAGTGCCCCAAGGGTCGGTTCTGGGGACGGTTTTGTTCAATATCTTCATTAATGATCTGTATGATGGGATGAATTGCACTTTCAGCAAGTTCACAGATGGCACTAAGCTGGAGGATAAGGATAGGGTCCATAATGACCTATACAAATTGGAGGATTGGGCCAAAAGAAATCTGATGAGGTTCAACAAGGACAAGTGCAAAGTCCTGCACTTGGGAAGTAAGAATCCCATTCATTGCTACAGGCTGAGGACCGACTGGCTGGGTAGTAGTTCAGCACAAAAGTACCTGAGAATTACAGTGGATGAGAAGCTGGATATGAGTCAGCAGTGTGCCCTCATTGCCAAGAAGGCCAACAGCACATTGGGCTGTCTTAAGAGGAGCATTGCCAGCAGATCGAGGGAAGTGATTATTCCCCTCTATTCGGCACTGGTGAGGCCACACCCGGAGTATTGTGTCCAGTTTTGGTCCCCCCAATACAGAAGGGATGTGGACAAATTGGAGAGATTCCAGCAGAGGGCAATGAAAATGATTAGGGGGCTGGTACACATGACTTATTAGGAGAGGCTGAGTGAACTGTGTTTATTTAGTCTGTAGAAGAGAAGAGTGAGGGGGGATTTGATAGCAGCCTTCAACTACCTGAAGGGGGGTTCCAATGAGGATGGAGCTAGGCTGTTCTCAGTGGTGGCAAATGACAAAAAAGGAAGCAATGGTCTCAAGTTGCAGTGAGGGAGGTCTAGGTTGGGTATTAAGAAACACTATCTAACTAGAATGGTGGTGAAGCACTGGAATGAGTTACCTAGGGAGGTGGTGGAATCTCCATCCTTAGAGGTTTTTAAGACACGGCTTGACAAAGCCTTGGCTGGAATGATTTATTTGGTGTATGTCCTGCTTTGAGCAGAGGGTTGGACTAGATGACCTCCTGAGGTGTCTTCCAACCCCAATAGTCTATGATTCTATGATTTTATGATGCTTAAAAACTATGTGTCTAAGCAGAAATGCACTAGATCCCAGAAGTGCCTTGGTTAGATTAGAAAACAAAGGCAGAGAGGAGATATGATTGTCCGCTATAAATTCATCAGTGGGCTAAACACCACTGTTTAGTAGGGAGAAGAGCTATTGAAACTAAAGGACAATGTTGATACAAGAACAAATGGAAATAAAATGGCCATGGATAAAATTAGGCTGGAGATTAAAAGGATTCTAACCATCAGAGAAGTGAGGTTCTCACTTGAAGAGATTTTCAAAGCCTTAAAGAATTTAGGAGCAGAAGTGTCATTGACTTTCACTGGGATTTGTGCTCTGAAATTCCTTAGTGGGTGTTTTTTGAAAATCTACCACATCATTTGTAGGGAAGAGTCGAAGGAAGCCAACGTATGAGCAAGCACCACTGTGCAAGGGTGAGAGCGTCATATGCGTGCTCTATGCTGCCTGAGTAAGCTGACAGACGGAGGGAGCATTAAAGGAGAGAACATTTGCTACACAGGAATTGCACTAATACAATTACTGTATGTTCTGCTGCAGGCTAGTGAGACTGATATCCCGGGACAAGAAGTGTCCCTGCAGCCCTCAGCATTCATTCTTTCTCGAGAGAGATGCTCTGCAGAGTGGGCAGCCTGCAAATTTCAAGCTGGAATGATTCAAATGACTGGTAAGGGCAGATAGTGGATGGGATTTTCCAAAGGGCTCAGTGATGAAAATCTCATCTGTTATTTTATGGAACAGGAGTATTGCTGGAGCTGGTAGCCACCCCCGTCCACTGACATGGAGTCTAGGCAATCTCTTGGAGGAGTGCCCCTGGAGCCATGCACCTGAGCTATGGAGGGTGTTTGTACCAGCCACCTGAAGGCGTTCCTAGCCAGCTGAATGGGCAATGCTGACAGAAGGCTGGCTGAGAGCATATATACCTTGGGGAGCAACTCCCCCCAACCAGGTCTGTCCCATGCACTACTCTGCTCACTCAGGGTTAATAATAGATGCCATATTGGACTCACCCATCATTTTATTCTCTTGGGTTTCATAAACCTGCTCCCAAAATGCTCTTAACCCTGCTGAGTGCTGCTGCAGGAAAGGAGAAACCAAAGTAGGCACCAACCATTCCCCCTCCCTACCCTCACCCCCTAAACATGACCCTCCTGCCTGATCCCACTCTCAAAGGAGTGGAGGACACTGCCCAGGGTGGAACTGCTCAGCTTTTATTGCATTTGAGGTGAAGACATAATATGGGCCATCAGAGTCAAGTGTTGATATACCCCATTCTTCAGAGCACAGTTTCACAGGGCCTCCCCACGTACCTGTCCCATTGTAGAGGCAGGACAGAGAGGGGCTGGACCAATAGCTCCCCAACTATGATCAAGTTGCCACTGAGACATGTGATGTGAGATCTAGGCAGCATGGTGGCTATTATATCCTGGAGACCGGGGAACACAACCAGGAAACTATTCCAGGGCTCAGGGCTTCTCGGGAGCTGTGGAAAAGGGAGGACATATTTTTTCGCTTTTGAAGAATGATGGAAATAACTGAAAGAATCAAACATGGAAACGCACGCATGTATTGTTATATATATGAGGCTGCTGTTCAAAGGATCACTGCGTTCTAACCAATGAAGGTTGCAGAGTGGGATCTACCTTATTGATTGCCCCATGAGAGATAGAGAGGTGTTTTTGCAATGGTGAATGTGTGAAAATGCACCAAAGTAAGGTTAAAAAAAACAGAAATGGAACTCAGGTCCTGCTCCCATAGAAATCAAGGGATTTTGTCATTAATATGATGGGACACAAGTCTTTGAAATTTTATGCAGCTGGACTGCAGTGTGGTTTGATGACTGAGAACTACCCAAGTAATGAGGAGGTTTGGGTTCTAATTCTAGCTCTGCTGGGTGATCTTAGGTAAGTCATTTTGCTGCTCTGTGCCTCAGTTTCCCATCCTTTATTTAGATTGTCACTTTGGAGCAGGGACTCTTCCTTATTGTACGTCTATGTGGCACCCAGCATAACAGGGCCTTCCTCTTAATTGAGACATCTAGACACTACTGTAATATAAATAACATTAATTTGTCCAGATGTATTGCATCACTTATACGGTAGGGAAGTAGATTTGTCTCCAATACATATTTAATAGAATAGAAGGAAAATCATTATTTGCCGTGTGTCTGTTCCTTTGTCCATCTCTGGCAGTAGGATAGGAGTCCTGTGAAGATGCAATGGTTAGAAGCAAGAAAGTCCTTTTGTGCTGTGTTGACAAAGTTAGGAGCACCCTACTTTTATTTTCTCTCCCTGAATTTATTCAATAATCTGATTACTTTGCAAACCATGTCCTTAACTGAAAATCAGTCTTCCCCATCAAGGACTAATGAAAGCCGTTTTATTTTAAGAGCAATAATAGTTCCTAGAACCAACCTACTAATAATGGGTTATCAAAGTGGGCAATATGTTATCACATGGCAAGTTATAACCTTAAATACTCAAGGCACTCATCCCGATGGAAGCAGTAACCCGTTAATCAGCAGTGGAATGAGGAAAAAAAGGTCTAGGCTTTATTGCGCTAATCTGAGAGGAGAAGCACGCATTACTCCAAAACCAACAATCTTGATTTCAACCCCCAATTAAGGATGCTGAGTGACGCCAATGCATGTACCTATTGCATCATTTACAAACCACAAGCACTCAAGAGCAAGTGAATGAATAGCGAAGGCCCTCCAAACTCTTGCCTGCGCTTGTGTAATAATCAAATTATTCTTGTCAAGGACAAAGGAATGCCTGTTTCAACACCTACACTGAAGTAAGCCACTCAAAACAACTGCTACGAGTCATCTGAAAGCAGCACTTTTCCCGCAGAATTTTCTTGTGAAAAACCACCACTGAAATTGTAGCGCACCAAGCACAACAGAGTCCCTACTTGATCAATCCCCAGGCACTGCTATAATAAATGTCATCATTTTAAAAATGTTTACTGATTCTGAAGGGCAAGATTGTACTTCTCTCTCTCATGCTCAGAGAGTCTCTCTGAGTATGTCTGTGCTACAAGTGAGACAGCACTGTAGTGTAGACACTTGCTAGAGTGATGGAAGGCAAGTTTTCCTTCGCTGTAGTAAATCCAGTCTCTGGAAAGCAGTATTTAGGTCAATGGCAGAATTCTTTCATAGACCTATCTGCATCTATAGTGAGGGTTAGGTCAACCTAGCTACATTGAACAGGGAGAGAAATTTATCACAGCCCTGAGTGACCTAGCTAGATCAATCTAAGGCCTGGTCTACACTGGGGGTGGGGGGATCGATCTAAGTTGCGCAACTTCAGCTATATAACATAATAACATAGCTGAAGTTTATGTACTTAGATCGACTTACCTTGGTGTCTTCACCGCGGTGAGTCAACTGCTGTTGCTCCCCCGTTGACTCAGCCTGTGCCTCTCACCAAGCTAGAGTACAGGAGTCGACGGGAGAGCGCTCGGGGGGGTCAATTTATCGCATCTAGACTACACATGATAAATCGATCCTCTCTAGCTCGATCGCTGCCTGCCAGTCTGGCGGGTAGTGTAGATATACCCTAAGTTTTAGCTATAGACCAGGTCTCTGGTACTATCTGGCCAACATTACTGTAGTGTCTGAGCACTCACAATCCTTGGTGAAGTAGGGAAGTGCTGTTAGCCCTGTTGCACAGATCGTGAACTCAGTCACAGTGAGTCTAAGAGCTAGATCTGCAAAAGGGCTTAGGTGCCTAAATCTAACACTGAGATACCACCGCTGTCCTTAGGGCCACCCTTGGCACCTAGGTTAGGCACAAAACTGTCTGAGTCCCACTGTCACCCGACAGCTAACAAACTGCTCAGAGCCCTAGCTCACACCAGTATTCTCAAAGTAGGCACTCCTCCACCTGTCTCGCCTGCAGGACCCCCTCCTGTTGGCATTCTCAGAGCACTGAACTGGCACTGCACCCAAGACAGCAGGAGGTGAACAGATCGTGAATTTGTTCATGTGTGTAAAATACCCAGTATCGGCTTGGTCAGGGTACTCAGCTGTGATGTGGCAGACCCACTTTCAGATCCTTGCTCTGCCTGATTTGGAGCAAAGATGGGAGCCTAGGTCTTACACCTCCCAGAGGAGTGTCCTGACCTCTGGGCTATTGCTTATAATCGAGTGGGTCTCTGTCTCTCAAAAGGGTAACCTGGCTTCAGCCGTAAGTCCAGGAGAAGGTCCATGGCTGAGTGGACATAGGTGTCTCCCATCAGTTAGGTACCTAAGTCCTTTGTGGAGCTGGACCTAATCCACTTTCCTGTGCATTTCACTCCTGGCTAGATTAGGCTTGCTGGCTTCTTTGGCATCTAACTGTCCCCATTGAATGAGGAGATTGGGCACCTCACCCAGGGCAGAGAATTTCTCTAGGCAGCATGATTCTGGGGACTCTGACTTGTGATTTTTGAATGCTTGGAGCTGGTGATGCTGGAAGTATCCTAGCGTTCAGATACCAATAAAAAATTGTCCAAAGTTATGGAAATCTTTCCCTGGAATTCTCACAACATCAGGGATTCTGGTGGACTTCCACAGGGCCACCCGGGGGGGGGGGCAAGTGGGGCAATTTAGCCCAGGTCCTGGGCCCCACAGGGATCTCCACGCTAATGCTCTGGCCCCGGTCCCACCTCCGTTCATCCCTCAGTGCACTGTGTTCAGGAGTGGCCCTGGACAGAGCTGAAGAGGCTTGGCTTGGGCAGAGCCTGAGGTCCTCCCTGCTCTGAGCCGTGCGGCAAGCAGGTGGGGCTGCAAACTCTGGTCCCACTGGAGTCACGCTGATGCAGGGCTGTCCAGGGACCAGGGCCACTCCTGGATGTGGCAAGCTGAGGCTCTGGGAGAGGGGGGAGGTGTAGGGTAGCAGCTCCGGGCTGGAGCGAGGGGGTTGGTGGAGCAGAGTCCGGGAGTCGGACGGGAGTGAGCAGGTCTGGCAGGGGTGGAGGTCAGGGGGGAGAATGGGGGTTGATTGGGCATAATCAGGTCTGTAAGGACTGGTGGGGGTGAGGGTTGAGGCGCAGGAGAAAGGGTTGTTAGGGGATGGCTCAGGTGGTGGTTGGGAGGACTTGGCGGGGGGCGGTAGAGGGGACAGGAACAGAAGGCAGGGGAATTATGAGGGGGGACAGTTCTGGAGCAGGAATGTGGACGGGGGTACCGGGGGCAGGGCGGTCTGATTGGGAGGACAGCTATCCTACCCAAGTCATTCAGAGTTGAGGCTTGCAGACAGCTATTTACACAAAGAGCCAAGCTTTATCTTGTTCCATGGGGGAGGAACATGAGAATAAAATACCTACACTAACTTACTCTTCCAACTACAGGAGACCCTTCCCTAGGATCCTGAGCTCCAGAGGGTTAATTCAGTGGTCACAACTTTTATAATGGTTGACCTGTCACTAGCAACTGAGTTTGACCTACCCTTATAAATTAAAACTTTTTATACTATAACATATAACGGAGGAAGGCAGAGTTGAGGTGAAGCACACTCATGACCCCAGTAATAAACTTGTGACCCCTAGAGTGGTCGCATAAACCCAGTTTGAGAATCCCTTGGTTATTTAATTTTAGCTCCTGTGTCCATATACACATCGTGATATTTGGGATTTCAGTTTCACACAAAGATAAACCCAATATCTGGAACAGCTAAATGCTCAGTTCATAGGAGTATGTCATAGTAACGGCAAAACCTCGACAGTAACCGTTCATAGTTGTGGGGACCCCGGAGCAGTCTCTAGAAAGCAGATATATGATTCTGGTGTTAAGTCCATTAAGGCTATTAAAGCAGGATGGGAGGAAGTATCCCTGCTCTGGTTTGCAGAGGGGGAGAGGATGGCAGGAAAGAGATACTTGATCATTACTTAGGTTATCCTCTGGGCTATGGCTTGGCACTGTCAGTAGACAGTATGGATGGAGGAGCCTTTGGTCTGCAGTGGGTTATTATGTTCTATAGCTAAATGAACACAAGTTATGGAGAAGATATGAGTCAAGAAGCCAGAAGTAAGAACTGGAAAAACTGACTGGATGGCTCAGGGTTTGGAAAGCTGAGGGGTTCATAAATTTATGGGATTTTTTTTAAGCAGAATTTTTTTATTGTTTCTTTAAACAATCAAACACAGCAAGCAGCAAATATTTGGCCACACACTTCTGAAACCCCAAACCATATTCAGGTTTTGGCAGACTAATTTCAGCTTTTCAATTAAAAATACCACAAGAAATTTTGAAGGAAAACTGACATTGTCTGTGATTTTTTTTCTGCTTTTTAAAAACCCCTAGTTTACGATCCAAAAAAAGTTTTGATTGAAAATATTTGTCCAACCCTTTTAATGAGCTTTAGTGCATTTTAACATTAGCTGATGCTGAGAACCAGTGACCTTGTAAAAGTGACTTGAAAAGAATTTTGCTCAAAACTGGGTTTGTGCTGAGATGCGGAAGGTTTATAAATGTTTTTTTTCCTGGGCTGCCCCGGGATCAGGGGGGACAAGTGGGGCAATTTTCCTCAGGCCCCGCAGGGACCCCCACGAGAATATAGTATTCTATAGTACTGCAACATTTTTTTATGGAAGGGGACCCTATAATTGCTTTGCCCCAGTTTCCCTGAATCCTCTGGGTGGCCCTGGATTTCCATTGCACCTTGTACCGAGACCACATGTTCCATATTTTGGTATTTCCACATCCATTCCTGGCTGGAAGCAGAAAGAGCAGAGGGTGTGACCTTTTTAACAAAGTCCACCAATTTCCAAAGAGGCTTCAATCCTTTCAGTGTGGGTTCCTTGAGAAGATGCAAATGAGTATTTTTTTTCCTTTCCTTTTTTGAAACAAATTTGATCATCCCTTTTTTTGGCATCCACCAGAAAAGGACTTTTAGAAAAACAGCCTGCAGTGGAGAGAAAAGGTTAACCTGGACTACTTACCTTACTTACTGTCCAGTTAGTGAGGGCTGTGGATATTTCTATGATAATTATGACAGGTAGTGTCATAATATGAAATCTTGTTGTATGATGACTCACACACTTTTGTATCAAATATACCTCAAACCTGCAAGGACAGTGGAAGATGGTTTACATATTGGTGAATGCTTTCTTGGCACATGTATAGTAATAGGATTTTATGTTTGTCTTTTGTATAATTTAGAATGAAGGATAAAGAATAATAATGTAGCATATATTAAATGTATCGGTGTATGATTTGACCTTATCCTGCCAGCCAACCTTTCTGAAAGCAGAAAAGAATGGCCTAATGGGCCATTGGTAGAGATGTATCAGCCAGAATCTGTGTCTGAGCTGATTTCAAGGCAATAACAGACCTTTTAGGGTCACCACTTTGTTGTAGGTTTCGAATTTTAAAATAAGTAAAAGAATGCAATGATTGTTTTCTCTTGCATTGCAATTTGATGTTCCTCTGTGTAAATCAGTTCTGTTTTGTGTGTGAATGAGGAATGTGTGTGTTAGAAGATAAGTGTGAAGGCCATCACTGGACTGGATGTTCTAGGGAGAAACCGAGGACAGACGTACGGGCGCCAGGAGATTGCAACACACCCTTATTGAAATGTCAGAGGAGGGCAGATTGATGACTCTAAAGATGAGACAGGCACCTATCAATGGGGACAAAATAGCTGTGATTAAAACCAGCATGGGGTAACTCCCTGAAAGACTTGATGAAAGAACACAATGAAGGATGAGAAGGGCAATTCAAGAAAACAAGCACTTGTCAAACAACAATTGATTGGAGCACGACGGTGCAAAACTCATTGGTCCCAGTGAAGGAAAATCACTATATAAACAGGGTGCCTTGCCGTAAAACTTTGGTTTCATCCTGCCAAGACTTCCCCGGATCATTGTGTCATGACCAATAGAACCCGGCTCTTACCAACTCGTGATCAACCTAGCTGGTCACTAGATTGATCCAGACTCTGGACTGGTAACTATAACATCGACTGGCGGGACAGTGTGTGTGTGTGATTGAATGCATATGCTTATTGTTGTATCTTCAGTAAACATGGAGTATTGCCTTTTCCCCTGAAAAAGATCCCGTGTCATAGATGATTGTCAGTACAGCAGCCCATGGTTAGGTAAGATTTGTTGCTCAAAGATATGGTACATGTAACAGCCACCTATGCCTTGGAGTGTCCGTTGTAAAAGTCAGGTGTTTTGATAGATATTGTTGTCTACTCTGGGGCCCAACACATATGTCATCTGCTTCTTAAGGCGTAACCCTGCCCAACTGTGAAAATCATATCTGCGAGAATGAAAATACAGCACCATTAATATTGATTGGCTGTCTCAGTGAAGTCTGTCCCATGCTACCGGCAGTTTTACTTTGGTGAATAGTATCTCTGTGTGATGACTCAGTGTGCCCAGTAATAGGTGAGTGCTGTGATGATCTTGGGGGTCAGTAAACAAATTTTCCATCTTGGCAATTTATTTGTTTTTATAAATCATTTTGCTTGGAACAGGCAATGGGATTTTAGCATTTTTACAGGCATTATAGATCTAGTTCTCTAAAAAGGCTTAGTAATGATAAAATAAGAAATAATAGAAACCTCCAACTTTTATTAAAAATTGCAATACTGAGCATGTGACAGTCTCAAAAACACTGGTTATCTGTACTTATAGATAGCAATAGACAATATCTAAAAGACAAAATAAATAATCACATGATATTAACCAGTAACTTACCCCGTAACAAGGATACAGTAGGTAGTTTCTCATTTATTCACATGCAGAACATTCTGAGTAAGAGTAAGTAAACTGGATCCATCATCCACAATCGCAGAAGAAAAGACCATGGTTTTAACTGTTCGTTTTCTCATTTTGCATTGTGTGCTGGATTGGCAGAAGTGGAAAACAAAGGGGAGACTTTGAAAGGTACAAATGGGATTGAAGCCACCAAATCTCATTGACATTCAGTGGAAGTTGGACACCTAACTACCCTTTGTGCTTTTGAAAAGCTCCCCCTACAGTCCTGTTGTTGCCCATGGAACAGGGACAACATGAGTAGTGGCAATGCAAACTACCCACTCAGCTCCACCCTTATGCTTCAGCCCTCACCAGCTGGAAGGGGGAAGATATGGTAAGTGTGCCTGCCAATTGATTCCTTCCCTCCCTGATGACATTGCCAACCAGGTAGCAGCAGCGAGAGTGCTTTTGTGAGACAGACACTTCAGAATTGGACTTGAGAACATCAGTACAGGTCACTGAGCTCACTGAACAGCTGTCAGGTGATGATAACTTTCTGCAACCGATGCGCCGAGCTGGATTTCAACCAATGATGGCTAGCAAAGGTGAAAGGCCACTTATCCCCTTAATCATCTACTAAGGCACAAGGCATCCTACATGTACTTTGCAGTCAACAGACAAGAGCCTTTTGCACAAAGATCACATGAGCCAGAGCCAGAGGAAGGACATGGCTGCCACATTTCTGAAGCTTTTATTTTCTGCTTTGTGTGGATAACCATACAGTAAATTAGCACATAGTGTGGCACTAGGGGACCTTTGCGTGTCTAACCTTGCTTCAGGATGTGTGGCTTGGCTTGTCAAGTTCTCCTACAGGGATGTTAAATATGAAACATTGCATGTGCTCCACTATTCTTAGCTAGCAACTGAAGAACTAAGCAGGCATTTTAATCTTCAGCGTGGAAAGACAAGAAGCAAGGGAAGGTGAATCCCAATAATAATAATAATAATGTAGCCATTTGTAGCATTTTAATAAACTAGATGGATATGGATAGTCCTTCTCTTACCAGTCTCCAGTTGCCACTTCACTAGCATGTGACCTCCAAAGCCTAGTGTCTTGTGACATGGGAGTGTGTTGCCATGCCAACCACCGGGATATCATCAATAAATGCACGGCAAGGTTATATAAAATAGAACATGGGGACTTTTGGAGCGTTAAAAAATAAAATAAAATAGGATTGATATGAAACTCAGGAAATTGATTAGGAAATAACTATGTTTGTCAAATAGCCGCAATCTTCTTTGCTAGATTTATTCTGGAGCAGACTGAGTTGCAGACTTCCAGCTAGGATATTCTAACAGGATACATTATATTAACTGCATTTTGAAAGGTGTTTTGTGCAAGCGGTGGAACACTGTATATTGAGGAAGGCAGTGTATTTGAATGGCTCAGCTGGAAAATGGCAAATATTTTCTCTTTGCTATAGATGCATTGGCCATTCTCCCCCCCGCTTGCCCTCCCTGTTTTCTCACACCTCCTTCTTTGGGCCCCTCAGAATCACCCTATTTGTCTTGTCTCCACTTTAAGATTTCTATGATGTTACTAACTTTCTCAGCAGTGCACTGATGAATAATTCAAGCTATCTTTTAATCTACCATGAATTAACAATAAAGCTAAAGGGGTACGATGGTTATGTGGTGAAGGCACTTGGCTGCCACTCTGATCTGAGTTGACTTCCTGGTTCTCCTGCAGGCTGCCGGGGTGACCCTGGACAAATCATTTAATTTCTCTCTGCCTCGGTTCCTATCTGTAAAATGAGGATAACTACCCTTATTTTTTGTCTATTTACATTGGGAGAGCATTGAGGCAGGGGCATCTTACTCTGTGCGTGTACAGTGCCTAGCACAATGGGGCTGTGACCTTGGTCAGCACTTCTAGGTGCTACTACAGTACAGCGAATAAATAGCAATTGACTAATTTAGAGTTTAAACTTTCTCCCACTGAAATCAATGGTAAGATGCCCAAGTCACCCATTGAATTCACTAGCAAAGATCAGGCCCTAAGCTCTCAGTAGCTCATTCTACCAAGCTGTCCATGGTGTCAAGGCAATGTCTGTGCTTTGAGAGATGGCTGCCCACTGTTCCCCATGGTTCTGAGCCATCAGCCATGGGAATAGGACATTTACAGTGTTCGTGCCTGTGCTCCCTGCAGGCACACAATAGGACAAATCATCTGTAAACCACTTGTGAGTGTGCCACAGAGGATGTCAGTTGTTGCAAAGGCTTGGCCTTTTAGCTCCAGCCGTTGTAGCTTGTGCTCCTCTTGCAGCAGGAGGTCTCTGGCTGTCGCTGTCACGTTGGCCTTGGTCACCCACTGCAATCGGACACTCCTGTATTTGTATTATGTTTGTGATACAGCATGGCCAGAGGGCAGCATAAGAGTGTTAGCAGGGGGCCTTATTCCCTGCCAAGGGAGGAAGGTTTGCTTTAGATTAACTAGAACAGCTGTGGCCAATTAGAGCAAGGTGATATCAGGTCTGCCGAGTACCTACATGGGCCAACGTATTTAAGGCTTTCAGTCTAGCAGAAGAAAGGGATAACATGACCAATGCTGAAGTTGAAGCTTAACAATCAGAAACTGGGGAAATTTCGACCTTTATTCAGTCATATAGAAGTTGTGGGCTATCCCTTTGAAAGGCGATGGGCAGGATGAGTTGGTCCCCTAACTCTTACCAGTTTGCTGTGAACCCACTGCCTGAGCCTTGTGGGGAAGGAAAATTACTGCTGGCTAGGCCAGCACGACACCGAACAAGGTAAGCGGGGAGGAAATGTGCCCCTGGTAGTGCAAAGTCTCTGCACGCCTACCTTGTCAAGTACTAGGCCTGGAAAGTCAGCCTAGCTCAGGACACTTCAGTCCACCTTTGCTTCCAAATGAGCTATAGACTGGGTGGCCAGAGCATTATGTTTCATGTCATGCCCTAGGTGGTCAATACAGGCACCTGGAAGCCTGAATTGAATTCCCAGTGGACATCCCACCAGCTGGGCCCGCTCTGTTAGAAATGATGAGCTACTATCAAGCCTTGGCTTTCTTGTGACCCCAACCCCATTTACGACTGACACGCCCCCAATGTGGAATCTGTTGATTTACGCTACTTACATTCATCAATCAGTAGTCACCCCCTTCGTACTCACAGCTCCACTTACAACACCCCCACACTTGGCATTGAGTACATGCCCCAGACAGAATCGTTGGGGCTATCTTGTGGTCTTTCCCTTACAACGCTGCTTCCCCACCACCCCATCCCCTCCCGGGCACTGACTCAGGTGTATGAGATTGCATTATATTTTCAGGCTTATTACTATTTTCATTCTCTATGCAGAGGAAGCCTGTTCCATCCTCGTAATGGAGGACAATTATGCTAACTTTATGGGATTTGCATTCAGACTGGTTTGGTAGACTCACCATATTGGTCAGGGAGAGGGACCGAGGAAGAAGCAATAATGCATTTGCTTTCTTATTTAAAAGCAAAAAAAAATAGTAAAAAAATAAGCTAGTATATTTTCTTTTGTAACACTTGCCTCTAGGTCATTGTGCCCCCTCCCCCCTCCCTGTCTCGAGGCAGGGGCTGTTTCTCTTAACCTGTCCTGGCCAGGGTTCGGCACCAGGGATATTGGTAATGACTGTGTTGGCTACTAAGCCCGCTACAGCACAAATTACAATAAATACATTGGCACCTCTAGCAGCCAATGAGTATAAACATGTGGCAAATTCCAGGGTCTGTTCTCTGTCTCGCGCTCTCTTCTCTGGGGTAGGTCAGAAATGGGCCAGGCGAATATTGCTTGACTTCTGAACCAGTTCTAATCACTCCCTAGTGTCTTGGAGAGGAGGGGAGTGTGCGGTCTTGGAGAGGTCGGGGGCTGCGGGGAGGAGTGGACCTGCCTGGGTCGCGGTGTAGGCCCGGGGCCCACCCTCTACTCCCAGGTCCAAACCCCAGTGGGCCGGGTATTTTGTGTTGGTGTGAACCACTTGAACTAGCGGTTTTTTCTATCCCCTGGAGTGTTACTATTCCCTCTCATACCCACTTGTTTCAGCTTTGTCTGGTGGACCTGGTTGAAGATGCTTCTTGCCTCCTCTTCTTACAAGCCTGTGGTGCCCACCTAGAGCACAGTGGTTTTCTCTGTTGGCCGGGCTCGCCAATCCAACGCCGCAGCACTCTCTCAACTTTCTATTTCTCTCTGGAAACTTTACTCTTTCTGCCAATCTTGCAACTGCTCCAAATCCAACCTCTCCTTCAACTACCACACCCTGTTTTGCCTCGGACTGAAGCAGGTAATCCCAAATGTGTAGTCAGGTTGCTCCTCTAATGGAGTCAGAGTTGCTCTAATTGGGCATCCAACAGCTTATGTTTTTCTCTTTCTAGTTAATCCCCCCATCCCCTTAAAGCAACCACTAAACCCCTTTCCTAACCCATTATGGTGCAGGGGTGAAAAAATAAGTTAAGTCCCCCTTTCCGTCTAACACCTAGCCTCCCTCTGGCCATGCTGCTTATCACATAATTCCCCCCCCCCACGCTCAACAACCAAGGGGTTGGGCGGGGCTACTTGGACCTAAGAGGGGGCAGTGTGGTAACCGTGGTGGCTGAGCTGCGTTTGGTGTGAGAGCCACATCAGCAGTGCATGTTGACACTTTCCAAGCCCTATGCTGGCACCCCGAAAATTGGGGGAAAAAAGTTGCAAGGAGAGAACCACTCTCACTCTGGCGTTTCATTTCCTGTTTCCTTATGCATCCACTGAGCGGGCCGTGATCGTCACTAAGAGGTTAACCGCTGCCCCAGAGGAGGATAGTATAGCGGAAGGGAGTCTTCCTTAGCCCATTTTATCGCCAGGACCATTCTTTTCAACAACAGCGTTTATTTTTGTTCCCTGGGAGGAGCTTCCGGCTGATGTAAAATGATGGGGTGCTCCTCCTCCTACCATCTGGAAGGACGGCACCGGAGTCCACCTCCGAGGCGCCGTCTTCTTGCTGGAGAATTCCTTTCTCGAAGTCTGGGGCCTGAGTACCGGATGGCAGCATAGGGCTGTCCGCAAATCTGCAAATGCTGCCTTTTCCGCCGCATCTGCTCCACTTCACTATCTCGGCCCCGCTTTATCAGATCAGTCAACGGCCCCGCTCTTGTGGCAAAATGGAGAATGAATCTCCGATAGTATCCAAACCTATACCCAAAATCTTGAACCTGCTTCTTGCGGCATTCGTGTCGGGGCCAATCTGTGTATTGCCTCCACCTTGTTCCATTGGGGCTTCACCACCCTCTCCCTAGACATGCCCGAGAGTTTTATGCTCAGCTAGTCCTATCACCACATTTCAGCAGAATTAGCGGTGAGACCTAGCCTTTCGCAAAGCGTCAGCACTGCTTCACTTTGTCCAGGGTTTGTCTCCAATCAGGGTATGATATAAACTATGTCGTCGTAGATAAGTGCGCGCGGGCATAGGATTGGCATGAGGTCGTAATAATTTATTCATTCAGTCTTGGAATGTTAGTCCCCGGTCGTATAGGAGCACTGCAATGAATTGAGTCCAAAGTCAAAGGTAGAGAACGGATGGGTGTATCCCTAAACCCTAATGCGGAACACGAGACCAATCGGGTATCTGTGGACAGATCAGGTTAAAAAAGCAGTCTTTCCCTGGGCTATACCTCTTTGGTCATTGGGTATTTGCCAATATCTTGGAAGGGGATCAGATGCGTTTGGCCTTGGAAATGAAACTTGAGCCCAAAATGACCATGTTCTTCCCCTCTTTCTTTTGCTGCTTTGAAAGATCTTAGTTATGGCGACTTGGTAACCTTCCCTCTCCTAGTCTGTGGTGGTGGCCTATGTTTAAAAACCATCTAGAACCGTAACTGATATTCTGATATCAGAAATTTTCTCCAGGTATCGTCCCAATGGGTCGTGGTATCGGTTTAGTTAAACCAGTAATGGTTCTAAATAAGTGTTTAGGCCGACGGAGAGTTGGTGTTGTATGATGCATTTAAAGCTTCTACCGGAAGTCGTCTATCATAAACCTTCCCGGGCTCTGCACTATAGAGTTTCTATGGACATATACAGGATATACGGACTGGACCAACTGGCTGTGGGATTCTTCAATGACCTCGAGTCTCCGCATCTTTCGCACATATGATCACACTTCCTAATTTCTTATTCCCTTTTAAGTACTTTTTGACCAATTATGATGGCTATGGAATATTCACGAATACTAGTCTAATATGGTAGTCGTTATCTGTCGACCCTTACTCCGCGGCCTATGTCTGGTAGCACAGATATTGAGTGCTACGTGGTACTAACCAGTCTAAAGCACCAGGTTTGTATGAGGTGCGACAGTGCCGTGGCTCGACCTGGTTGGGTACCAAACATACGTCCCTCTGGTTTCCGGCCTGTAATGGAGATTCATTTCATATGACGTCGCCCAGGTCTGGTTAAGTCAGGAGTGAGATATCTTTTACCTGCTCCTGGCGAGCGGCCGTCTGCCTAGTAGAGCTCCTCGAGTGACCAGACCACGTCTCTCTTCAGTATTGCCAGGCTTCAGTTAAAGTTGATGTGGTAATTTGCTCTGGCTTTCCGGCGTCTGGTTGTCTAACCTTATAATATCACTTCTCCAATTCCGACTACTCATATGGTCTCGTGCCACTGGCTCGAGCTTGCTTTCTGTGGTCGGCACACACCATCACCCGTTCCCCGCTGAAATCTTCGCATTGTTCCCGACGGTTTGTAATAGTATGTTCCACTGTGCCTCTTGTGCTTATTTCTAAATGACTCCCGTACTATCGGGTACTCGAGTTATCCGCTCTCGCATCTGTTTGTCACAGCTCAATAATAATTCTTTCCTGGGTGGGTGTTCCTCCAATCTCCTTGGTGATATCCAATATCCCGCGTGCAAAGGTGGGCGTCATTAAGAGGTTCAATTAGGAGAAAACCGTGGACGCTGGGGAACTTCCCGTATAGGCAACATTATTTGTACGCCGCCCAGATAAGTGTCCCAGTCCTACCACCTATCACCCGGATTCATTACTTTTGAGGGTCAAACTCTCACTAGCTGCAGGTTTCGTCTGTTTGTGGAATGGTAGACGGAGGTATCCCGAATGGTGTATACGGAGAGGGCACATAAGTCTTCATTAGTCTCTAAACGGAGCGATTCCTGGTCTCGTCAGGTATCTTCTTTAGGGGATGCCTCACTCTGGCGAAAACCCTGTTAGTGTTCTTTAGCTATTGCAAGCGTTAGACGTGGTGTAATAAGTAGGCCTCTGTGATAGTCGGCTGTGGCATAGTCAAGGATGACTAATACGATGTCGTTTCCCTGGAGTATGCAGCTCTCCCCCCGTCTCAGAGTACTGCTGCTGCCACTCGACTGTTTCTTAGTGGGCGGCCACCTATTGTCAGTAGCTATCCCTCAACCAGACCGATTCAATATAGGTAGGAGAGTATGAGTGGGGTCCCGCATCACTCGGTGGGGGCTAGCAGCTGCAATTCGGCAGAGAGGCACCAATAACCTGATCTCTGCTGATTCCTGGGCCAATAAACTCCTTGCTTAGTATTCGTGATTCCAGGTTTGTCTACCCCTAGATGTCCCCCATAGATAAATGACTGTGAGCTAACTTCTATACGGCCCTTATGTGATTTCCGTGCGTACTAGGAGTTGCTCTACTTTTTCCCCTGTATTTGCTCGTGTCTGAATACGAACAGATCAGTTTGAGCCACGTAATATGGCTTTGGGCCTTGACTTTTCTTCTACAGTCACTCCATTTACTTCCACTACCTACTCCCTCACGTTTGCATATAATGGATCTTCGGGCCTGGTCCTGCCAAGGTCTCACGTTGCAGATGCCCCTGAAGACTACCTCAATTCCAGGGGGCTATTTCAAAACTCTTCCCCCTGGGGTGCTCCCAATGGGCAGGAACCTCTCTTGAGTCTCTCCGTTGACCCGAAACCTTCCTCCTTGTCTCCTGGGCGGGTTCGCCTTACCCCTCAAGGTGGAAGTCTTTTGATTCAGCTGCCAGAATCCTGGTCCTAACTTTTTAGCCGCCCTTTCTTCTCTCTAGCCCTGCGGGTTTTCCAGGGGATGAGCCACACAATTCTGGAGCAAATTCAGCAAACATTTGGGCGAGGCTATCTTAGTTGCCTCTGCTTCTTCAACTGGGGGTTCTACCCCTCTCTGCCTTTATCGGGGTCAGTAAGTTCTCAACCCAGGAAGTCTTCCCAATTCAAACGGATAAATGGGGAGGCGGAGGACTACTCTGCAAGAAACTCTGGTGGTTATTCCCCGGGCCTCACTTCTTCCCCTGTTCCACTTCTCCCTCCAAGCCTTCAACTTATCTCTTGATCAGATTTCAATCCGTACTGGAATTGATAGGGTAAAAATTTACGGTGCCTGTATCGCATGTTTACCCCTGTGCTTTTGGCCCGAGTAGTTGGTTCTTGTCCCTAAACTTTCCGAGACCAACGTGACACACTCCCCGAATCTATTTACTGCTCTATTGGTTTTTATACCATTAAATATGGTTTACTGTCTGGAAATCCATTGAGGTTATATGTAACCACTGGCCATTGATCAGCCACAGTGCTTCCCCATAACTCCCCAGATGACACTGCATAGGCACCTCATAATGTTGGACATTGGGTGCTATATGCCCCTAATCCCACATTCATAACACCGTCCCCTCATTCCGGGTTTATTTCCACCCCCCTGGACCTGGCGTAGTTGGCTGGCCCCCCCCCACTCTTCCCAAACCCCCAGGTCCCTTAGTTTCTGGGCCTCGAGCCATTCCTCCCTGTCGTTCTTCCCGGTTATACGTTCTAGAGTTCTCGACAGTCCGGGCCTTGGGTTTGGGGTGTAGCGTTTCCTGTGGTTGCCCAATGTCTCCTCCGCTTGGAGTCTGGAACAGTTCCGGGCTGCCAGTTGTCTTTCACCCACGAGGGAGACCAAACTATATAGGTAGAGGGTCATTCTGACCCACCCAAGTCCTATGGTCCTGGTGGTAACCCCCGCATATACCGTCCAATATTAACCTCCATACATCTCTCAGAGCTATGGGCTTCAGGCGCCAGCCATTTCCGCGGCTCAGGTGACGATCAAGTCAAACAACTGCAGTTCGAGTGTCTCGTCCTCCATATATCGCATTCATGGATACCTCTGGTGCTGTAGTGCCGCCCCCCAAATGTTGTCCTCTGAACCTGGCCAGGATCTCTGCCTTCTAGCTCGGGGAATAGTTCTCGGTGCCAGCTTCCTGTGCAGCATCATATTCGTAATAGACTTCTGGGCTTTCCCCACATAGGAATGGGGCAAGTGGATTACCAGACCAATTGTCTTGCGGGGCCATGGCCTTGCAGGGGTTTCTCTCCTCAAAAGCACAGGAGGTATGAGGTGTTATGCTTGCGCACATCATCCTCCTTGCGTCCGATTTTTGTAAGTAATGCGCTAGCCCTATGCGTCCTGGTCCCTTCCCGGAGGTTGACGTGGTATTCTGTTCCGATAAGGGTCTTCATCAGGGCTTATTAGTCTCTCAGCAGGGCTTCTTGGGTCCTGTAGCAGCTGATTGTCGTTGCAGGCTACGTTAGATTAGTCTTCTCTCGCTGCAATCAGGTCATCGACTTCTTGCTTTTGAGTGTGCTCAGAGATTATTCTCATGGACCCTGGTAGGACATCCTGCTTGGGCGCAGTGGTATGTAATAAGGTTCCTATGGACCATGGCGTCGTCCATCTTAAGGGTCGGGTCGGTTATAGTCTCCCCTAATGTGACATATGTCCCATGCGCGTCACATCCCACCCCTTGACACCACATGTGGCAAATTGCCAGAGTACTTTCTCTGGAATCTCGCGTTCTTTCTCTTATCTGGGTAGTTTTACAGGGCTGTAATTGCTTGCCTCTGAATACCGTTCTTAATCTCACCGCACCTAGTGTCCTTGGAGGAGGTGGGTGAGTGAAGTGAAGAAGAGAGGAGGGACCTGGGTCCCCTGCCCTCTACTCCAGGTTCCAACCCAGGGGCCTGGGGTTGTGGGTGAACCACTTGACTTAGCAGGTTTCTTCCCCTGGGTTACTTCTCCTTCTCAATACCCATCAGCTTGTAAGGAGCTTCTGTTGGGCCTCTTCTCTCACTCAGACTGTAAGCCCTGTTGTCACCCTTACCTTAGGGATCTCTGTTTCCGCGTGTTACTTCCCAAGTCCAGCCGCGGCCAGCACTCTCCAAATCCTTCTATTTCTCTCTGGATCTTACGTCCTTTCTGCTCAAGGTGCTGCACTCACGTTCCAATCCAACCTTGTGCTCGCTCCATGTTCCAAGAATTGACCACACTCTCGTCTGACTGATGCGAGTGAGTGTTATTATACCCCTATTGACATGCTGTTTTCTTATGTTCTCAGACTCTAATAGTTGGTGACCCAGTCAGATGTCATCTATACATTTGGTCCAT